>NC_070564.1:3086308-3394939 GCF_026914185.1 Puccinia triticina | reverse complement strand
AATAAGCCTTGGGATATTTTTTTGAGCAAACACCATTAACCATGCAAGGAGCGTTTGTGTTGTAAGATCCACAGGGTCCATGAATCATGTGCCTTGATACTGCTTGGTAAAGCCATGGTTCAGTCCTCTGATCAGGTATTTCTGCCCTTACAATCTGATCAATCTGTTCAGTGGTTCTTGGTATGTGTTGTGATTCCAGAATTACTAAGATGTGAGCATGAGGGAGTCCTCTCCTCTGAAATTCTATGACATGTGTCCGGCCAACAGTATTTCCAAAGATAACGTCCTTGTAAATTTCATCACAAATCTCGCTCAGCCTTGCCCTGAAGACCCGTGTCACAATATCAGGCCTATCCTGTGGTGACTGTCCAGGAAAGATGTTTTCTCTGATTTCTTTCCATTCTGTGTTGCAAATTACTGTTATGAAAAGATTAGGCTTTCCCATTGTCTGTACCAAAGCCATAGCGTCTTGGAATCTTGCCTTCATGTCCCGAGGCCCACCAATGAAAGATGTGGGTAAAACTAATCTCCGGCCTGTTCAAGAAGAAATCAGATGAGAAGGGGAATCATAAAAACATTTATCCTGAAAGGTTTAATGTATGTACCTGTTTCATGGCCCATCTGCACACCATTTTGATAAGCATCCACAACACCATAGAATTGCTCTACGCAAAAGTCTTTTTGATTCAATATGACATACAGCAACCTTTCTGTTTCAATTTTGATATATTGATCCACACAGTATTGTTGAAAAAGATGGCCAGACCAATGTAATAGAGAGTAGTCTTCATGGCGAAAAGCCAATTTATATGCATAATAATTCATGGTAGTGGCCAGTGGCATTTCTTCCTTGAGTTCAGGGCTCCATCCAAGTTCTCCATTTTGATGTAATAGTACATAATGGAGTGGGTCATATTTTTGATCCAATTCAGAAATCCTTGACAAATTTGCATCACGATATTTGATGATGACATCCCTTGTCTTTGTTGTTGAAGGATCATTACCTTGAATTTAAAAAAATTGATAATTTCAAAGAATAATAAGTAATCACTGGAAAGGTTAATAAAATTATTGTAAGCTTACCTTCTACCCATATTGCAGCAATTTGGTCACCTGTTGGGAGGTTATAAACCCTTTGATCCACATTTGTAGCATTATCAGTTAGCCTTATTGATCTATTTGGAGTTAATTCAGATGCAACACGTTCAAACTGGCGTATGAGAGGATTGTAATGGTAAAGTATTGATTGGATTCTTTGATGACAATGAAGATGACCATTCACATAATACATCCAACAAATCCTTACGCGGGCGCACTGACGATGAGATGGATGATGATGCAAATGAGGATGCAGGAACCAATGACGAGATGGATGAAGATGAAGATCACCTTTCACATAATACATCCGACAACTCCTTACGCGGGCGCACTGACAATGAGATGGATGATGATGTGGATGAGGATGATAAGATGGATGAAGATGACTATTTAGTCGTAGATTGGTCTTCAGAGGACCGCGTCAGCCGCACAGAATCAAAAGCCCGCCAAATTGGACCAAGACGCAGCCTTTGGAACATGGCTTGCCCTGGTCCATCAAATCGTTGCCCCTCACCAGGATCTGAGGATGAAATGTGGTCAGGCAATGATGGCAAAGAAGATGAAACCCGTGATTCAAAAATGGCGGCTTTTTTGGAGGACAAGTGGGTTCCAATGAGTGACGATGAACTCAACAGCAGCCGTGCCAGCCGCCTGGCCAGGAAAAAAGCCACTGTCCCACAAGACAACAATACGCCCCCCCCTGAAGGCAAAGCTTTTGATCCCAACACCGACTTCACAACACTATCAACAACCAAACTGAAACGTCTGGTCAAGCAGCATGGCTTTCCATGTCAATCACTTGGACAAGATCAGCTGATCAACCTCTGCCAAACTTTTGCAGAACACCAGTGACCTTCCAAGACCCGATCTGGCCAAATGTTCCGCAATCCAGCCCCCACAATTCTCACAAGCTCACCGGAGCACAATCGTGTCGAAAACGGGGCAGGGCCCATGTGCTCCAATGATAATGAGCTGGAGCATCTCTCCTGTCAATCTATGCATTGACGCACCGCCGCCGAAATTGAGGCCATCAAGAGGACTCAGCAGCTAACCATTTCTCAAGTTGATGAAACATTACAAGTCGTGGAGCAAATACGCGATGAGTTAAACAAGCAGGAAGAGCCCCAAGTCCGCAAACCACGCCGCAAATCACCTCAAGGCCCCTCAAACTTACAACGAACTGATTTGCGCAAGTTCCTATGGCTCCACTGCGCGGTGCTTTTGGGATGGTCCTCAAAAGTCAAAAAATTTCCACGTCCAGCTACCAAGGGCGAAAAAAGCGAATGGGGACACCCCCTGAGGTCATTGTCAACCCAAGATTCAAACCCTTACATCCATGAAGCGGCAACACCTCAGCAAATCACAATCATCAAGAAAATGATGCATCAAGCGGGCATCCGCCGATTTGCGCCAAATTTTATGGAACCACCGAATAGCAACAATAACAAGTTCCTCTGGGATCTAGCAATTGACGTTTTTGTCGAGCTCATCGAATGCAGTGAGTATGCTAATGTAGATGTCTATCTTCAGCAACGCAACATTGTTGCATCAGAGTTGCACAAATATGTCAGAGAAACGCTTGCGCGCAAGTAAGACCCTAGCTCACTTTCAATCCAAAGTCCTATGCTTGATACTGAGTCATGATTAACTGGTGTGATTATCATAGGTATAAAAAAGAGAACCTTTGGAACCAAGACAAACAAACCAGTCACACAAACGCCCAAAAGTGCAAAGGTCGTCAATCATATGTAAGTACCTCGCCATGTCTTCTTCTTGTTGGATATAACACAAGGCCCTCATTATATTGTTTGATATCTGCAGCTGGCTGAAGCACGCTTAGGTACGGCAGCACAAATCAGAGGCTTAGAATGCCTGTACCCTGTCATCAAAGCGGCAACCAGTGAAGATGCCCCTTTGAAGAACCGCAAGCGAGGTCATAAGCACTGCAAGGTCCTGGCCGTCCCTTGGCGCAGCTCGAAAATCACACAGGTTTTCATCCGACTTGACAAAATCAGTGCCTATCAAAAGGAGGCCAATTTCATCAAGCCCAGCGGACCACCGCCCCGTATCCGCCGCCGACTGGAGCATGCCGCACCGGGCTCAGTGCAGTCAAGTGCCCGTCTGCCTAAAAACTGCTATAGCTCGAGGTGGTTGGAAAAACTTTCCACCAAACAACACCAAAACATTCAACCCGGTCCACCGTGTGATTTGAAGAAGATTATGCAGCAAATGCCAGCTGTCCCTTGCTCATAACCCTCTTAAATCATGATACTTTATTTTTCTAACATGTACATAATCTTCTTTTATACTTTTAATTTTTGTTTCACGTGCCTGCTGCGCCTCAATGATCCCACCCGTGAATTCCTTCCATTTCACATTATCTTTACTTTTCTACCATGTACATAATTTTATATTCCCACCTTGTGAATAAATACTTGCTCGTGGCAGCTAATTGTCCACTTTTGCGATCACATTTTTTTCTTGCTTATACAACACATGAACTCCTTGCCCATTGCCTCGCCTTGATCATTGGTGCCAGTCAGCCTTGCCAATTCTCTTCTTGGAGAGTACCAATCTCCCCCCCTTGTTCACTTTACAGCATGATCCGGCCACGGTTGGACTTCAAGAGCGAAGTTGAGTGCCATAGTTATGGGGTGACGGAATGCCAAAACACAATACATACATCATGTTTTATGTACTAATATCTTCCTTCCTAATTCCGACACCGCACCATTGGCCATTGTTCTCCAACAAACTCCAACACTGCACCATCGGCCATTGTTCTCCAATCTCATGATTCAATTCACGTTTGCTGCTCCAAGCCAGACCTGAGCATAGTTGTTACGCGCACTTTGATCTCTAACAATTAATTCCTGATCATTATCTTCCTGCCTCCTGAAGGTCTCCTTGACTTCTTTTCCTAGTACTCCCCTACAAGCCGCCTTTATTTGATCATATCCAGCAGAAGATGTTGATCACTCCTTCCAAAGCTCCTGATCACTCCCCAGCCGCGCAACAAACTGCAGATCCAAGGGACGGTGAGTTCTGCACCTCTCATTGATCACATGCGCCTCAAGTATGTGCCTCAACACTGACCACCTCATTTGTGATTTTTCCATTGCCTTACAGCCCCACCCCAAGCTGAAAAGCGCTCTCAGGGTGAGTTGACAAACAAATTTAGCTCCTGTTATACACGTATTAGGGAACAATTTAATTTTAATGTTATCCCATATTTCATCCTGGTCCCTCAGCCCGCAACAAAACTCACGGCGAGTTAGCACCAGGAAAAAACAATGTTCCTTTGGCAGTAAGTGACATTTGAACAGCTCTGGCCATCTATCCAGCATCTATCCACAGCTGGTACATCATAGCACAAATGCAATAACTGAGTATACATTTGCTTGCCTTGCACAGCCAGCAGCGGCTAGTGTAGCTCATTCTGCCATGTGCACACACAGCTTGTGATGTGCATCTGCTCAAGCAACACCTGAGTTATTCAACACCTCTCTATCTACATTGGCACTAGGACAAGGGTGTTGATAAACACATGCCCGTCCCCCTGGTGCACGCCCACGCCCACACCCTCCGAAAAGGGCGTGTGGGGCCGCACAGGGCCGCAAACCCTTCAAAAAGGGCATGTGGGGCCACACAACCTGTATTTGCGGAGGGCGTGCACACCCCTGTATGGGGGTGCAAGGGCATGCATGCCCCTGTATGGGCGTGCAGGGGTGTGCCCCGTGCCTGCTAGCCGAGAGAGATACCTCTTGGCAAGCAGGCAGACACATCCCTGCTCGCCAAGAGCCCCTCGGCGGGCAGGTGCAAGTATACCTGCTCGCCGAGAGCCCCTCGGCGGGCGGGCGAGCAGGCATACATACACCTGCCCGCTGAGAGCCTCTCGGCAAGCAGGCACACATACACCTGCCCCCTGAGCAAGTATACCTGCTCGCCGAAGGGGTTACCTCGCCAAGAGCCCCTCGGCAAGCAGGCACACATGCACCTGCCCGCCGAACCTGCTCGCCAAGGGGCTTACCTCTCGGCGAGCAGGTATACATACACCTGCCCGCCAAGGGGCTTACCTCTTGGCGAGCAGGTATACATACACCTGCCCGCCGAGCCTGCTCCAAGAGAGCCCCTTGGCGGGCAGGTGCAAGTATAACTGCTCGCCACGTACAGCTGCTCGCCGAGGGGCTCTAGGCGAGCTATGCCTGCTGTCCGAGGGGCTCTCGGCAAGCAGAGATGTGTATGCCTGCTCGCCGAGGGGCTCTTGGCGAGCAGAGATGCAGATGCCTGCTCGCCGAGGAGCCTTCGGCAAGCAGGGATGTGTAAGCCTGATTGCCAAGGGGCTCTCGGCAAGCAGGGATGCGTAAGCCTGATCGCCGAGGGGCTCTCGGCGAGCAGGGATGTGTATGCCTGCTGTCTGAGGGGCTCTTGGTGTGCAGGCAAGGTGCACACCCATACAGGGACGTGCACGCCCTTGGCAAATACAGGGCATGCGGCCCCACACACCCTTTTCAAAGGGTGTGGGTGTGGGCGTGCCCCCGGAGGACGGGCATGCGTTGATCAACGCCCATTTTGCGGATCAGGGGAAGTATTTACATACATATGTGTGTAACAGCACAAACTTCCCTGCCTTTGCTGTATGTACATAGCAAGGCAGGCCTAGCAGGCTTGTTGAACTTTCACAACAGTCATAGGCTCTTAGCTCAGTGGCTTACTGTTAGTGCAGAACTGTGCCAGAATGAACAATGCTGGGTGGCACTGGGGATCCTTGAACTGGGCCAGTGAGCACTGTGCAATGAGGATATGTATGTACATAAACCACTAAAACATACTGAGCACCAAGGACACAGGTGACACAGGATCAGAGCCACTTTGGAGCTGCAACCAAAGCTGTCAAATGTCACTTGTCTCCAAGGGACTATTTTCTTTTCCTGGTGTAGGTGAGTCACCGAACTTCTTTTGTTGCTATTGGTACTGATTTCTATTAAATTTATGCTTCCCAGATCCCGAGATCGCAAACCATCTTGCCTTCTCTCATTGCCTCGTAATCATGAACGCACGGGCTCACATCATATCTGAAAACCTCAAACATCTTACCCTCTCCACAATCCCCACACAATTCTTTGCGCTTGAAAACCGTGCCACGGCATTGCTCTCACACCTTGAATCTGGTGGTACCGTTCCTGTTCGCCTTCTTGGTCAGAATGATGCACCCTGCGTTGTTCCCTTTCAAGTCTCCAAGGATATGCTTTTTGATCCAACCTACCGCCACCTCAACCGTCTCACCGTCGAGGAGGGCATCTCAAAGCTTCTCAGCAATATCACCGATCTCCAAGAGGATATCGAGACACTTGCTAGCAAAACTCTTCCCAAACACTGTGATTGAATTGAACGCGCTTTGTTTCGCATCCAGGGGAAGATTTTGCGTCCTAAGTTGCCTCATCCAGCTGACGAATCTGGACTCGCCACTTCTGCGAATACCATCAATCAAGTTCCTTGCGCCCAATCCCTTGTGTTTTTCTCTCAAGAATTAAACTTGACCGTATTCAATGCGGCCACTTCAGCCATTTTCAAATACTCGGATGTTTTGGGAGGACTCTCCCCCCACAAGATGGAATTAATTTTGTCAGCCCCCTCCAATGGCACTGGGACTTACAAAGATAAACTCGCAAAACTCACAACTATGGAAAATGAACTAATTGCTGAGGTCATCTCGACCATGGACCCAACTCAATTAATTACAGACAGAAAAGAATTTGAAGGACGAGTCAAGCGACTCTTTCAATCCCACGGACCTTATCGTGATTTACGCTCTGACGTTACCAACTTGCGTGCGGAAAGGTTACGTAGCCAAGCCATCTTCAACATCATTAGCAAGAATAAACATCAAGACGGTCAACTCGCCGCAGCTCACAGTGCGGACAACTCGCACTCTACTCTATCAACTCATGCCACTGCAGAGGCACGCATCAGCAACTCAAGTAGCTCCTCCAATGTTCCAGACCAATTGTTGGCATCGGTTGATCCGCTTTTAAAACGAAGTGCCACTTGTGACAAAGGGGATGCCAACAAGCGCACCAAGTTCTGAACACCCGCGGCCAGCGTTGTAAGTCCTTTTTGATCAGCTTTCCCGATCCGGAATCTTGGGCAATGATCATAAAGCTCACTCATCCAATTATCATCCATGCATCCAGTACCATGGGAAGCTTCTTCTTCCACTTTTTTTCCTCTACTTAGTATTGAACTGAATGTACAACATGAGACTCATGTCTAAATAGTTGGACCGATTGAATATTGAAAGTTTTACTATGCTTGGTTCATGGAACATTTTTCTTCCTGTTTTTTCCTCTACTTTGTGTCAAACTGAATGTACAACATGAGACTTATATCTAAATAGTCGGAACAATCCACTATTGAAAATTTTACTATGCTTGATTCATGCTTGTCCACTGGTATGAGATATAGAAATCAATTGAGATGTTGTGGATGTGAAGAATGTAACATTCCATGTTTTTTTTTTCTGCAAGGATTGAGATTATATCTGAAATTTTCATTGGGAAAGATTAATGATGAATTTTGAGACACAATGATAAACAAATCACGATTAATATTTCATTGGACTGGATTACAATCAAGGGAAGTAGCTGGCCATAAGGGAACTTGAGGTCAAGGAAATAGGATAGGAAGGAAGGGGAAAAAACTGGAGACACAATGGAACAAAAAAACATGTTGGTCATGTTGTTAATGCAAAAACACTCATGACCAATCAGTTGATTTTTAACCTCTTAGTGGATGGCACTAAATATAAGCATTTACACTTTGACACACAAATTACATTGCAGATGATGTTTTTCCAACATGGAAAATTTGAAAAAAGTGAGACATGAATGGATCAATAATGGAGCATGGAAAGAAAGAGTCAAGAATGGGGATGGGATAAAAAATAAGAGATATGAGGGAAAAGAGATATCAGGGAAAGGAATGGGATGAAAAACTGAAAAACACAATCATAATTTTTTTACTGAGATTTTCAAATTAATCCTGTGGAAAATTATATCATGGCAACATGGTGATGAAAAATAAGTTTATCTGAAATTTTGCATGTTAAACTTGACCACACAAATCAAGCTAGGGATGATTTTTTTCCGATACAAAAACAAACCCCGGAAAAAAATCAAAATCATAGTTTATTTTACCCTGTCAATGAGATTTTTTTTCAGGGGCGGAATTTAAACAAAGTTTCCGGTGGCTAATCAAAGGTAATGGGTGGTGTCTGATGAGTGGATTGGTTGAGGGAACTAACAGCACAATGTGTGGTTATATATGTTCTGACATGGAGGTGCAGAGGGGTAAAATCCTCAGGGTTGTAGATGTGTAACAGACAAAGCAGATTGCTTCAACGGAATTGGTTGTTGTGTGTAGTGGTGTTTGATGAAGCAGATTGCTTCAACAGACTCAGTTGTTTGTGTGTAGCCGAGTCCAATGAAGCAGAATTGTCATGGAAATGGACAATGAGGTTGATTACCCATGGAGATTAATTAGGTGTGGATGTCTACCTAAGCAATCTGGATGGACAGACTGGGTAACCATCCCTGAGAGAGTCTGTTGAACAGAGTCCACACAACCCACAGCAAGTCCGTTGAAGGGAGTTGGTTACCCTGAACGGACTGGGTAACCCATTTCTAGAGTCCGATGAACGGAGTAACACACCCCAGCAAGTCCAAATTGATGAACAGAGTCAACAAACCCCAGCGAGTGTGACTGCTTGGACGGATTCAGAGACAGAACTGAGGGAGTCTGTTCCAGCAGATCACTGCTCGGACGGATTGTGAGAGGGACCTGAGGGAGTCCGTTTAAACAATCACTGCTAAAAAAAAAAGAAATGTCAGTACAAAAAGAACATCAACGCCGGTGTTACTCGCATCACAGAATTTGTACAGGATATTGACGCCGGCGTTACTCGCATGACAGGTATTTGTACTGGTTTGTTTGGCCCTCAGAGGCCATTTCTTTAGTTATATGTAGATGTTTGATAACTTGTACGGAAATTTGTCTACTTTGCTTAGTAACACTAGTAACCAATACAAGTTTATGAGCAGAAAAATTGTGGAACACCATACTTCTATCATCAAAACCCATGAATCTGCTGTTAGTCATGCCATGGATTTTTCTCAAGAACACTTTGTTAGAATTCCTGAGTTTTGCCAAGACATTGGAGAAATCCAAGTATATTAAAGCCTGAGAATCATAGAAAAAAAATTCAAGGGTTCTCCCTACATATTATCAAAAATAAAAAATAAAATTCAGGGATTCCCCTCTACAAAAAACATGAGCAAAAGAGTACAGGTTTCCCCAAAAATAAATTACAACACAAATCACATATAAAATATCACAACAAAAATCACATAGTAAAATAATTGCAACCTGCCACCCAACCAAGCTAGCCCTGGTATTGTGGCCCACTGTCCATCCCAGTCCAGCGGGGTTAAAAAAAAAGTGGGAGGATGACCCCCAGCGGTTAAGCAAAGGGGGGCCACCGAATGATCCCCGCCAAACTGCGCAAGTACAACAGCGGATGGGGTGAAGCAAATCCCCCGCTGGAAACACAGCCGGGGGATTTGCCTGGCGTTCAATCGTCCACAAGCTACCTCTTTTTATACCTCATCCTTCTCCAAAGCAAGCCGACTCAACCACCAGTCCCTACGCCAAGTTGCCACGCTGAGTCCCAACGCCACATTGCCATGCCGCCGACCGCCATGACCCTACAATCCAGCTTGGCCCAACCACCTGCCCTGCTCGCCATTCTTCCCCAACCCTTCATTGTTTCCAGTGGGACTGCCACCCACCCAAGTGCCTCAAGCCCGCGGCATCACCAGCTAGCCCAACTCGGACTGGTTTATGATTGACCGGATGAATATCTTTGCATTGGAAGTTGAAAAAGCATGCCTAGAGGTCGGCAAAAATTGTACGTCTTTGCTCAACGCCTTCATACACCTAGAAATGTGGCTCTTAACCTCATTCAATCTCTCTAGCAAATCTTGGTGTCACTGCACATGCGACTGATGTTGATGGGACATGGAAAGACCTGAAAAAGCAGGTCAATTAATAAAAGCTTGTCCCTTCATCTATCAAGGTATTTGACTTGTGAACTGATGTCTCATCAAACTCCCCTGACACTTGTCTTTGAACCAATTCTCCTGACCAAAATGATAGTCTGTATCTTACAGGCACTTAAGTCCAGCATTGTAGGATTGATTTTGGGGTTAACACAAACTCTCAAATTTTACCAGCAGACCAAATTCGCGGCGAGAAGCGGTTGCGCGCCCAAGGGAGGCACACCATTCAAGCTGTGCACCTTTTTGAGTCGTCCTATTTGAAATAGCCACGCGGCAGGTCATTTTGCTTGTCACATTTGACTCCCACAAGTTCAATCTTAATCAACTCAACATTCTTGACGCGCGGTTGTGCACCGGCTGACAAGAAAAGTTCCCCATCCATGTTACTTCATGAGCCGGGAGTTTAAACGTGCATAAGAGCCTTCCCATCTCTTCCTGCCAGCCACAGGCCTTCTGCGTCCATTACTAAAGTGCCATCAGTCCTTGCTTGCCGTACCCTCTGTTTATCATTGGACGCTTCCAGAGCACCCCAATTCAGAAGGCAACTTGAACCGGGCTGGATTCCAGCGGCAAGATGATTACCAAGGTGGTTCTTATATACCACAACAAACAACACCATATTTTTCACCTTTTCTTTTTGTGTACAGGAAAAATGAGAGAATGGGTGATATTTTGTTAGCTTCAAATTTACCCAATAACCAATTTGCTAGCTTTGTAAGGTCATTTTACTGACCATCTTTTCATTTTACCAACTGGCAAGTAATTTTTTTTAAACTTCTGATTTTACTTTCTCATCACTCTTACCCTCAACATAATCTTTGACTTTGATAAAACTGCACTGAATCAAAAATAAAATCAACACAATTTTATATTTGATTACATCCATTTATCCATGTTTATTATTAGGGGGGTTGGAAATGGCAAAATTCCTCCCCCTGCAGCGGCAAAGCCGCCTTGGCCTCTAGTTAGGAATAAAATAAGTCAAATTGCAAAAAGCCTTAAAAATATGGCTGAGACAAATCAGAGTCTACAGGAAAAACTTGCTGATATAGACATCAGTTCGGCTGTAAAACACCTCCCTCTCTTGGGGTTCACAAGGTGACACAAGACATTTCCCACTTAGATACTTAACCTGTTCCTCTTCCTTCCCTGGCTCAGCAGAGAACTGATTCCTTTTCTCTCTAAGCCTGGTAAGCTTTTCATTATTTTTCCTCTCTTCTTCTTATAGTTGTACTTAGCAGAGAACAGATTCCTTTTCTCTCTCCACCTGCAATACACTTACTTGGGCAGTGCAAGAATACAAACTCCCCTGCACCTGATTCACAGCCCCAAATCTGCTCAGACAGAGGAAGTAGTCTTCAATAATCCTCTGCTGAATACCAAAAGCAAAGTGTTCCAGCACAAAGAGAGATCTCTCCCTCTGAAAGAAGAGGAACCAACTGGACCCCCTCCACCAAAACCAGGCTCAATATTCTCAGCCGTACCAAGACCAATTGAGAAAGACCACTTCATATTTGAGTAATCTGGACGCAGCAGCCAACAGAAAACTAATGCCTCCCATGAATGGCCTAAATTCTCTAGAGAAGGAGAATATGATCACATATAATTCATTGATTATGTAGATCATCTACTTGAGTGCTACGGAGCTAATCACAAAGCAGTAACTTCTAGATTGCCAAGTTTATTTGAAGACATAGCTTTGGATTGGTTTGTCAGAAAAAAGAAATCTGTCGGAAAAGTAAGCTGGGAAGAGTGGAAAACACTGATTCATTATAAACAGTTTGGTACAGATGTCTGGGAGGATAACATGCTAGCTGCATATGAGAGTGATTTCCTTGATCCCACTAAAGATAATCCACACAAATGGTGTCTAACTCAGAAGAAAAGGATTGGCTGTATTTACAACCAACCCTCTCAGAAATCTTTCACTAAGAAAATTTTGAAAAAGTGCCCCAATGATCTAGAACATGATGTAATGTGCAGATTGAAAAATGCCAATGTAGACTTGTCTGAATTAGTAGCCACTCACCACGGAAGTTTGCTCAGCACTTGCGTGCCAGTGCCATCACCTGTCTTTAGGAAACCTGTAAGATCTATTGTGGAAATTTAACCTGAAGTTATGCTTAATTTTGTACTGAATTTACTCTCAATCTATGCTGAATTTTTATGAATTCATGTTGGAAAGGGTCTGATATCATGTTGATACCAACCCCAACTTGACTGTATAAAGTACTGTAACTCGTGAAAAAAATGAGTACAACCACACTGCAAGTTATTTTCAACTGCTTTCAGAAACAATGGTTTCTTGTATTACTCCTGTATAATATATTTTGATTAATCATGGGGTTATACCAGGGGAGCTTTCTCAGCACTTGCATACAATTTTAATTATTCAATAATTTCTTTACCTTTCAAACTTCCTGGCAGAACCCTACTAAGGAGACAGTGAATGTTTTGAATTTGGACATTATTAAGGCTTGCCTGATGCAGTGGAGCATAGATTTTGGTTAATTGGTTATTTGGTTCCATTGTGTTTGTTGTGTGGCACTTGGTTTGCAATTAAAAAAAAGTTGTGTTCCATTGTTTCATTTGAGGGTGTTGGTCCCCGGTGATACAGACCTGGTGTTTGGATCTCTAACCGCCAATGGCGCTGAGGCTGGTAACCGGTGATCATTTCCTGATTGGTAGTGCAGCTCAGCCGTGTGTTCCCTAATTTCATAAGAAATACATCAAGCATGTAGATCAACTTGATATATGATCTTGCAATAGAGGATTCTGTTAAAACTCTTTGGCAAAATTCCTGATGGATCCGTTTTCTAAAATAAATTCACTTCTGAACACAAAGATTTGGTAGTAAATTTGAAAACTTTGGATGTATTAAATATTTAACAGTGAATTTTTGGTGTGTTTTATCTAAAACTAGAGGCCAAGGTGGCTCCGCCGCTGCAGCGCCCAAGGCCCCTCAACCTCTGCTAGCTGACAATTGTCACACTTTCTCCACCCGCCCCACCAAACCCACCTCAAAAACCCCCAAGATACCCCCACTATACTGGCCCCAGGTGTTCTAACCACCAACTCAACCTTGCAGTCTCTTTTTTGTGTGATTGTGATATGAGATGAAAAGCTATTCCTCAACTGCACCTGTATCCACTTTAAGATATGTACAACATTGACATAGGTGGGGAGCATTATGTCACATTAAATTTTCAATTTCAATAGATAAATGGCTGCATATTGCAAATATGACAGCACATTAGTGATCTCTCCAGAGGGAGGTAGGAGGAGCAGGCCAAGGAATCAATCATGCATCCAGCTGGCCCAGCTTCATTCTTCATCTGCTGCTTTTGGTAGAATTTATTGGGTTGAGACAGTAACTTATCCGCAAGCAAGTGAACCTTGAGGAGAATCTGCTTCTCCCAGGATGCTTGGAACACATTGGGTATTGAGTGCAGGAATTGGGACTTGCAGGCTTTCTCTTGCCCTTCAAACAGGGTTCCTCCAACCAAAATAAACAAAACAGTCAGTGTGGGCGGACAAAACCGGGGTTCCGGTTTTGTCCGCCCCCTCCCTGGAAGCCCCCTAGTTGCTTGATTAGGCCCCTCCTTGACAGCTCTTTCACAACCGGCCCTTTTTTGCTTGTTGCTCTGGCACAGCTGGAGGGTCATCCATAGGGCCTTTGGGTCTTTGGGCATATTTTGAACAGCTGTGTGTATTATCTAAATTGTGTGCTCTTCTGTTATGTGATTTGTAAATCCAAATACGCCAAAACTTAGATCTAGGTCTCCACATTTGTGTGGATTTAAGAAACTTGGATTAAATTCCTCTCTAAAAGTTCTTTTGGATTAAATCCTCATTAATCTCCATGTCAGTTTTCCAGTATGCATTCCCCAGGTTGGTTCTGCTTGACATGTTAAGTGAATAATCTTGGGTATCAATTTCAATCTTCTCATGTTATTCTCACTCAAAGTTCTGTTTCTCTCTGGGCTGATTTTATATTGAATCATCATATCTTTGATTGTTCCAGGCATGATGTGCAGAGTAGTTTTTTGAAATATTTGCTATCAATTGAATGTGCATGATTTTCCATGCCAGTTTTTCCACTGGCAGATGCTATATTGGGTCTGCTTGAAATGTTGAGTCAATGGCCTGCAAGCAATCAGCTCTGCAAGAATTTCAAGAGCCTCAACTGTAGTCTCCTTTGGCCAAAATCCAAACCATGAGAAATTTAACATGTGAAGGAGCCTACCCAAAACAACATCAAAGATTGCACAGCTTTGTGGGAGCTTGGTAGAAAGAACAAATGAAAGAGGTGCAAGCAAAAAGATTACCATCAGGTTGCAAACATTCAGCATGCTTTATTACTCAAGAAAATTCAAGAAGAATAAAAGATCACCTTGGTTAAAAGGTATCCCCATTATATTTTTTGGTTGCAAGGTGGATGTCTGATTCTTCGGGGTCAGCTGTCCGTGAACAGATCACAGGAGAAATCTGTCTGTGAACAGATCATAGAAAAAATATCACAAGGCTTAGATCTAATTCGGCAAAATGTTTCAAGGATGATAGTAAGGCAACTGAAAACTTGGCACAAAAATCCATGCAAGGAAACAAGTTGTGATTCATTTTCAAAAAGCAACCTGCCAGAAGTCGACAAAGTTTGGCTAAATGAAACAGATTTCAGTGAATAAATGAGGAGAAAAATAAATACAATGAGAACAATAGAAATGGTTTTTACCTAACTGAAACAGGAACAGAAAATGTGAGATGAGAACAAAGTCTGATACAAACCAATAAAATACCTTTTTACCTCCTTGCTTACACGATCCTCATCACTTTTCCGGACCACCCACAAGGGCAGCCTCAACAGCACCCATCCCCTCAACGCTCTGCCTACCACCTGGCGCAGTAGGACTTCCACAAAGGCGCTCTAGATTTAGAGTATTGGCACTCATGATGTCATAAAGGAGTTGTACTGCAGGCCTACCGCACACCTCACTGCGCAGAAGATTGATGGAGGGAATTTCAACACACCCCCATGCACCAAACCACTAGGGTGGGGGCATACCTGCTCAAAGAACTCTGAGGAATTTAAAGATCAAAGTTCTTCCAATTGATTTTGTTAGAAACTCTGCCAACATCAGATGAGTTTGGTAGAATATCTGTCTCTCTGTTTGCACACATTCCCCTACTGTCCCCAGTCCCCAGTAAATTTTCCAGTGCCCAGTCCCCAGTAAAGCGTTCTGTCTCCAGTCCCCAGTCCCCAGTCCCCAGTAAATTATCCAGTCCCCAGTAAAGCTCCCAGTCTCCTGTCCACTGTCCATTTCACATGTTCAGTTCTTGTGTTTTGTATGTTAAACAATTTTAGGCCCCCTCTGGATCTTGTGAAGGGGGCTCTCTAGTTGTGTGTACGTGTCTGCTCCTTGAATGAGAAATACAATCATTGAGTCTTGAATCTTTTGCAAATTGGATTCTTGAATATTTCTGGTTCTGGGCTGAATATTGCAATGTTATCCACATGAATATAGAGCAAAGTATTTGAAAACCAGAAAACGCAGGGTTCAGCATAGCTACTATTGAAGCCAATGGATAACAACCATGAGGACAACGGTGGGTAGTTACTTTACTTTACAATATCTGATGGATTTTTGTATAGTAACTACCCGCCGTTACTATTGCCATCGTTATCGCTAACAGTAACGTTTAAATTTTGCCCGCTCAAGTATTGTAACGTGTAATTATATATTTTTCAGCTGGAAATGGATATAGTAACTGAATTTTGCGCTGGATAACGCTGAATATTGTTAAAAATCGATATCCAGCCCGGGTACCCGCCTGTTTCTGCCACTGAGCGGGGCTGCGGATTTCACGAAATCCTGCAGTGCGCACTCCGCGGGAATATTTGCCTACTCAGCGCTCGTACTGTCGAATTACGCGCAATCCGACAGTACGGCTGTGCTACTGTTGAGTTGTACTGTTGGATTTTGTGAAATCCGACAGTACGACTGTGCTACTAGTAGGACACAGGCATGGGTACCCGCGAACGGGCACCAGAGGCCATCCCTAGACACACATTTTTATTGGGGTGTCAGTGACAGGGGTTGCACGCCAACCAGTCCATTTTGTTGAGTTGTACTGTCAGAAGTACGAGTCCCCCCCTCAGTTTCACCCATTTGCTCTCCTTTGTAAAGGCACTAACGCCTCCCTTTTCTAGCTTACTTTCTCACCAGCACCTGAAATGCCCCCAGCAGCAGAAAATCGAGATTCTGAGGAGGATGAGGATAACAAATACGCGACCGATCACTCTCAACAGTCGCAGCTTCGCCGTTCCAGCCGCGCCTCATCCATTGCAATCGCACCCAATATGGTGAGGCCATTGTCAGATTCTCGTGTTAGCATTAACCGAGCTCCCAATAAAAAGCGCCCAGCTGTTGCTTCTTCGGAGTCCGGCCAATCAAACGTTCAAAGCCAAGCAAAATCAAAAGGCAAGAAGAACGCAAAGAAGTCAAGTCAGCCCAGGATTTCCACCTCCGGAGAGTCATCCGCAAAGAATAAACCATCTGGAAGCAAGCCCATCAAGAAAAAGAAGAAGTCCAGCGCCCCCAACGATGTACCATCCAAAGTAAGCAGGAATGAGAATATAATATCATTTCTGGATCATGTATAAATTCTGATTGGTGAAATATTATTTTCTACAGGGTGAGGATGAAGGCCATGACTACAACCAGCTTAGCGAAAACAAATTGATTGAGATTAAGCGGCAAGCAAGGATTGCCAAGAAGGACGAGTTTGACAACATCCTGGATTTCTTTGAGGCCCCGACCTCAAAGCCAACAGACAAGTCCACAGAGCCAATCAACCACAAGTGCAAATGGTGTAAGGGAAACTATCGAGCACATGAGACAACTAAAGGTAACTTGTGGGCCCATCGCGACGGCTCCACGCAAGCGGGTAAGAATGCAAAAGGCTGCATCAACCGCAACCTGGCTAAAAAGTTAGGCGCCAAATTACCGCCTTCTGTTGCTGAGAAAAAACTCGTGGATTCTCAGCTCAAACCTGGCGAAGCTAAACAATCTGGAATTGCGGGCTTTCTCGAAGTTAAACCAACATTTGTCAACCAGGTACTCAATCAGATGCTGATGATTTGGCAAGTGCGTCAAGCCCTTCCATGGTCACGGTTGCAAGATCCCCATCTTTGGGCCGCATTCCTCTACGCAAATCTCAAAGCCGTGCTCTATGGTCAACAATGGTTGGCTGATGAATCAAAAAAACTGTACAGTATGCTGAAGTTACATGTCTTCACCGAGTTGAATGTGAGTTTGAACCTGTACCTCAAATGAATTTGTGTTTGAACTCATGATCACTTACCCAAACCCGCAGAATTTGGACACCAAATTCACCCTCATACACGATGTTTGGACAACAAAGGGGAATCGTTTTGCTTTCGTTGGTGCGGCGGTTGCTTACGTCGACTCCAATTGGGAGTATGTTGTGTGCCACTTGTGCCTCAAGATGATACCTTGGAAACACCGTGGACACCTCCTTGCGCGGCCAATAGCCGAGGTTCTGAAGAAAAAGAAGCTTTACAAAAAGATAAGTCCTTTCTTTGCATCTGTAGAATCAACACCAGTTCAAGTGCTTATTGTGTAAAGTGGTTTTATACATGTTGGCCCAGACCACGGACTCTGGATCTAACAATAATACAATGGCCAGTCGCATGTATGAGCTGTTTAACGATGACCAACAGGGAATTGAACCAGACTCGTGGGATCCCTCAACCATGCACATTCGGTGTTTTTGCCACAAGCTGGCCTTGATTGTTAATGCTGGGCTTTGAGCCCTGTCTCTCAAGACACTCCCACCAAGGAAAGCCAAGGAATCAGTTTTGGGATTCTTCCCGGTCCTTGGTAGGCTGACGGAACACAATGAGGATGAGCCTGGGTTTGAACCACCCCCTGGCGAACCAGAAGCGGTTGGGCGCGCTAGAAAGAAAGTCCCAAATCAGATCGATCTTGCTTTTGACTCAGACAGTGACTATGGGAACGCAGGTGAAGAAATCACACCAACTGGAGGTCCTGATCCCGATGACATTGACCCCAATCAAGAGAATGCGGCTAGTTTGATACACTCAAGCACCAAGAAGCTTCATGAACTTATTGAGAAGGTGCGATTTCTTATCCATGTACATCTCCAAAGTTGAATCAAGAAACTCAATTCCATTTGAATTTTTTCAAAAGCTTGATTTGGTTATTAAACAGATCACTTGCTCAGCAGCGCAGCACTCAAACTTTGATCTAACTGCTCAAAAGCTGGGAATAAATGTGGCGCCTTTGATTGGGGGATACGGAATCCGGTGGAATATTCGCTGTCAGAGTTACCAAAAAGCTATTGACGCCCTTGATGTGATTGACCGCTTGCTCAAAGACGATCAGATGGATGAAGTATCAGACATTTTTGGCAATGCACACTTCCTCCCAAAAGATTGGAAGGAACTGGACAGTCTCAACCGGGAGCTTGAGGTCAGTTTTTGCATCGCACAACATTGAGGTGTTGGCTTTCTGAAATTATTAATACATTGGTTTTTTTGTGTAGGTTTTTGTTGAACTTACTTTGGAAATGGAAGGGAACTCCTCCACAGGCGCCCACGTCCTACCAAAGTACTTGGAGCTGAAGGAATCTCTTGATGATAAGATTGACAAATCTCAGGAGACCGATGCGCTCTACCCTATGTATCAAGCAATGTTCACTCGTGTGAACAAGTACTTGGACGAAGCCATGGAATGTGATACTCTGATAATAGCTACAATAATGCATCCCTGCTACAGGATGCATCTCTTTGAGCTAGCGTTTGGTTCAGAAAGTCCTGAGGTTGCCCGATGTCTCAAGCTGCTTCAAGTCAAATTCAAAATTGCCAAGAAAAAAACTGAATCAACCAGAACAGCGGATACTTCTGCGGAGGTCCTTGACAGCCCTCAATTGACTCTGTCTCACCCAACAAACTCACTTAGGGCCTGGCTGGCCTCAAGGATGGCCAAACCCACTCTGAGTCCTCAGGCGCAAGAGATTGAAGCCTACCTTTCAGCCGAGCTATCCTTCAAGGATGGTGAAATAGATCACAAGAGCACATCTTTGAAATGGTGGAAGGTAATTCACATCTTGTTATTTTTCACCGTGTATGCTCCAACATTGACAACATTCAAACTATTCAGGCTAATCATGCCACTTACCCGACACTGGCAATTTTGGCACGTGCCTATCTAGGATCAACTGGAAGCTCGTGTGCAGTCGAGCAATTATTCTCTGCAGCGGCCAATGTGTGTAGCAGCAACCGTGGTCGCCTCATCCTCTCAACCATGGCTCGCTGTGTCAGTAGCCTCATGTGGCTCCAGGAGGAAGTACCACTGACAGGCAATTTTGCAGCAGCCGGGGAAGCTTTCAATGCATTACTTCCCCGAAAAAAATAGCCACACATCCATTTTCACTTCTTAATTAATATTATGTCATTTTCTCATTTTCTTCCGTTACATGTAACAGTTAACGCAATAACTGTGCAATATTGTAACTGCAGAAATATATAACTTGCTATCTTGCAAGATAAAGTACCTTACAGAAAGAAAAAAAGCTATCCGGAGAGGATACCGTAACTGTGGTCCGTTACTGCTAACGACACCAGTAACGGACCTAAAATCGTTACTTTAACGCTACTTTACGCGTTACTGTAACGGTAACTACCCACCGTTGATGAGGAGAGTGTTAAGTGTCATCCCTTAGGCGCTTGTTTCAAACCATAGAGAGCCTTTTTAACCAGTAGAATCTTTCCAGAGGGTACATTGAAGCCTGGAGGAGGATTGAGTGTTATTCTTTCTTTGATGGGAGCATTCAGAAAAGCACATTTAACATCAATTTGATGAAATTGAAAGTTATTTTGAAGTGAGAACGTGATAAAAAATCAAAGTGAGACCAGTTTCCCAGTCAGAGCAAACATAAAGCAATAGTTGCTGAAATTACTCAGGTGAAAAGAATTGTGTGTTGTGGGATTACTCAGGTGAAAAGAATTGTGTGTTGTGAGATTTAAACCCACAACCTTCTACATTCATGAGAGCTGCTCTTATACCACTGAGCTAAACACACAGTTGGTTTTTTGGAAATCATATCATATAGCTTGGCCACTCAAATGGAGCTTGAAGCATATATTCCAACAATAATCTTTTCCAAAAACTTCATTAACTCCTTGCACCCAGAGTCTAGCCTTGTATTCTTTTGCTTGGTTTGAAGATTCAGGTTTAATTTTGAAAACCCATGTGCAATTCAGAGGTTTATTGGTTTGCCATTTATCAATAACATCCCAGACTTTGTAACTTTCCATATTAGTCTTTTCTTTGCAAAGCACAGGAGTCCATCTTTCTTTATCAGCCCAATTCATCACTTGACTGTAAGATAATGTGTCATCTTCTGACAAAGTTGACAACAAAACAGCAGTGTTGATTTATGGGACCACCCTTTTGTTAAGTTTATGTGCTGAATGTTTCTAGTTCTATTGCTTGAGTCTGTTCAGCAAAGGCTACCAGACTATGAGATTGTGATTGTATATACAATGAGGTGTTTAATGATGATCATGATAAGAGATAAAAAGGAAAAATACAACTTGGCCAATGAACATGGTCTATTTATGCTAATGCCCACCATTGGTGGGTGTGGACTTGTCCAGAGGGTCCACCTCTCCTATCAAAGCATTTGAGTATGCTGGCCTTTTCAGTGAGCTTTCAACCTGTACTTTCCAAGTGTTACTTGTTGCTTCTTGCTTGCTGAGTGCTCAGCAAGCAATGCTTTCCTCTTACGCGCATTCAATCTGAATGCTGCTTTAGCATTGTCCATGATTACTTTTGCATTAGCATCTATGAGCTGTGCAAGCTCTGTGCTGGTGCTTTTTCCCTGACAAGTAGCTTTTTGTTGATTGTATTGCTTTCTTTGATAGCTGAGAGCTAGCCTCACATGCTCTGCATGTTTGGTAGCCTGGAGCTCAGGTAGTCGGGGGTCATCTATCTTGAGTTCGGATGCTCGAACCGGTTTTGCTTTCTGTGATACTTCTTGTGATATTTTGTTGAGTGATTGGGGTGAGAGCACACACAGATTAGCAGCAGCTATCTGTTCAACACACCCCCTTGCTCTTGGCTCAATCATCAATAGCAGCAGGAGTCCCATCATCAACAAGAATTTCATGTTTCTTTTGCGGTCTAATGCTTTTGTGAAGATATTGGCAATCATGTCTTCAGTCGGTACGTATTTGATTTTGATTTCCCTGTTGACCACTAAATCCTTAGTGAAATTGAAATGGACACCAATGTGTTTTGTTCTTGCATGGAAAACAGGATTCTTTGCCAATTGAATTGCCCCTTGGTTATCGGACCGTATCATTGTCTTTTCTGGAACGTGGCGGTGTACGTCAAAAGTGAGCTTTTGAAACCATTGAGCTTCTTGTGACGCTGATAGATATGCCCAGTATTCAGCCTTGGTAGATGATGAGCTTGGTCCACCTAACTTCTTACTTCTCCACAAAACTAGGCCGCTTCCGCACAAGAAATTATAGCCACTTGTCAATAGGCTTTGTTTGTCTTTGGCCCAGCTTGAATCAACATACCCAACAATTTCATGACCGCTATTAGGTTGGTACAGCAATCCCCAGTCTTGTGTTTCTTTTAAGTATCTGACAACCCTCTTGAACGTGCACCAGTGTGTGTTGTTTGGGTTCTCCAAAAATTGTGATAGCTTTCCAAAAACGTAGGTTATATCTGGCCTAGTGCATTGAGAAAGGTAGTTTAATGACCCTATTGCTGATTGGTAATCAAGGGTTTTTTCTTTGAAAGCTTTACTTTCTTCCTCAGTTGATTTTATCATTTTGATGTTGGCCTGCATTGGTGTACCGGTCGTCTTACCGTCTTCCAGGCCATATTCCTCGACTAAGTTTTTAATGTAATTTTCCTGATTTATGAACATTCTGTCATCCGTTAGGTATTCAATTTTCATGCCAAGTATGTGTTGTGCAAATCCCAAGTCTTTGATTTTGAAGTCTTTTCCTAACTTGCTAATGAGCTCTTCTGTGTTCCCTCCTACCAGGATCAAGTCATCCAACCACGCAAAGGCTAGATAACCCATGTTTGAGATGAACAAGCATGGATCGGCGTCGCTTATTTGTTATCCGTTTTTGACAAACCAATCTGTCATGGTGGTGTACCACCCCCTTGCTGCCTGCTTCAGCCCATACAATGTTTTCTTAAGTTTCACCACATATCCTTCTGGTTTGTCAATAAGTGACCTTGCCAGTTCCATTGTGTAAGCTTCTTGTTTGGTTTCTTGGAGCCATTCAACAAACCCTTCAGGTAAGCTAATGTATACCGCTTCTTCATCTTCCAGTTTAGAGTTTAGGTATGTGGTGACAAAGTCCGCCTGTCGTGGTTTGATTTTTCTCTGCACTGCATAGTAAAGTATGTATTGCATTGTGCTTAGTCGTCCAGTTGGTGAGAAGGTTTCCTTGTAGTCAATTCCTTCCTTTTGTTTAAATCCTCTTGCTACACATCTTGCCTTGTACCTTTTTAGTGTTCCGTCTGTGTTGAATTTCTTGTTCAGTACCCACCGGCTATTAATTAGTGTTTTTGTTTTATCCCGGCTTGCTTTAGGAACGATTTCAAATACACCATTCTCAATAATTGAGTCAAGCTCGGTGAAAATGGGCTTTCTCCAAGCAGGCCAATCATTTGACTGCTGCGCGGTTTTGAAGCTATCAGGAACGATGTCAATTTCTTTTACAAAAGTTTGCATGGCCAAAGCTTCATAAGGTAAATTGTCCCCATTTTCACTTTTTTCTATTTGTTTGACTGCTAGATATGAGATCCAGTTACCATATCTTTCAACTGGTTTCTTATTTCTTGAACTGATCCGGTTGTTCTTGGGTTCGCACTGACTAACAATCACTGGTTCTTTATCTATGTTGTCCCCCTCTTGATTTGTAGTCAGTGTTGGACCAAAGGTGGGCCAGCTACGCTAACCGTAGCGTAGCCGAATTCCGCTAAATTTTAGCGTAGCATTAGCGGATTGCACCTTCTCTGCACTAACGCTAGGCGCAAAGGGAGCGCAGCTAATTTAGCTGTTAGCGTAGGGTTAGCGCAGATGCGCGCAATTGCGCTAACGCTACACACGCAGGGCGCAAAAGAGGGCGCGCTACGGTGCACCACAGTGCTTTTAGCTGAAAAAATGCCTTTTTTTCCGCTAAAAGCGCTGTAGCGCAGCGTAGTGACTGTAGCGGCGCGCTAACACTAACAAACAATTGGCGCCCTGTTAGCGCTGCTGAAACGTAGCTCAGCGTAGCGGCGCTAACAGTGCGCTAACGCTACTCAAAATGGGCGGGCGCTTTTTGCCGCTACGCTAACGCTAAGTGGCCTTGTAGCGTAGTGTAGCGTAGCGGCCCACTGTTGGTTGGACTATTCACAGCTTGATCAACCGTTACTTCTGGTTTGGCTTTGAACTCGTCAGTGAATATTTCTCCAATGTAGTCATCCACAACGCAGAAGACAACATCCCTAGATTGTATGATTTTTCTTAGCTCTGGGTTCCAAACTCAATACAACTTCATCTCTTTGTCAAAACCAATCAGAACGCCTTTTACACATCAAGGATTCATTTTTCCCACTCTTTCAAAGTGGTGGATACTATACAGTACATCTGATCCAACCGGTCAGATATTATCCAGTTTTGGTTCTGCACCCCACATATGTAAGTATGGGTTGTTTTCTGGTTTTGGTTGTAAAGAAATACAGCAGTAGATACTAATTTAGCCCCTAATTCCTTGGGTAGTCCCGAGTCAATCCTAATGGTGCGTGCCTTTCCCATTATGGTATGATTCATTCTCTCAGCGGTTCCATTGTGCTGAGGGGTGTTTCTTGTTGTAATAAGGTGAGAGATTCCCTTTTCTCCCACCCATTTTGCCATGTCTTGGTTCACAAACTTGCCGCCTCCATCTGTGATAATTCTCTTGACTTGTTTTTCTAGTTTATTCTTGATCTGATTTACAACCTTTCTGAGCTTGTCTTCTGCCTGGCTTTTGACCTTCAAAATTTTAATCCATGCATATTGGCTAGCAGTATCAACAATGGTCAAAAAATATTGTGCTCCGCCAAGCAATACTGGTGTTATTGGTCCAACAACGTCCTCCAATAGCTCTCCTCCCGCTATGTTTGTTTGTTCACGCTGTTTTGAGAAAGGCTGTCTTGTTTGCTTGCCTAAGCGGCATGCATCACAATTATTCTGGCCTCCTGGGTGTCCCATTCGCTTGTGTTCTTCTAAGCTGAGTTGGCATATGTTTTGTTTGCGATCTAGGTTTGGAAAGGGTAAGCGGTTGCTTATCTTTCCATTGAATAACTTCTTTCCTTGAATTTTTACCTCAAAACTGTTTCCCTTTGTCTTACTGATTTGTGCGCCTCCATTCCACAAGGAGGTTTGTGAAAGCAAGCAATACGGCAACAAAGGGAAATGGTATGCATTGCGCAAGGTGACAGTATTATTGTTGGCAGTAAGTACAACATTGCCTTTTCCAACTATTTTGATGCTTCTCCCTACTTCACCAATTTCTACCTTTCCGTCATAGTTAGTGAAATCACTTCTCTTGTTGAACATGTGGTCCAAAGCACTGGAGTCCAAGATAATTGAATCAGACGAAATGATAGCGTTGTGTGCGGAAACAATTCCCGTCATGGCTTGGTTGGTGTTATTGTTTACTCTCCCAAATTTATTGTAATAACCGTCAGTTCCAAGGTCTCCAAAAATTTCTATTTTGGTGGCAACGGGGTCGTAGAAGCTTATTTCTTGATCCTCTTGATGCTCTATTTCTTCTTCTTCAACAGCAACAAATGACACACTAATAGAGTTGCTCTTGCTAATGTTTGCTCTGGGTGGGGCATATTTGTAGTTGGTCCAGGGCTTTTGGCATTCTTTGGCCGAATGGCCAATTATATCACAGTTGTAACATTTTCCGTTTTTCTTCGGTGTTTGTTGTTGCCCAACCATGGCGACCTTAATGTTGGTCTTCTTTAAATTAAACTGTAGGTAGTTTTTCAATCTTGTAGATAACGTCTTTGGTTTTTAAATTACTGCTATCTTGTATGACAATACAAACTAACAACTCAAACTCTTTGGGTAGTTTTTTCAGTATTAATAGAGCCATGACTTGTTCCTTGACATCAAGTCCGGATGTACAAATCTTGCTGATTCTGTTCCATATTTCCTTGACAAATTCTTTTGTTTCCTTGAACTTGAGGTCGATGAATTCTCCTAACGCTAACATTTGGTGGTGAGCTTTGCTTCCTGCATATTTCTTTTTGAAGAGCTCCCATAATTTGAGGCCCTTCCCTTCTTTTTCTTTTCCAAATTCACTATTGACTATGGCTATATGTTCCTCATCAAGATGCTTCATGATGAGCACATACAGCTTCATATTGTTGTCGTCAATGTTGGTGACTGTTTCTCTCTTGATAAGAGGTAAACATCCAAGGCTGTACATTTTGGCACACATCATGGTGGCCCATGTTGCGTAGTTCTTGTTGTTTAATCAATATCACTTGGTCTCAGAGGCTGATTTCATTTCTGCTGGTGATTTTGCTTGTGGTTTTACCGTACTGATAATGTGTTGAGTTTATGTGCTGAATGTTTCCAGTTCTATTGCTTGAGTCTGTTGAGCAAAGGCCACCAGACTATGAGATTGTGATTGTATATACAATGAGGTGTTTAATGTTGATCATGATAAGAGATAAAAAGGAAAAATACAACTTGGCCAATGACCATGGTCTATTTATACTAATGCCCACCATTGGTGGGTGTGGACTTGTCCAGAGGGTCCACCTCTCCTATCAAAGCATTTGAGTATGCTGGCCTTTTCAGTGAGCTTTACTCTTCTTAACCTGTGCTTTCCAAGCGTTACTTGTTGCTTCTAGCAAGCAATGCTTTCCTCTTACACGCATTCAATCTGAATGCTGCTTTAACATTGTCCGCAATTACTTTTGCATTAGCATCTATGAGCTGAGCAAGCTCTGTGCTGGTGCTTTTTGTTGATTATATTGCTTTCTTTGATAGCTGAGAGCTAGCCTCACATGCTCCGCATGTTTGGTAGCCTGTAGCTTGGGTAGTCGGGGGTCATCTATCTTGAGTTCAAATGCTTGAACCGGTTTTGCTTTCTGTGATACTTCTTGTGATATTTTGTTGAGTGATTGGGGTGAGAGCACACACAGATTAGCAGCAGCTATCTGTTCAACAGCTTTGGCAATCAGATAATATGTTTTCAGAGGAAACGGCTCCAATGATCTCATTTGACGGACAATGATTGTCAGATGTTTTGAATTGCACTTCGTGATTAGGAAAAGGTTGAAAATGTTCAACGTCCTCTTCATTTCTTTGGTAAAAATTTCAAAGCGATTGAAATAAAAGCTTGATTGATCCAGGCTTTCATTTGACAGGGGAGGAAACACATTTTCATCAAATGTTACATTCCTACCTGTACAAAAGGTCTTTGAATCAATTCTCATAAATTGATATGTTGAGAGGTTTGTGTAGCCAAGATAAATAGCTTTTTTCCAAATGTGGAAGAAGTTTATTAACTCTTAAACCTTCAGGAATAAGCAGATATGCTAGGCATCCAAAAGAGAGAAGCTTAGAAATTTTGACGTCTCTTTTGAAGAAGGAGTTATACGGGATTGAGAAATTGTTAGTGCTCGACAGAAGCATATTGCAGAGATCTGTAGCCGTGACCACTGCTTCAGCCCAGTATCTTGGGGACAAATTTGCTTGTGTGAACAAGCATCAAGATTTATCCAAGATCACACAATTAGATCTTTCCGCCATCCAATCATTCTCAGGAGTGTAGGCCGGGGCAAAATGGTGGTCAATTCCACATTTTTGGCAGAAATCCTTGAAAAAGATATTCCGGAATTCTCCTCTGTTATCTGATATGACTCTCTTTATAGATTGACCTGTATGGTTCTCCGCCCATACAACATACTCTTCAAATTTCTCCAATGTTTCAGATTTATGTTTCAGCAGTTTAAAAATTTTGAAACCAGAGTGTTGGTCAATAATACTTAGGAAGTATTGAGCTCCTCCAGCTGATTGTGTCTGAAAAGGACCAACCAGGTCAAGACGTACAGCTTCAAGAACAAAACTCGTTGGTGTGAAGTTTCCAAAAAATGGTTTCTTCACCCCTTTACACACCTTACAGGTTTCACAATTGACCTCTTCACATTCAGGCACAACTTAAAGCTTAGGTGACCAAGCCTTGCATGCCAATCAACTGAATTGTGGGCTGAGTGATACGATTAAACATAGTTTTTAATATCAAAGGAGCTGGATAATTCTAAGATATTGTTGTTAATTTTACCGGAGAAACTAAAGCGGTTGTCAAAGTTAACGTTAAAAGAGCTCAAATTCTTGGAAAGCAAAGTGATTTTGCTAAAGAGACAGTTCATAGATATAAGAGATCTATTAAGATTTGGGGCATACAATATGTCATTGAGCTTGATGTGTTCCCCGGAGTCATTGAAAACAACGACTTCACCAATAGCCGTTGCACAGACACATTGACTTTGACTACCCATATAGATTTTAATGTTAACGTCCTTCAATTTAGTGAAGATGGCAAGGTTGTTAACCATATGATAAGTGGCTCCAGAAATGAGAACTGGAGAGGTTCCAAGTCCCGTTGAACTGATAATGAAAGCAGAAGCCTCCACTACGTCTGAATCATTGGTAGGAGCTTCAGCCAAAACTATGTGAGCTTCCGGATTGGCCAGTTGTGAGGGATCTTGTTTGGAAGCTTTCAATCTGAAGAAATGCCAAGCCGGGTGATAGGCTAGAGGATTATGCTTTGTTGGAGAGCATGGATGAGTCAGTTTAGGTTTTTGAGATTTATCCGCTTCAGACTTATAAGCGGTGGCTGTCTTTTTTTATTTCTTGAGCTTAACAATAGATTCAGTTCTTGAGGTAGAAGTGAAAGCCAGAGTTTCTTTCACATAGACTAAGGGCCTGTACCATGGGCCTCAATTTTGAAAAATTTCAACTTTTTTTTCCCTGTACACAAAAATTGAAAACTAGCAGAGGGTTCAAATGTTGAAATTCTTCACATCTGGGCTCAAGCCTACATTTTGGCCAGGCTCGGTTTTTGTCCCAAGAAATTTTGAGGCAAATAAATCTGGAAAATTTCAATTTCCATGCCGTATAGTACAGGCCCTAACTCTTGAAGTTTTTGAAGAGTTTGACTTGGGAAGAAAATTACTGATTTGTTCATAATTAAGTTTTCAACAACGTTTCAGTAATCTTTTGTTAATTTTGCCAAGACGGAAATCAGGACAGGAATAATACCAAGCTGGAAATTAGCAAAGTCTCTGATCATCTTTTGACAGTCAATTAGATAATCTTTAAGATCACCGCCATATTCATAGCACATGAATTTAAGCCAGATTCAAGCTTTATTGTTAACAGACAATGAAGCTTATCTGTCAACAATAGCATCCCAAATCTCTTTTGGTTTATCTTCATTCTCAATTGTGACAACAGCTTCCAAATGATCAGAATGTTTTCTATTGACTTGATTTTCTTTTTGCTTGGCGCACTAGCTTGTTCTCCCAAAATAACTTCCCAGAGATCTTTACTTTTAAGATAGGTTCTCATCCAAATTGACCATGACGCAAAGTTGATGTCATCAAGTTTGCCAATCTAGGATTGGCTGGATTTATCTTTGACATCAACATCCAACATATTTGGTTTGTTCCTGTTTCGTAGCTACCGTACTGATAATGTGACAAAGTTTGGCTAAATGAAACAGATTTCAGTAAATAAATGACAAGAAAAATAAATAAAATGAGAACAATAGAAATGGTTTTTACCTAAATGAAACAGGAACAGAAAATGTGAGATGAGAACAAAGTCTGATAGTAACCACAACCACACACTAGGAACAGGCTAATAAAAATGAGGTGTGATTAGATAAAAAACATGGTCAACAGGATGATAAGAAAGAAAAGGATAATAACCTATGATACAGCCGCCTAGACTGATGACCTCAACAAAAGATCCTGCGGAAGACTTGATAATACAAAAACAGATTCAGCGGGTTGAAGATGGGTGTCAAGATGAGGAAAGGAAAGAGCGGAGTGGTAAACTAGCTTTGGAAGTAATGGTCAACAGTGTGGTGAGCCTAATCAAAAACTTATTACATCACTCAGACACTCAACAGGAAGGAATCACCTCCCAACGCCCTCTAGAAATCACTCTGGTACATATAATCCACGCCCACAGACACTTTATAATAGCCTAGAAACATCTCTACAAGGCGCCTCAAATTCTCAGTATTCACTTTCATGGATGGCCCTCCACAATGGGTAAAAAAATATGTACAAAATCAGGTTCAAAGTGGGAGAAAGTCCACCATCAAACAGAGCCAGACTATTAGGAAGGACCCTGAGTGTTCACTAGAATTAACTCCTCTATATTCCAGCAAGGTGTAACTCTTTCTCAGATGCATGGCGGCTGATGCGCCATGGTTATTGTTTCCTCTTATGTCATCTCAAGCCATGTAGTAGATGCCTTGTTGGCTTATTGCCTTGTCACCTTGTTGGAGGCTTTTTGTACCCTGTTCCCATCTTTCTCTTTGTCTCAGAACCACCTGTTTTCCCCTCACTATAAATGTAGAGCCTTTTGGCCCATTCTGTTTGTCCCCCATCAGATTGTCACTTTGCATCCCTGGTCACAGAATAAGAATTACATAGCCTATTTTACCATGTATTTTACCCCTTGATTTTGCCTAGAAAGCACTATTCTCAACATCTCATTAGCCACACTTTTCTTTAAGACTCCATACTCTTATTCCTGTTCCATATTACTCTGTGGAAAGACCATTAGCTACGCAGTTCCCCGACAAGGAAGAGAATTTGGTCTCACAAATGCTAAATGAGAAAATTCAACTCACCATTGGAGAAGTTTTTGCCATATCTAACGGCGCCGTGGATGCATTCAAAAAGAAGATTAGTCTTAAAAGAGTTCCTATAGATCAACCTAAGACAACCAACGCCGTCAACGTCAACTCTGAAGACAAAGAAGAGGAAGCGCAAGATAGCGGTCCGGCGCATTACACTTGCCCTTTAGGATATGTCGCTGTCACCATTAATGGAAAGCAAATTCAGGCGCTCTTGGAAAATGGCTCTCAAGTTAATCTCTTACCCAGAGATCTAGCAGGGAAAATGGGGCTTATAATTAGGGGCAGGCCTTATGCACTCCAAATATTTACTACATGCACTCCAGAAAAGGAGTGAACTTTTGTCTACTCCAATAAATATTGGAGTGAAAATATTCACTACATGCACTCCAAAAAAGGAGTGAACTTGTGTCTACTCCAATAAATGTTGGAGTGAACAAAGTTCCACTCCAAAAGTGGGTTAAATTGGAGTGTTAAGGAGTTCACTACAATATATATTTGGAGTAAACCTTTGTTCACTCCAAAAGTGGGCTAAATTGGAGTGTTCAGAAGTTCACTCCAATATTTATTGGAGTGGAACCTTGTGCACTCCAATCTTGAAACTTGGTATGTTTCAAGATTGGAGTGTACTACTGTACACTACAATAAATACTGGAGTGTACTACTGTACACTCCAATAAATACTGGAGTGTACTACTGTACACTCCAATAAATACTGGAGTGTACTACTGTACACTCCAATAAATACTGGAGTGTACTACTGTACACTCCAATAAATACTGGAGTGTACTACTGTACACTCCAATAAATACTGGAGTGTACTACTGTACACTCCAATAATTACTGGAGCTTACACCTATTTTAAATACATGCATGCAATCCAAGAAGCTCCTCCAGATTAACAAATTCATACTTTGACCCTTGGAGACCCTGCCTCCCCCCCACAGAAAAACTTCCACCCCACTCACATTCCTCTCCTTAAGACTAGGCCCCAAATATTCCAGTGAGTCTGAGCCTATTTATCTTCTCTTTTTCAATGGGAATCACTGGCCCCAATTTTTTGGAGTGTCCAGTGGTCCACACTCCAAAAGAAAACATGGAGTGGGTTGAACTCCACTCCGCAGTTTGAGTGCCTAATTTCATACTCCATTTTTGGAGTGCACAAGTTTTCACTCCAATAAATATTGGAGTGAACTTCTGAACACTCCAATTTAACCCACTTTTGGAGTGAAAAAAGTTTCACTCCATAAATATATATTGGAGTGAACTTCTGACCACTTTTGGAGTGAACCCTTGCTCACTCCAACATTTATTGGAGTAGACACACGTTCCCTCCTTTTTTGGAGTGCATGTAGCAAATATTTGGAGTGCATAAAGCCAGCCCCTATAATTACTCAAAAACCTATGAAACTGCGCAGTATCGGCGGACACAAGAGTGACATTCTGGGAATCGCGGAAAATGTACCGGTTAAAGTAGGAAATATTACAAAAGAAGTGCATTTCTGGGTCTCTTCCGCGACGGTACAACCTATACTAGGAAAAACATGGTTGATAGACGTCTCAGCTACTATTCAATTCAAGGAAAGCGGTGTGGAATCCCTCTCAATAAATAAAAATGGTCAGACTTACTTGGTTCCAATTTTAAATCCATCAAACCAAAAATACAAGACCACTTTTCCCGTCAATTCAGCAACAACTTTGAGTCATTTTTTAGCTTCTGGAACCTTCCAGAAGTAGGTGATTGGAAGGTGCCCAAATATAGTGTAGAAGAAAAATTAGTGTTTGCGGCAAAATATAAATTAACTTCAAAAAAAATCAAGCCATGAGTAAATCAGTTCATGCCGCAGAACATAAACACACCCTTATGTAGTCCTCCTTTATCTAGAGATCCTTATTTAACACCTTTCACTCCTCACCTGCCTAATTTTACCCCTACTTGGAAAATCACAGAAGACTGTCTTAAAGTCATTAATTTTGGTCCACCCAGGTGGCTCAAACCTGAAGAACTTAAATTATTCAAACATATCATTGTAGTGCGGCAGGGAGAAAGAGAGAGGACTTCTCAAACACACTTACGGAAAACCTTACATCATTCCCGTCATCGCCCACAAACCTTGGCAGCAGCAACCTATTCTGATTCCTGCCGCAATTAAAGATCAATATATAGAGTTAGTACGGGAGCGCATTCAAATAGGTCTTTACAAACAGTCTTATTCCTCTTACTCTAGCACTGTCTTTTGCGTCAAAAAGCAAGATGAAAGGCTCAGGATTGTCCACGACTTACAAAAACTTAATAAAGTAACCATCAAAGACTCTGGAATACCACCTTCACCGGAAGAATTAATTGAATCTTTTACCCGGAGAGCTTGCTACGGTCTGGGAGATATAATGGGAGGCTACAATGAAAGAGAGTTATCATTAGAATCTAGGCCTTTAACCACCTTTGAAACTCCTCTGGGATGATTCCAACTAACCAGATTACCACAAGGAGCAACCAATTCTGTTGCCGTATACCAGGTGCAAATGATGTGGATTCTACAAGACAAAATTCCTCAAAATGTTGGTATTTTTATTGATGATGGCCGTATAAAAGGTCCTGTTTCAGATTACAATCAAGAAACTTTGGCAGAAAACCCTGGCATCAGGAAATTTATCTGGGAGTACGCCGTCACTCTGGAGCGGATCTTATTTAGAATAGAAGAAGCTGGACTCACAATTTTTGGAAAGAAATTTGCGTGCTGCGTCCCCGCATTGGATCTTGTGGGTCATGTCGTGTGCAAGGAAGGCAGAAAAATTTCAAAAAAACAGCTAAATAAAATTGAAACATGGCCAGTACCAAAAAATGCAACAGAAGTTTGAGGTTTTCTAGGAGTCTGCGTCTACGTCAAGATGTTTATTCAAGGACTTTCAGAGCTTGCTGCACTGCTTAGAAAATTAACCAGAAAAGACGCAGAATGGAACTGGAAAAAGGAGTGCCAGGATGCGTTTGATCTTTTGAAAGGGATAGTAGGTCATGATATAACTCTAAAAAAACTGGACTACTCCAAAGGAGCGGGAAAAATCAAATTAGCGGTGGATTCTAGCTACATTGCGGCAGGGGCAGTACTCACTCAATAAGATAACCAGAAAGACAGGCCAGTCTTATACAAATCCGTGGTTTTTTTGCCGGTGGAATCCAGATATTCTCAATCAAAACTGAAGCTCTGTGGTGTCGTAAAAATCCTAAAAAAATTACAAAATCAGCTTTGGGGCCAGCAATTTGACCTCTTAGTGGACGCTAAAAGCCTTGTAGAAATGATTAACTCACCTGATCTTCCAAATGCTCTCATGACTCATTGGGTGGCTTTTATTGAATTATTCTCTTATAATTTGGTTCACGTCCCTGGGAAAACTTTCACTATGCCTGACGGATTATCTAGAAGAGCGCCAGACAACAATGAAGAACAGCAGCCCAGTTTTGAAAAAGATGAGAAATGGATAAAGTCTCATCCCGGTTTTGGTGTCAAAGAGGTTAACACTTTAAATTTGGGGGTGGAGCGCGGTCAATTTCAGCAAGAAGTAATTTGGGGAAAGCTTCAAGAATATTTGCTCACTCTAAATAGGCCAACAGAAACCTCTGACGCGGATTGGAAAGTAATGAAGAATAAATCCGCCGGCTTCATGGTCTCCAAAAGCAAACTTAAAAAGAGAAATAAACCTTTCCCGCAACTAGTTATCAGCAATCCAAAATACCAAGAACACATTCTGGAGGCGCTTCATGAACAACTTGGCCATAGAGGAGTGGAAGAAACTTACAAACGGACTGAGCTTAGATTTTGGTGGCCGCATATGAAAAGAAAAGTCAAGAGTTGGGTCCAGTCCTGCGACGCCTGTCAGAAGAGAAGCCCCTTGAAACCTTTGGAACATAAGCGCGCAACAGGAAAATCTACCATTTTTGAGCACATCAGTATGGATACAGTATATATTAAAGCGGGAAAGTGGAAATACCTAGTGATTGCAAGAGATGATCTCTCCGGATGGGTCAAAGATGTGGGATTGTAAACTCTTAAAGCTAAAAAGATTGCGCAGTGGTTTACGGACAAATGGATTTTCAGATATGGCACACCTCACACAGTTGTAGTCAACGGTGGGGCGGATTTGAGAAGGAAATTCAGGATTGCTTAAAGCAGAAAGGATCCATTGTCAAAGTCACTACACCATATTATCCGGAAGCAAACAGGATGGTAGAAAGAGGTCATCAGCCCATTAAAGATACCTTGGTTAAACTGGCTGGGACGGAGGGAAAGAAATGGTGCAGCTACTTACCTCTTGTCCTTTTTGCGGATAGAGTTTCTACAAAGAGAACCACAGGTTATACGCCTTATGAACTCATTTTTGGCCAACCGGAAGTTTTACCAATTGACCTCAAACTGGAAACTTTCTTGGGGACTGATTGGGAGTCAGTAAAATCAACCGCAGACCCTCTATTTGCCAGAGTTTGCCAACTGGAGAGGAGAGAATCAATTTTGCAAGAGGCTTACAAGAACATGAAGGACTACAGGGAAAATTCTGTTGAATAGAGGAACCAAAAGAAACTAGACAGAGGACCGCTTGCGCCGGGATCCCTAGTTCTTGTGTACAATAAATCCCTAGAAAGCCAGTGGGAGCTCTTTGAAAACCGCTGGAATGGGCCGTACTGCATAAAATCACAAGAAAAAAGTGGCTCATATACTTTAGAAGAACTTGACGGTCAAGAACTCAAGCGCAGGTATGCGGCACCGCATGTGAAGCTGTTCCATTCAAGAAAACTCTGATTTTATTCTGGTGTCGTTGTTTTTTCTTGGGAGGATCAAATTTTCTAGGGCTATTCACATTTCAGACAGTTAGATTTATAAGGGCTTTCAAGATTTAAAACAAAAAAAAGTATAAAAGAATAACTCAAGTAAAAAATAGAAGAAGATTTCTGTCAAAAAAGGGGTCAAAAAATAAGTGCTAAAACAATAAAAAAAAAAAAGAAAATGAAGTGGGGGACTGGTGTCGCCAATAGGAAGCATAAATTAGTAAAATAAAGGAGTTAATTTCAGTGAAAAATAAAACTTAGGGGCTTACTTAGCAGGCCATTTGATCTCAAAGCTACCATTTATCAGCGCCTCAAGTTTGCGCTCAACATGGCGGAATTCCAGGACCACCGGACAACTGCTACGGGCACGGCCATTTTGACAAGCTCTTCTAGTTGGTTGATTGCGTTGGAATTGCGCTCTGGAGACGAGGAGGCAGAGGCGTTGCCGAAAAAGATGAAGTTGCGGGAGCTCAACAACCCGAGTGACATAGGAGGCTTCTACATGTACTCCAGCAATGAAATCTTTGTCGTTGGAGTGGATTAAGGTAGGATAGTTTTGTGAACCAAGGGGATAATTATTTACCAAAGATAAGGGAGTATTGGTTTTGCCGTGACCGCTGCGGGCGTTTGTTTGGGAGTTTGGATCCCAGGCACCATCAATAGGCCATTCAGGTATAAAGGACATGGTCAACAGGAGAAAGAGGCAAAGGTTGTGTGCTGGATTAGCAAGAAATGATAGTAATGAGGAGTTGGGGGATTGGAGTTTGCCATCATCTCAATCCCCTTTATATAGCTTTGGGTGCTCTCTTCTTGCTCGGAAGAATCCAAGGACTTTGAGCTTTTGTCTAGTTGGGAACAAGATCATTGGCTTAGATTGCTGCAACCACGCCGGACTACAACCTTTTGTCTAGCCAGTAACAACATCTTTGGCCCTACTCTGCGACCACAAGGACTCTCAGCTTTTGGCTAGCCTGTAACAAGATCTTTGGCCTACACCTCTGTGACCACAACACGTGGCAATATAAATAAAAAGAAAGCAAGTTTTTGGCCTAGGCTGGTTCAAAACCAAATCAACAAACACAGCTTGAATAAACATACACTGGAGATAAAAAAATAAAAAAAAAGAACTCAAGTAACAACAGGTTGCGCCATGCTCAGTCAAAGGCCGCGGTTGTTACTGGTGTACTGCAAATGCCAACCAGTCCAGCCAGTTACTTATCTAACAACACAGCAATTAATATAAGCTAGACCGGAGACGAATTGTGTTGTGCTTGCTGTTTGAGGGGTTTGACTGACCAACGCACAACCCAGTTTCTTTCCCCCCATCTTGCAAGAGCTTTCTTACCACAACACACTCACATCTTGCCAACCTGTTTGGATAAAAATTTTTGTGATCATCTCAGTAACAAACCCTTCAAAATGAGTGAACATTTTAAAGTCCCTGCACATCAGGCAGCAGAAATCTCCTTAGCACAGTTCTGGCCCATCTACCTCTTTAATATCGCGCCAGGAAAGTCCACCGCAGACATCACAGAGGCTCTGAAAGAGCACAGATCTATAAGGGAATCTTTTACGCCACACGTCGGATCTGGGATGGAGCTATTTGCGTTGGTTGTGTTCACGAGTCAAGAGGGAGCAAATAAGGCTATTGGAGCTTTGCATGGCGCAAAAGCCAACGGATTGCTATTGGCAGCACAAGCAACAACAAAGGAGGAGCCCCAGGGTCTGGAACTTCTAGCGCAGATGACATAAACAGCCCTGGAGACAAAACTAAGGATAGCTACGCCGCAAGGATCACACCAATTTGGGGGGGTTTCTCCACCCATTTCTACTAAAAATTCCTTTTACATTTTTCCTTTATTTCTTCATCTAGATATACCTTTTCATTGTCACATTATTTCCTGGAAAATTACTAGAAAAAAAAAACAAGAAAAAAAATATAAAATTCATTTAAAAAGCAATAAACAAAAGCTCTTATTTCAGCCACCCTTGTTCATAGCTTTTTTATTCTTCAAAACTCAACTGAAATTTTTACACGCCAGAAGGAAAATCAAACATACAAAAAATCTGCACAAAAACCAATCAACTTGCCACGTCACAGTCTTCTTTTGCCTTGCCCTATTTTCTTTCTCCTCTCTTTGTCACACCACACTCCAGGTTGGATGATGGGGACATCATCTAACTTGGGGGTGGATTTGGTGAGCCTAATGAAAAACTTATTACATCACTCAGACACTCAACAGGAAGGAATCACCTCCCAACGCCCTCTAGAAATCACTCTGGTACATATAATCCACGCCCACAGACACTTTATAATAGCCTAGAAACATCTCTACAAGGCGCCTCAAATTCTCAGTATTCACTTTCATGGATGGCCCTCCACAATGGGTAAAAAAATATGTACAAAATCAGGTTCAAAGTGGGAGAAAGTCCACCATCAAACAGAGCCAGACTATTAGGAAGGACCCTGAGTGTTCACTAGAATTAACTCCTCTATATTCCAGCAAGGTGTAACTCTTTCTCAGATGCATGGCGGCTGATGCGCCATGGTTATTGTTTCCTCTTATGTCATCTCAAGCCATGTAGTAGATGTCTTGTTGGCTTGTTGCCTTGTCACCTTGTTGGAGGCTTTTTGTACCCTGTTCCCATCTTTCTCTTTGTCTCAGAACCACCTGTTGTCCCCTCACTATAAATGTAGAGCCTTTTGGCCCATTCTGTTTGTCCCCCATCAGATTGTCACTTTGCATCCCTGGTTACAGAATAAGAATTACATAGCCTATTTTACCATATATTTTACACTATATTTTACCCCTTGATTTTGCCTAGAAAGAACTATTCTCAACATCTCATTAGCCACACTTTTCTTTAAGAGTCCACACTCTTATTCTTGTTCCATATTACTCTCCCAACCTGAGAGGCAGCTTTTCACGCACTCATCCCTCTCTAAGCTCTATTCCCCAAAAGAGTAGTTCCACCACGGCGCTCTAGATTTAGAGTAATATTGGAACTCATGATGTCATAAGGGAGTTGTACCGTAGGCGTCCCGCACACCTCACTGCACAGAAGATTGATGGAGGGAATTTCAACAGAAGTGATCTAGTTCAGCATTTTTGAGATTTTCAAGGTTTGAATCAACATTGGGCATGACTTGTCTCTGCAAACCTATAAGAAGAATAACCGTATAATTCATGATGTTTACTTGGATTTGGGGAAATAATTTATCCAAGACTCAAAATCTGGTTGTGATTAATTTATATTTTAGGTAGAAGAGGGAGTTTACGTGCAAGTTGATTTCAAATTCCAATTCTTCCTTTAAGTGTGTCTGGCGGAATAGGGTTGTTGAATGGTGATGATGTTCAAAGAGAGTATCTTTTATTATCCGGCTGGTAGTGGCTGAGCCCATGTTCAAATTGAAGCAGACCATTTGAAAATTTCAATAGTTAAGTTTCAAAGAGTAGTTATTGGAGAATGATGTAGAAGTTGTGAATTGATGTATTTCCAATCCCCAAATCAACCCATTTGAAATTATCTGGGATGTGAGATTCCTCTTCTAATTTATTGGCAGAAATCAGCCTTGGATATGAGGTGGAGTGGCTGTACCATTGGCTGGTTGATCATTGACATGAAAACATAGAAAATTTACACCCTTGGGAGTGGGTGGCGTAGCCACCTTGGAATATAGTTGCGAATTCTATTTGTGTTCTGTAACTGGCTCCCTGAAGTAAATTTTCCACATGTTCTTTTTTTGGTGGGGATTTGAGGGCAAGCCATGTACGAGTGAATTGGGGCATGTTGGATCACCCTGAATTCCAACTTCCACTGCACGTGGAACTTTCTGAAGGAGAATGTGGATCAATTCAATTCAGAATGAGAATTCACAATTTTCAAGATACTGAAGGCATAAATTTTGAATCCTTAAGTTGTTGTGTAGTGAATTAGATGCCAAGTTTATAAAAGAACTGTCTTTCCGGAAGGATCACATTTTGTTCACATTTTTCTGGTTTACTGCACCATTTTTGTCTCCCTGAATCAAGAAAGATTCTCAATAAATAAAAAAGTAACATTCTGACTTACAAACATTGATCCAAATATTTGATTCTAAACAACTGTTGATTGGTCTGGAATTTGGGAACTTCTGCCTTCCCAAGTTGTGTTACTATTTTTTCCTCTTCATACTTCTTTCTATTTTAAAAATAGAGTGATTGAATTCCTTTTTGAATTAAATTTTTGGCTTCTTTTGGTTTTGAATCTTCTGAGTTGAATTGGTGTGAGTCACACCAACGTACGCCCGTACTTTTGTGTGACAACAGGGATCAACGGGGGGCACTACACATCATGCCCCCTCAGAACACTCCAATTGATGGCTGACCACCGGGAGGAGTACACACTCTCACCATGGGAGTTTGCTTGGCACTTGCGTGCAAGTGCCATTGTACAATATTGTTTAAGAAACCTGTTAGATATCTCCTGGAACTTGAGCCTCAATGTATGCTGAATTCATGATGAATTTATGTTCAACTTATTTTCAATTGAGCTGAAGGCACTTTGGAAAGGAGTTGAATTCAATCGAAAAACAGCTCCAACTTGAGTCTAGTTATTACTGGAACTATTTTAGAACACATTTTCAACTACCTTGCAAATCAATAAAAAATGATTGGCAGAAACAAGGTATTTACTGCAGGAATCATATATTTCTAGAGCTGGCCCCTATCATCTGTTGGCAGGTACTTGGCACCTGGGGACAGGTACCTGTGGAAGTGCGCAGGTATCCGCTGGGTGCGGGTGCAGGTGTCCAGTCTGAGTCCAAATTGAGGCAGGTACCTGCACACAAATCGCCATTCTGCACAGCTCTGCTTTCCCCTAGTGCCCATTGGCGGGTACTAGGTACCCGTGGAAATACACAGGTAACAGTCAGCAGGTGCGGGTGTCCATTCTGGGTCAAAATTCAGGAAGGTACCTGCACCCTCTGCAGGTAACCGGGTGCAAAGTGCCAGCTGTATATATTTAGGGGGTTGAGAAATTGACTCCCATAAATGAAAAAATTGACTCCCAAATGGGGTTTACATCGCGCGGACCGCTTTGCAACGTCTCCCCCGGGTCCTCATGACCAAATTTTGACCCGGGGGGGTTTTGGGAGTTGGAATTGTAATTCCGCAATCCCAAACGGGAGTTGGGATTTTAATTTTACAATACTGTAAACCCCCCTCCTCCTCTGGGGTTCACAAGGTGTCACCAATGAACACCTGCCCTGTCACAGACGTGTAGATAGCCCGTTCCTCCTCCTTCCTTGGCTCAGCAGAGAACTGACATGCAGTCTCTCTGAGCCAGGTAAGCTCCCTTCCTTTTGTCTCTCTTCTTTCCTTCTTCTTCCTCTCAAGAGAGAACTGACATGCAGTCTCTCTGAGCCAGTCCTAGCAATCAAAGCCCCCTGAGTTTGGTCCTAGAACTCCTCCTCCATGCCCGTGCCATTGCTCCTCTGTCTCCAGCCCCAGTGAAGGGATTCAACCCTTACAAATACATCTCAGAAAATAGGGAAATATTCATATCTCCTCACTGGAGCACCTAAACGCTCCCAAAATTTTACAGAAATCTAGATACACTTTCTAGAAAATATTTTTAGATTTACAGCAGTATAAACAATCAGGAAGGCCTTGCGGAACAGGGGGGTTAATTTGGCCGATTTCCTACTAAGGAAATCTCGCAAAAACTTATCTAAGGTGCTCCAAATGGCCCAAAATTTTTTTCTGCCATAGGAATACACTCTTTAAAGCTTATTTTGAGCTTCACGGCATTATCACACCTCAGGGACACCTTATGTAGCTGGCGGCTGATTTGGTGGATTTCCTACTAAGGAAATCCCCCAAAACATTATGTAAGGTGCTCCAAATGGCCCTAAATTTCTTCTGCCATATGGATAAGCTCTCCAGAAAATGAGTTGAGGCCCAAGGAGGTATTACCCATCAGGAACGCCTTCTATAAGCAGGGGGCTAATTTGATTTACTACTAAGGAACTGCACCAAATCCTTATCCACAGGGCTTTATAGAAGATTTTCCTGATGCTTAATACCTTCTTGGTGTTCAAAATAGTTTCTATAGAGGGTATTCATATGGTAGAAAAAATCTGGGGGTGTTTGGAGCACCTTAGATAAGGTTTTGCCGGATTTCCTTAGTAGGTAATCCGCCAAATCAGCCCCCGGCTACAAAAGGCGTCCCTGAGGTGTGCTAATAACGTGAAGATCAAAACATGCTTTGAAGAGTGTATTCTTATGGCAGAAAAAATTTGGGGCCATTTGGAGCACCGTAAATAAGGTTTTGCGGGATTTCCTTGGTAGGAAATCCGCCAAATCAGCCCCCAGCTACACAAGGTGTCCCTGAGGTGTGCTAATGCCGTGAAGCTCAAAATAAGTTTTAAAGATTATATATCTATGGCAGAAAAAATTTTGGGCCATTTGGAGCACCTTAGATAAGATTTTGCGGGATTTGCTTAGTAGGAAATTGGCCAAATTAACCCCCCTGTTCCGCAAGGCCTTCCTGATTGTTTATACTGCTGGAAGTCCAAGCATATTTTCTAGACAGTGTATCTAGATTTCTGTAAAATTTTGGGAGCGTTTGGCTGCTCCAGTGAGGAGATATAAATATTGCCCAATTTTCTGGGATTTATTGTAAAATTAAAATCCTGAATCCCGTTTGGGATTGCGGAATTACAATTCCGACTCCCAAAACCCCCCTGGGTCAAAATGTGGTCATGAAGACCAGGGGGAGACGTGGCAAAGCGGTCCGCGCAACGTAAACCCCATTTGGGAGTCAATTTTTTAATTTATGGGAGTCAATTTCTCAACCCCCTATATTTAATTCTATCATGTGTTTATCATCAATCTGAAAAAGCTCAAGATATGTTAGTGGTACACAAAAAGATACACGTGTAAGTTTGTGTGACAAATTCTTTAGTTGCTGAATTTTTTCAAAAAATATTTCACTGCAAAAAAAACTGTGTCAACTGTGAGCAGTTGACATGCAGCAACTCTGAGGAAGCTTGTGGTGTTACACCAGCCTTACTCAAGGTTTGATTCAACCCAAGCTTCAATGCACAGTCACTGTGCACCTTGCACAGTGACTGTGCCAACAAAGGCACTTCTGCATTCATGTGGAGTTACAATGGCAGCTTGGCTTGAGTATCCTGCATGTCAACTGCAAGCAGTTGACCAAATTATTTTTGCAGTTTTTGAAGTTCTGGGAAAAGTCCAGTGCAAAAAAACTCATATAAATCAGGAGTTGCGCATGAATTCAGAAAATATCCCCAAAATCATTTGTGTAAATATGGCTGAATGTCATAAACAATTTTTGAAGGGTCCACCTAAGCCCCTGGCTCTGAATGAGCACTCAGGTTGGCATCACTTGGCTCAGTGATGAAAAATGTGACACACCAGCACACATGTGTAAATTTGTGTGACACATTCTTCAGCTGCTAAATTTTGTCCCAAGAGTGAAGTCCAGGGGAGCCTCAGATTACCCAGGGTTTGTGAATGAGTTCAAAAAATCTCCTCAACAGGATTTCTGTACTGATGGATGAAAATCAGATAAAATTATTAAAGGATTCAGCTAATTTGCCCCTGGGATTGTGGGGCACTCATCTTGGCATGATGTGGCTGGGTGATGGTCTATGTGTCACACAAACACGCGCGCGTACGTTTATGTGACACAATGTGTCACAGAAACCCGCACAGGTTACATGGTTTTGTGACAGTTGGCCCCACAGCGCCAAAGTCAAACAGTAGTACCAGAGAAAAATCAGACCTCCCATTAGAGCTGACACTTTGCACCCGGGTACCCGCGGCGGGTGTGGGTAACTGCCTGAATTTTGATCCAGAATGGACACCCACACCCGTACCTGGAACCCTCTGGCAGTTACCTCATACTTCCATGGGTACCTGCCCACAGGTACCTAGTGCCCGCCAATGAGCACTAGGGGCAAGCAGAGCTGTGAATAATGGTGATTTGTGCGCAGGTACCTGCCTGAATTTGGACCCAGACTGGAAACCTGCACTTGCACCCAGCCAATGCCTGTGCACTTCCATGGGTACCAGCACGTGTACCTGCCAACGGGTACTAGGGACCAGCTCTACCTCCCACAGTATCACTACACTCCATCTAAAGTTTTAACCATGTGTAATAGAAACAACTTAAAAAGAGCCGGCAGCTTTTTGTTGTGTGCCCTGACAATCAATACAAAAACTGTCTCAGAGAAACCTACTGGGTATGGGTTTCCAAAGAGGTCAAAAATCATTATAATTGAAATATGAGGAACTTTGGTCAAGCTTGAGGATCAAGTAAATTTTATCATTTAGGGTGTTCAAAGTTGACTTGCATAAAATCATAACACCATAAAATCATAAAATTCTAAGCTGAAAAAATATGTTGCACCCAAGCATTCAAATTAGAGCAACATTTCTAGAATGGTACATATGAAATCATTGCTTGAAAGTTTTATGATTTTATGATTTTATACATTGAAAATTTAATGATTTCAACTTTGAACACCCTTATTAGATTGGCCTGGTTCTCAGCATAGGTATAGCATAAATTTTACACAGACATTGCACAACACATTTGGTATGATTCCAGTTCTTATAAACTTGCTTTGTGGCAGGCATCCATTCACACCTGGACGCTGGGGAGGTCGCTGGGCCTGGTTTCTAAGCGGTGGTCCTGGGGGTTCCCTAGGGTTCTCCACCCCGCAACGCCCTAGCAGGTGCTGCGGCGGATCCACCTAAGATCTCTCTTGTCTAGTAGCACTGGCACTACTAACTGCTTACATGGTGAGAGCCCCGGAAGTCAAGGAGTGACTTCCCAAGACTCTTGTGTGTGGGATGGGGGAAGGATAGTCCACGATCTTTTGTGCTGCCTTCTTGCGGCGCTTCTCCGGGTCCCAAGTCCCCCGGGAGGGGGGACCGGACAGGGAGAAGTCCTTGAGGGAGGAGAAGGCAGCGGACTGGATCCTTCCGGAGCAAAAAGCCCCCGGAGGGTGTGTGGGCAAAGGCGCTAGACCGATCACTCTAGCTCGGGAGAGCTCAGAGCCGGGCACCTGATTGTATTCTGTTCCTGCCCCGAATTAGGTGGCAAGGGTGAGGTACTATTGGATTGCAATGGAAACGGGGCGTGAATCAGTTGGCCAAGAATTCTTGTAGTTCCCGTAGGATCGCTTTAGTGTCGTTCGATTCCTTGTTGGTGTACTCTCTGATGTAGAGTTTGTAACAGTCTGAGTTTCAACAACCGAGCCAGCATAATCCGTCGTGGTAGACGCTGGCTGTGTGGAGGAAGGACACCCCGCCAAACCTAAAGGAATGACCGGAGATTCCGGAGCATCCGTTTGCATTCCAGAACTGGGTCAAGGCCCAAACCGCAGCAGATTTGGTGAGGTGCACCCTGGTGCCGGATTCCCAGTACACAAAAAGAGATGTGTCCTGCCTAGCGGTGTTCTGAATCCTTCTTTTGAGGGCCAAGAGAGGGCAAATCATCATTTTCTTTGCCGCCACGTGGATTTCTTGAGTCTTGCCGGGGCTGGCTGTCTTAGCCCCTCAAATAGCCAGTGTAGCTCTTCTCTGGAGGTTGACCGTTTCAAAGCTGACATCTTTGACTAGTACCAATGCTGATTCTTGGAGAGGACCTGTCTTGTTGTTGTAGGTAAGCTTCCCTAGCCTTGCTAGCCCCCAGAAGGCAACAATAACCAAGTCCAGTAGGGCCTTTTGGAATTCAGAGCCGTTGATCCATGCCGAGGTGAGCATAACAAGATGTTGAATCAACACAGCTTTCTTCTTGGGCTTGGCTGACTGTTCCGCGTCAATGTAGGCAGATGACTTCAGGAGGACATTAACTTTGTTCTTGGTCTTGTAGGGGTAAGGGGCGTCGTGCATCATGTGCCACATTTGGAGGCCGGCCAGGTATTTTGCAAGAGTTACCAAGGAGACCTTGTGTGCCGCTTGGAATTCAAAAGTCCTACTGGCCCAACAGCAGAAGTCATACACATCCTTGGCGTAGAGAGGGATCTGGAAGGGGACACGGTTTGTGCTCTTGGCAGATTTGAAATATTTCTTAATGGCTGAGTTGTAGCAAATTAAGGTATTCCAGCAATAGCCTAAGAGGTAGTGCTTTTCCTGAGTTGATAGATCTCAAGGAAGGGATCCTCTTTTGGCAAGGTTTGTTAGACCCGCCAAGCGGTCAGGAGAAGTCATAAGAGGTGGCGCTTGTACCAGCTTCCTCTAGGGAGGTGGAGGAAGCAGAAATAGGGGGCTTTTTATTACTGAGACACATGAAGCGGCAACACATGGAAGAAACAGGGGGGAAGGAAGGAATAGAATTGTTGGAAGGATACAAGGCGGAGATTACAATTGATACAATCTTTATTCTAAGTCCCACAGCACTACAACCACTACCTCACTGCCAGCATATTTGGCTGGGTTGAAGTCATCCCAGTTTAACTGGGATGCACTCAACCAATTTAAACTTGGTTGATCTAAACCAATTTAATATAAACCCAAGGGTGTTACCTTGGATTTATATTTCATCAGTTGAGATTGCCCAAGTTTAAATTGGTTGAGTGCATCCCAGTTTGACTGGGATAACCTCAACCCAGCCAATTATGCTGGCAGTGCCTGAAACTGTTTCTCATGTTTTGTTCTATCTCCTCGCAACAGAGAGTCGGCCGGGTTCTCCTCCAAAGTGACACGTCTAGAGACAATGTCTATCTCCATATCTACCAGCATTTTCTGGATAATCTTCCATTTGTCATTGGCAGCCGGGTGTTTGAACTTCTCTTGGCGGATTACAGTTTCTGTGGTGGTGTTGTCCGTCCATACAATCAGCATCTTCCCCGATTGGATCCCTAGCTCCTTTAGAATGAGGAGGCCGAGCCGTATTGCAACGGTCCCAAGCCACACAATGTCTCTTTTGGGTTTTGGTCCCTTGTCCCAGTTTTGGGCCCACCTCTTGCCAATGAGGACGCCAATTCCAAAGCTGGTAGAGGCATCACCCACCCACCCAATTTTGATGGGGTCTGGGTTTTGCATCATCCAAGTTTCTTTGTATTGTAGGAGTGTTGACAGCCAGTATTCTACACTATGAAAAAAACTCAAGAAACTGCTGCCAGTTGACATGCAGCATACTTGAGTCAAATGCCCATTTATACAAGGCTCATACCAATGAATCCCAGGGTGGTAAACCCTGGAATTCCTGCACATTTCTCAACTGAACTCTGGTGCAGTGCACAATACTAAGGCACACCAAGCTGAGTCTGTATATATATATAGATATAACACAACCTACTCTGAGCTGAATGCTCAGCTTTATTACATACCAGGAAGAAACCTTCCTGGTCAACAAGCCCACAGAGCTTCTATGTAGACTGGGAGGGATCCCTCTCAGTCAACATGATGAAAGGGTACACACCCTGCTCAATGACCGGCACAGTCCGGTGATCAAGCGGGTACACATACTCACTCGATGACCGGCACACGCCAGTCATTGAGCCGGTACACAACCCGCTTGATGACCGGCACAATCCGGTCACCAAGCGGGTAAACATACCCGCTCGATGGCCGGCACATGCCATTCATTGAGCGGATACACATACCTGCTCAATGGCCAGCGCACGCCAGTCATCAAGCAGGTACACATACCCGCTCAATGACCGGCACACACCGGTCATTGAGTGGGTCTATTCCCACTTGATGACCAGCAAACACCGGTTGTTGAGAGGGTCTGATCCCACTCAATGACCGGCACACACCAACCGTTCTTCGAGATGGTACACTCAATGACGAGCACACATGTTTGCCGGTCATTGAGAGGGATAAGACCCTCTTGATGACTTGCTTGTGCCAGTAATCAAGCAAGTATGTGCCGCTCAATGACTGGCATGTGCCGTTCATCGAGCGGGTATGTGTACCCGCTCAATGACTTGCGTTTGCCGGTCATCAAGGGGGATAAGACCCTCCCGATGGCTGGGGTGTGCCGGTCATCGAGTGGGATCAGACCCACTTGATGACCGGTGTTTGCTGGTCATTGAGTGGGATCAGACCCACTTGATGATTGGTGTGTGCTGGTCATCGAGTGGGATAAGACCCACTCAATGACCGGTGTGTGCCGGTCCTTGAGTGGGATCAGACCCACTCAATGACCGGTGTGTGTTGGACATTGAGTGGAATTAGACCCATTCAATGACCTGAACACACCTGTCATCAAATGGGTCTAATTCCACTCGATTCCGGCAACTTTCAATGTATGTAGGGCCCTTGTCCAGGAGGGATTCCTCTTGGACAACCGGTGCATGAAGCAGTCATCCAGGAGGTATCCCTCCCGGGCAACTGATATATGAAGTAGTTGTCCGGGAGGGATCCTAGTTGTCCGGGAGGGATCCCTCCCGGGCAACTGGTGTATGAACTTATGAAATAGTCGTCTGGGAGGAATTGCCTCCCGGAAAACTGTTATATAGGCAGAGACTGTTGTATGTATCTGTTGTCTGGGAGGGATTCCTCCCAGACAACTGGTGTATGAAGCGGTCATCCGGGAGGATCCCTCCCGGGCGACTGTTGTATGGGGCTGTCGTCCGGGAGGCCTCCCTCCCGGACAACTTTTGATTGACCGGTGTGTTACACATGTTGTTGACTGGGAGGGACTCCTCCTAGTCCGCGTGGTTGGGTCTATTCGGCCTTGTCTGTTGGCTGGAGGGATGCCAGCCACTTGACAAGGGTGCTGGTATGTACTTATAAGGTGCTACTGCTGTGCCAGCTGAGCATCTCACAAGTACATAATGGCACAAAAAGTTAGTGTGGCTAAGCATAGTATCAACATACTTGCTTAGCCTGAGCTAATCCATAAAAATACATGGACTAAACCTGGAATAAAGCTGGACAAACTCAGGTATGCAGCAATGTATCAGCCTGGATCTGGCATGTCAACTGACACCAATTTCTCGAGTTTTTTTCACAGTGCTAGGTCCAAAGCGGGGGTGCTTGCCTGAGACCATCAGGCAAAATCCTGGTTCAACTTTGAGAGCCTGTAGCTCGCTCGTTATGCAAGCTACATATGAGGTCCCAAGCATTGACAGATGCACCTGCACCTCATCTTCCTTCCTGTCAGCCCAGATTTTCAAAGTAAAAAGTATAGCAGACAAAAAAAGCCGAAATAAGAGAAACAAAAGCTTGACCCGCACAGGCCTGCGGGGCCAGGCACTGCCTGTGAAGACCGCCGTCTTGAGTCTGGGTGGGCTTTACAAAAATTTATCAAAAAAAGCTTTGAAAATGTGATGTTGATGTGATGAGCTCAAAAAATAAACAAAGTATAAAGCAGCTTAAGTTCCGATAATGGGGGGGGGGGGGGGCAGCGTTGAAGCTGCAGGCTACAAAATTTAAAGAGTGATTTTCCATCACTTTTTGGTGGGTGGTCTCCCACCCAAACAGTCGCTTTAGCCGTAAGTCCCTCCCTGCGGGAGGGGTGGCTTTGCCACCAGCCAAACTTAAGCTCCACCCAAATGAGTCACCCCCCGGACCACCACCCAAACTCCAAACTCCAAACTCCGACCTCCCGCATGGAGAGGGACTTTGATAAGTTAGGATAAACACCCACCTGGCGCTGAGATATAGTGGCAGAACCACCAAGAAACTACCAAATTAGTGATATTTGGCAGCTGATCACATTGTGGCTGCTACGTTTGGGGGTTTTGTGATCATTCAAGGTACACAATGAATCTTTAAGGGCATTAGATCATTTTTGTACCAATATCATGGAAGAACTCCCATGTTGTGCTGAGATATAGTGGCAGAAACACCAAGAAACTACCAAATTAGTGATATTTGGCAACTGATCACATTTTGGCTGCTACATTTGGGGGTTTTGTGGTCATTCAAGGTACACAATCAATCTTTGAGGGAATTTGATCATTTTGGTACCAATATCATGGAAGAACTGCCACGCTACATTGAGATATAGTGGCAGAAGAAACTACCAACTTAGTGGTATTTGGCAACTGATCACATGGTTGGTGCTAAATTTGGGGGTTTTGTGGTAATTCAAGGTACACAATGAATCTTTGAGGGCATGTGATTATTTTGGTACAAATATCATGGAAGAACTCCCGCGCTGCGCTGAGATATAGTGGCAGAACCAACAAGAAACTACCAAATTAGTGATATTTGGCAACTGATCACATTGTGGCTGCCACATTTGGGGGATTTGTGGTCATTCAAGGTACACAATGAATCTTTGAGGGCATTTGATTATTTTGGTATCAATATCATGGAAGAACCCCCAGGCTGCGCTGAGATATAATAGCAGAAAGACCAAGAAACTACCAAATTAGTGATATTTGGCAACTGATGACATTGTGGCTTCTACATTTGGGGGTTTTTTGGTCAGTCAAGGTACACAAATAATTTCCCCCGCTTTTTGATTATGTTGATACCAATATCAAGAAAGAACCCCTATCCTGTGTTGAGATACAGTGGCAGAAACACCATAAACTGCCAAATAAGTGATATTTGGCAACCAATCACATTGTAGCTGCTTCATTTGGGAGTTTTGTGGTGAGTGAAGGTACAAAATGATTCCTTGTGGGCTTTTGGTACCAATATCATGGAAGAAATCCCATGCTGCATTCAGATATAGTTGCAGAAGCAACAAGAAACTAACAAAGTGGTGAGATTTGGCAACTGATCAGATTGTAGCTGCTGCATAATGGATGTGACCCCAAATATAATATTTCAGGATTCATATGCAGAAAAACTCCCCAATGAAATCTTTTGTGGAAATATTCTTCATTAATCTGTGTTTGATAACAAAAGTGGATGAAAAAAAGACCCTGACAAAACATGGTAAAATAATTTCAAAGGGCCTTGTATGCATGTAGCATATCAAGGGTGATATGCAATATCTTCAGGAAATATAAGGTCACACCAAATTAACAATGTGTGAAGGATGGTATTGTGAGAGAGTTGAGGGGTCAATGTTTTTCTATTTTTGAAAAAAATAGATTTGGACACTTCTGATAACATCAATGCTACACACACCATCCTTTTCTTCCTGAAAAAAGAACATTTCAAGTTTGAGGATTAATCCAGTGTAGCAGCGACAATGTGATTGGTTGCCAAATATCACTAATTTGGTAGTTTCTTGGTCTTTCTGCCACTATATCTCAGCGCAGCATGGGGGGTCTCCCATGACATTGATACCAAAATAATCACATGCCCTCAAAGATTTGTTGTGTACCTTGAATGACCACAAAACCCCCAAATGTGGCAGCCACAATGTGATCAGTTGCCAAAGTGTTTCTGCCACTATATCTCAGTACAGCATGGGATATCTTCCATGATATTGGTAGCAAAATGATCTAATGCCCTGAAAGATTCATTGTGTACCTTGAATGACCACAAAACCTCCGAATGTAGCAGCTAAAATGTGATCAGGTGCCATATATCACCAATTTGGTAGTTTCTTGGTGTTTCTGCCACAATATCTCAACACAGCTGGGAGTTCTTACATTATATTGGTACCAAAATGATCAAATGCCCTCAAAGATTTATTGTGTACCTTGAATGACCACAATACCCCCATAGGTACACCACGGGGCGCATTCCTGGAAATGCCCTGCATCCCGTGGATGTTTCTCACTGAGAAATGTCCATAGGATGTCCGGGGGGCATCCAGAGGACGCATGGGGCACTGAGCATCACTTGGACGCTTCTGGAAGCGTCCAAGTGATTCTTGACACTCGGAAATGTCCACTGGACATCAAAAAACACTGCCAGTGGACACTCCCAAGTGTGAGTGTCCAATGGACATCTTGATGGTCCACAAAGCTCAGCATCCATTGGACACTCTGGCTGGAGTGTCAGATGGAAACCAAAAACCACTGTCCATTGGACACTCTTTATCAAGAGACTGTCCATTGGACACTCTTGATCAAGATTCCAAGAGTGTCTGATGAGGTCTGATGGACACCATAACTCACCATCCATTGAACACCCGAGCTGGAGTGACCAAAGGAATTTATCAGTTCAACCATTGGTCACTCTTGGAACAAGTTTTTGATGGCTGCATCTTGGACTGTCTAGATTTTGACAGCCCAAGATGTTCAGCTGCCTGTTGGGTGGCAAGAGGGTCTGCCATTGCAAACTCAAACCTATATGGACTTTGTTCAGAGGTAAAGCAGCAAATTCACAATGTTGCAGTTGGTTATGCTCACTGCTTGTCTTGCCAGCGCGCACCCCAGACAAGCAGGTAGGTGTTCAAGCCCCGCTCATGATGCCCCCCCTTCCTGTGCTGCACTTACTCCCGCACCCCCCCCCCCCCTCCACTGATCCCATGACTCCCTGCAGCAGGCCTGGTCAGCGTACGCATCAGGTGACCACTGGGTCTCCTACAATTTTAGCAACCTGGTGGTAGTGGCTGATATCCGTCGGACGTTTGCATTGCATCCAGCGGATGCATTCTGGTGGAATGTCTGCCATTGCGCAATGCAAGTGGCATCCAGTGAATTTTTCCTGCAGCTCCAGAGCTGGACATCCGCGGACATGTCCATATACATTTCCAATCAACGTCCGCGGTGGCCCGTGGTGTACCAGCTACAATGTGATTGGCTGCCAAATATCACTAATTTGGTTGTTTCTTGGTGTTTCTGCCAGTATATCTCAGCGCAGCGTGGGATTTCTTCCATGATATTGGTACCAAAATGATCTAATACCCTCAAAGATTCATTGTGTACCTTGAATGAACTCAAAACCCCCAAATGTAGCAGCCACAATGTGATCAGTTGCCAAATATCACTAATTTGGTAGTTTCTTGGTGTTTCTGCTGCTATATCTCAGCGCAACGTGGGAGAATAACCCCAAATTTAGCAGCCACAATGTGATCGGTTGCCAAATATCACTAATTTGGTAGTTTCTTGGTGTTTCTGCCACTATATCGCAGCGCAGGGTGGGAGTTCTTGCTGATCAGTTGCCAAATATCACTAATTTGTATGCAATATCTTCAGGAAAGTTCAGCTCAGACCAAATTAACAACACGTGAAGGATGGTATTATTGTAGAAATACAGACCCAGACCCAGACCCGCAGCAACCGCCAAGGAAGCTTGCGCGGTTAAGCCAAAGCCCAAACCCAGTTGCTCAGAAAGGTAAGCCCTTCGCAGCCCAAAGACCAAAAGCCCTAACCCAGGTTGAAGCTAAACTTGTATCGCCACGACGATTACAGTAGCGAAACCATCAGCCGCGAAACTATCGGTCACCAGACAGATAAACAGACAAACAGAACCCAGAACCCTGTAAGTCCAAGAGATCGAACTGCGTCGCCTTAGCCACAAGCCTGACAAAGTTCTGTTCTGCCACAGAACTCTCGCGGAACGTCTTGGAAACCAGACCCAGACGCAGGAAGACTTGTTATACAGAATCACGGAAGCGAAAGCGAACCGTGAGTACTGAAGCAGCACAGACTAAGAAAAGAAACACAGACAGAGCTGACACTAACGAACCTTGTTTGATGTGCAGCCCCAGAAGCTACGGAAACGCTCCGGCAAGACAAAGCGAAGCCGCTGCAATAGCAAGCGTATGCTTGTAAGTCAGAGAGATTGAAGCCACCTAGAAAGCAGACAGTACGCTGACAGTAAGGAGATTGTGGTTGATCTGGGTCGTAGATTCCCTTTTCTCCGGTTAATAACCCAGTAAGGCGACCCAACACCATCATCTCTCCCTCGTCCAACTTCCCCAAACCACCTCACCAGACCAATATTGTTAGGCACAGCTTAGCCTGCTTTCAGGTGCATAGAAACTTGATTTCTATTCTTGTTTCATCTCTCTCACAAATTTTAATTAGGATCTAATACGAAATATAAACTATTTCAGTTGTTCCAAAATTTTCAGATTTACAGTCTCGGAACGCTCAACCGGACTACCTTAAGCAACAGCTGAAAGCAGACTAACATGGCCAACACGCAAAACCAAAGGTCAACCGGTAACTCCGCTAATACCTCCACAACTCAGAAGAGCAATGCATACAGCCCAGATAAAGACCATGTCAATGTTCCGAAATTGGACGGCTCGAATTTCCCGTTGTGGGAGCGGAAGATTAAGATGCATCTGCGCCCAAGACACCTTTAAACCTAAATCTTGGAGCCGATGGAAGAGGAACCAGACGAGGAAGAGCTACAAGGAGCACTCCGCACCTGTAGCATCTTGAGCGAAGCAATATTGAATGCCATCTTCACTAGCGTTATCAATGATCAGAACGAACAGGACCCATTTGCTATCTGGACCGACATTAAAACAATCTACGCCTCAGATTCCTGACTCCCTGTGTTCCAGGTATGGAACAAATGGCTAGATATTCAGTATAATAAGGACATGAATTCCTATATCACCGAGATGGAAGAGAGCCTGGCCGAGTTCAGTTCTCTTGGCCTTAAAGTACCCGATGTCCTGGTTGGATGCGGAATTGTGGGGAAAATCACTAAGAGACGCCCAATGCTGATGGAAGCACTCTTCACGGACCTTAAAGCACTTGCCAAGCCTAAGGAAATCATTGCTAAGCTTTGCGACATTGGAGACATTGGACGCCACCAGACCGCCACCAAACAGAAGTTCATTGAAGAAACCAAATCCACCTCCACGGCTTTGGCAACCGGACCTAGCAAAAGGCCAAAGAAGAACCCTGGACCGACCATCAGATGCTCCAACGGAAAGCACAACCCAAAAGCCACGACCCACGTGGAAGCCAATTGTTGGACGATTCACCCCACCTCTCGTCCCCCAGACAGACCTTTGAAGGACCAGGGGAGACCGCAGAAATCACACCAGAAGTCGTACCACACTGCAGCTGAGGACGATGAGGAGGAAGCTCATCACACGACGATTGTCAAGCCGTCGTTCACCTATAACATGACTACACCCAACAAACCCCTTTCAACCATACTGGACTCGGGAGCGAGCAACCATATGCTCAACTCCCTCGAGTATTTTGTCAATACCACTCCAGCTCATATCAGTATTGTCACCGGAAGTGGGAAGTCGCAACTCCTGGCCATTGCGCGTGGAACGGCGGAGTTGCTCCTCCCTACCGGCAAAACCTTAACTCTAGCGGGAGCGCTGTTTGTGCCGAACCTCACCCGGAACTTGGTTTCAATGGTCCAATTACTCAGCACTAAGGCCGTAATCTCTGAGCGCAACGGAGCCTTCGAAGTACAGATGGACCAATCCAGACCTTTTCGAGTTGATGTATCAAACGATTTACTGGAAATCGTCAACGTTTGTCCAGTACCGAGGCCAGCCACCAGTCTCACCACCATTGCGACTTCGGGACTCTCGGTGTTTCAAATGTGGCACAACAGGCTCGGCCACGCTAGCTCAGGCCGCATTGCTCACGCCGTGGGGGAGAAACTGGACATGCAAAAAACTCACGCATGCACGGCGTGCATGCAAGGAAAATTGACTCGACTGTCCTGCAACGGCACCTTCAAGGACGTCGATGCTCCATTGAGTGTGGTGCACGCAGATCTAGTCGGCCCCATCTCACCTCCGACAAACGGCGGAGCAAGATACTTCCTAACGGTAGTCGACCAATACACTGGCCACATACACACTGCAATCTTGAAAGAAAAGAGCCAGGCCGCAGGCGCTATACTGGACTACAAGAAATTCTATGAGAAACAAACCGGACACGTGGTCAAGAAGCTTATCTCAGATGGTGGCGGGGAGTTTGTCAATGGTTTGCTGGCTGAGTACCTCAAGGACAAAGGGATCCAGCACAACGTCGCCCCCGCCTATACGCCCCAGAACAACGGTTTAGCCGAGAGGGCCAATCGCACGGTCATCGACATGACCCAATGCCTGATGATGCAGGCGAACTTGGCACCCGAATGGTGGGCTGAAGCCGTCCAGGCTGCCACTTCCACCACCAACTGCCTGCCTTCTCTTGGCAAGAGCAAATCCTGTCCCCTCAAACTAATGTTCAAGATGAAACCAAACATCAGCTTTTTCAGGCCATTCGGATGTCGTGTTTGGATTGTTAAGCCCAAACAAAAAAGAGGCACAAAATTCGGATCGGTCGCGTGGGAGGGAGTTCTCCTAGGTTACGAAAACAATTACTCATCGTATAGGGTCCTTCGGTTTGAGGATAAGAAGGTGGTCACCGCCAAACACGTACATTTCGATGAAACCAATTTCCCAGACTGCCCGCCGCTAAGCAGCAGCCACACGGCTCTAGGACCCAACAAGCTTCCAAGCTTCAAGCCGGAGGAACCTCTGCCTTTCATGGAGAAGGAATCCTTACCAGAAGCTCAAGACCTTGAAGCCGAGGCACGTGATCTTATCAGGACTGTGCAGGAAGTCCGTGCCAACAGTCCTAGTCCCTCGACATCCGAGAGGGAGCAACTCGTATCGCAGACAGCCCAGGTGGAGTCAGAGCCAATTGGCCGCCGATACGAGTGGATCACAGCTCCACCAGCAAAAGAAATATCAAGCGGTATCAACCCACGCAACATTATTTCAGGGAAGAGGAGCCGCCAAGCCTTTCTTATCGAAATCGAAGTTGATCCCAAGAACCATAAACAAGCTATGTCAGGAAAGGACCGAAGTAACTGGACCCAGGCTGAGCAAAGAGAAATAGCCAACATGTTAAAGCACGAGGTATGGACTGTCCGAGCCAGGCTCGAGTCCGACGAGCCCATTCCTTCTACGTGGGCCTACAGACGGAAACTCGGCCCTCTGAACGAGGTCATTGAATTCAAGGCGCGCATCTGCGCACAGGGCTTCAGGCAGGTCCATGGGAGAAACTTCAACGTAATCTACGCTCCGACAGGCAAAGCCGCTTCACTTCGGCTTCTCATATTGTTCGCAGTCAACAACGGCTTGAAGATCCATCAGTTAGATGTCCGCAGCGCGTTTCTAACCTGCCCACTAGAAGAAACAGTGACTCTCTTGCCTCCCCAGGGCTACACTTGCCCCCCGAACTCAGTTCTTCACCTCAAGAAGGCAATATACGGCTTGCGGCAGGCCCCACTCGTGTGGTACAAACACCTCACTGCACACCTCAAAACTCTAGGTTTTCAGATCTCTGTTTTGGACCCGTGTGGTTCTGGAGGCGAGACAGAAACGGAAAACCAGCCACATGGCTTTTTGCACATGTTGATGACATCGTAATCATAATCTGATTGCCGGAGATATTCAAGGAAGAAATGGAGAAGGAATTCAACATTAAGTACCCTGGTGAGGCAGAATTCCTTCTGGGGATGAACATAGACTGCTTCAAAGATGGGCTACAGATCAATCAAACCCAATACGTTGAACGTAAGCTTGTTGAGTTCGGCCTTGAAAAGGAATTCCCAGCTTCCTACCCCCTCAATCCAAAAGAGCGACTCTCTAAAGCTACAGTCCCCGAAATCGAGGCACTCAAGAAGCTAGACATCAATTACCGCGCGCTCGTGGGCTTGCTAAACTATCTAAGCATACTCACACGGCCCAACATATCTTTTGCCGTCAGCCAGCTCTCGCAATACCTGGAACATCCAGGAATCAGGCAGTATCAGGCCGCCGTCCAGGTCTTCCGCTACCTTTCAGGCACTCGGCATGTAGGACTCACATTCAAGCGCTCAAAGGAATTCAACCTTAAATCTTTCTCGGATGCCGACTGGGGCAACTGCCTTGATACCAGACGCTCAACCACTGGGTTTGTGGTAACCGTCGGTTCACACCTGGTAAATTGGAAATCCAGCAAACAGCCCACGGTCTCGCTTTCGACCGCGGAAGCGGAATATAAGGCCCTGTTGGACCTGGGTAGGGATCTCGCCTGGTTCACAAACCTCATCAGAGAAACGGGAATTCAGAAGAATGTGCAACAAATAGAAGTCTCCGTGGACAACAAAGGCGCCATTGATCTTGCCAATAGCGAGACCTCGCAGAACAGTTTCCGAACCAAACACATGAACATTCAGCTACATTTTGTCAGAGAATTGATTCATTTCCAACTCATCAAGCTTTGATACGTCAAGACAACGGCAAACGCGGCCGACTTTCTCACAAAAGCCCTAGGCCGCTCAGTTATAAGACGCTCATTAGCGCAAATAGGAGTGATCCAAATCTCAGATGCTGCTTTGAATCTCATGACTCAAAGCATGCGAGGCTGTAGAAATACAGACCCAGACCCAGACCCGCAGCAACCGCCAAGGAAGCTCGCGCGGTTGAGCCAAAGCCCAAACCCAGTTGCTCAGAAAGGTAAGCCCTTCGCAGCCCAAAGAACAAAAGCCCTAACCCAGGTTGAAGCTAAACTTGTATCGCCACGACGATTACAGTAGCAAAACCATCAGCTGCGAAACTATTGGTCACCAGACAGATAAACAGACAAACAGAACCCAGAACCCTGTAAGTCCAAGAGATCGAACTGCGTCGCCTTAGCCACAAGCCTGACAAAGTTCTGTTCTGCCACAGAACTCTTGCGGAACGTCTTGGAAACCAGACCCAGACGCAGGAAGACTTGTTATACAGAATCACGGAAGCGAAAGCAAACCGTGAGTACTGAAGCAGCACAGACTAAGAAAAGAAACACAGACAGAGCTGACACTAACAAACCTTGTTCGATGTGCAGCCCCAGAAGCTACGGAAACGCTCCGGCAAGACAAAGCAAAGCCGCTGCAATAGCAAGCGTATGCTTGTAAGTCAGAGAGATTGAAGCCACCTAGAAAGCAGACAGTACGCTGACAGTAAGGAGATTGTGGTTGATCTGGGTCGTAGATTCCCTTTTCTCCAGTTAATAACCCAGTAAGGCGACCCAACACCATCATCTTCCCCTCATCCAACTTCCCCAAACCACCTCACCAGACCAATATTGTTAGGCACAGCTTAGCCTGCTTTCAGGTGCATAGAAACTTGATTTCTATTCTTGTTTCATCTCTCTCACAAATTGTAATTAGGATCTAATACGAAATATAAACTATTTCAGTTGTTCCAAAATTTTCAATTATGCGAGAGGTAAGGGGTCAATGTTTCCCTTTTTTGAAAAAAAATAGATTTGGAGACTTCTGATAACATTAATGGTTGAAGTAAAAAAAAACAATTCAAAGTTTCTGAGACCCCTCAGCCACCCTGGATTCATCCTAAAAATTTCAATGTCTTTTTTTAGGAAGAACAGAATGGTGTAGTTAGCAATGGGAAATGGAACACAGACAATGATACCAAGAGGAATATAAAAAAAAAATCAATATAATTTGATCAATATACGCTATACTGATCAATATACAACATCGCAAAGTCATCCATGTTGGTAGTGTATACTAGCTTGCCGGGGGGCAAGTTCCTCCCAAGTCATGGAAAGCTGGTGTATACATATACCAGCTCGCTGGGGGCTATCCCTTGCACACCACTACACAACCCTTCTGGGGCGTGCACGTCCACGCCTGTACACGCCCAACAATGGGCGTGCATAGGAAAAAAAGGGTGTGCCGCCCGCCCCTCTTGCCCTTCTTCAAAGAGCGTGGGCATTGGTGTTGGGGACGTGCTTTTATTAACGCCTCTCCTGGTTGGCACTCAATACAATGTTGACCGGGAGGAATCCCTCCCGCTCGGTAACACAACAGAGCCATCCACCAAGAGGAATCCCCACGGTTGAAACATAATACAACCATTGACCGAGAGGAATCCTTCCCGGTCGGCAACACAACAGAGCCATTGACAGGGAGGAATCCCTCCCGGTCGACACAGATGCATTGTATGTTGACCAAGAGGTATTCCTTCCTGCCAATGGGTGTATTGTGTGTTGACCATGGGGATTCCTCTTGGTCAATGGCTCTGTTGTGTTACCAACCGGGAGGGATTCCTCCCAGTCGACATTGTATTGAGTGCCAACCATGAGAGGTTTTGATAAACGCACGTCCCCCACGCCGATGCCCACGCCCTTTGAAGAAGGGCAAGAATGGCGGCACGCCCTTTTTTCCCTATGCACGCCCATTGTCGGGCGTGCACTGCCAGCATATTTGGCTGGGATGAAGACATCCCAGTTTAACTAGGATGCACTCAACTAATTTAAAATGGGTTGATCTCATCCAATGAAATATAAACCCAAGGGGGGTACCTTGGGTTTATATTTCATCAGTTGAGACCAACCAAGTTTAAATTGGTTGAGTTCATCCCAGTTCAACTCTGATAACTTCAACCCAGCCAATTATGCTGGCAGTGGTGTACAGGCGTGGACGTGCACGCCCCAGAAGGGGTGTGTAGGGGCGTGCAAGGGATAGCCCCTAGCGAGCTGGTATATGTATACACCAGCTTGCCGGGACTCAGGAGGAACTTGTCCCCCGGCGAGCTGGTATACACAGCGGGCCCACGGCAACCAATCGGGGACGCACCCGGATGGTTGCTGCAACCCCGCAAAGAGGGGACGTTGGGCTGCGTCGCGGTCAAGGTAGTAAGGTCCCAGGCAGCGGGGATGCGACCCGTGAGGGTCCTGGATGGGTGGCACAATGGGGAAAGCAGGTCCCCAGAACGGACTTATGACCATATGACCCGGGGCTCATCCGGCCGGATTGTGGGCTAATAGATTATCCGGTTGGATTGGATGGGTAATGTGATTGGCCCAATCACATTACCCATGCTATCTGTGACCCAATCATTGGGTCACAGGCCTCAAAAATGGTCAGGACATTGACACACGAGGAACTTGCCGGAAATTTATTGAGGGGTGCAGGTGTTTTTCCACACGGACCATGCAATACAATTAAGTTTCCTGGGTTCAATTTACAGCAAAAGGCATTGCCAATTAAATTTTCTTTCTGGGGGGGGGGGGGGAGGAGTAAAAGGATGGGGGTCTTGGAGACATCATCGGGGCTAGGGGTACAATATAGTGGAGAAGCTGAAGCCAGGGGAGACCTGGGGGTGTAGAAAGTGCGGGAAGCGGTTGGCGGGGCCGGCTGGGGTGGCTTGCTGTTTGGGATTGATAGGAGGGGCTGGATGGGCAGTCAGAGCATGGGGGAGGGTGGTTGTGAGGGGAGCGGGGAGGCATGTTCATATCATTGCCGCAAAGTCAGAGGGGAGGAGACAAGGTTCTGGCCCTCAAGGGCAGGGAGAGGTTCCAGGTTGAGCAGGTGGACCAGCCAGGGCAGCACGGATTGTTCTCTTTAAAAACCTCAAACAAACCTGGAGCCCCCCAGAAAGGGCTCCACTGCTCAAAAACAACCGTTGAAGTCAAACCTGTGGGTGTGAAACGTGGCTGGGCCCCCAGGGAAGGGGCTACACTACCGCTGGGTGTCAGCGGTGACGCAGCCAGGGTCGACCGTCTAATGACGGAGCCCTAGTGTTCTTGTGATGCACCCGGTGATGCAGGCAGGACACTTAAGTCCTTTCTGGGTCACCAGTGCGTGGTGAAGCCAGGCTAGTGACTGGGCACGTCCCAGTCAGTGGCACAGGTGCAACACGGGGACTTGCAGTCACAAGTGCATCCTACCGCGTTGCACAACGCCACGGCTACTGTTGCGTCATTGTTGCGGTTCTAATTCATGCGGGGTAGTCTTGCTGTGTATGTATGTTTACCAGCTCGCCAAGAGGGAAGCTCCTCCTGGTAAGCTGGTATGTGTATACCAGCTCGCCAAGAGGGACTCACCTCTTGGAAAGCTGGTATTTGTATACCAGCTCGCCAAGAGGGACTCTCCTCTTGGCAAGCTGGTATGTGTATACCAGCTCGCCAAGAGGGACTCTCCTCTTGGCAAGCTGGTATGTGTATACCAGCTTGCCAAGAGGGACTTTCTCTTGGCAAGCTGGTATATGTATACCAGCTGGCCAAGAGGGAAGTTCCTCCTGGCAAGCTCCTCTCGTTGAGCTGGTATGTGTATACCAGCTCGCCAGGAGGGATTCTCCTCCCAGCAAGCTCCTCTTGATGATCTGGTATGTGTATACCAGCTTGTTGGGAGGAGAGTCTTATCATACCATCTTGCCGGGGCCATCCCCTTCGTACGCCCCTACATGCCCCTGCTGGGCGTGTGTGGGAGTGTACAGCAGGGAAATCAAGGGCGTGCCCCTCAACACGCCCTTTTTTGAAAGGTACATATGCCCTTGTCGACCCTTCCAGTTGACACGGGCGCGTATTCTTGGCAGGCAGAGGTATGCCCTTGTCAACCAGGATGGATTCTTCCTAGTCGACACAGGCGTGTGTTCTTGCCAATATGAGGGGCATTCATCCCAGAGATGGCCACGCGCACCCGGGTACCCGTACGGGTGCGGGTACCCGGGACGTATTTGCAGTAAACTCCCACACCCACACCCACACCCGCACCCCCCAGGCGGGTATTTGGGTGCAGAAGACGGGTACTTGCGGGTGTGGCCCATTTTTGCTCAGAAGAATATGTACATATGCATGTGGTGTAAGGATGATCATTGGTACCCGGCACCAGGCAGCTTGGTACTGCGGGAGGGGCAACCTGTCTGTTTGCGTGCAAACGGACAGGACACCAATTTTTTGTCCTGTCTGTTTGCACGCAAACGGACAGGACAAGGAAACCAATGTTTTGTCCTGTCTTTTTGCGTGCAAACAGACAGGACGGAGCCAATTTTTTGCGATGTTTTGTCCTGTCTGTTTGCGTGCAAACGGACAGAGGTCCTGTGACACTGTTTCAGACTTGTCACAGGTCCGTTGTTTGCATACATATCCGATCGCACTCACCACCTCAGATCCTTTGGGTACCGCTGGTACCGGCGTTAAGTACTGCCGGCACCAGCTGGGCGGTGCCAGGTGCGGTGCCGGGTGCCCATTTTGGCCCAAAAAACACCCCGTAACCTGATACCCGGGTGCCAATGATCAATCTTAATGTGGTGGCTGATGGCCATCCCGGCACAAGGTCTCAGAGTTTGTGGCCCAACAAACTCTGAGACAGGCAGGTACCTGGACGGGTACCCGCTAATTTTTCCCTGGCAAAACACAACACCGGCACCGGCACCCGCACCCGCCAAGCGGGTACCGGCTCATGCCGCGGGTACCCGCCCACGTGTTTTGGGTACCCGTGGACATCTCTAATTCATCCCAGGGGCTGGTCAACAAGCGCCAGTATAGATGTGTATGGATGACCAGTCAGCATTTTAGGTGATGAGGTTTATGGATCAGGACACCCTTAGCACATGCAAACACTGTGCTAAGTCCAAAGCTGAGCTACAGATCTTCCTATGATGCTGAGCTAACCGGTGATAAACCATTGAATGAACCTGGATGACCTTGAAGTTTCAACCTGGATTGCGCATGTCAACTGACAGCGCTTTCTTGAGTTTTTTTCATAGTGCATCAGCCTAGGGCACAGTGCACCAGACAACACTGAGCTCTGAGGCAATTGCTCAGCTGGGATCCATGGTCTCTGAAGCAAATGCTCAGCTGTGATCCATGGTTTGCCAACCTGGGCTTTTTTCCTGGTCAACAAGACCGCACCCTTTTAGACCGGGTGGAATGCCTCTCCCTCAGTGTTGACTAGGAAGAAGCAACAACAGGAAACCATGTTGACAAGCCTCCTGGTTGACAACACCATCCAGTCTTGAGTGGACCTCAGCCCACTCAATGACCGGCACACACCAGTCATCAAGTGGGTACATAACCTACTCAATGACTGGCACAGTCCAGTCATCAAGTGTGTACACAACCCACTCCATGACCGGCACAATGTTGTCATCAGGGTGATTCAAAGTTGGCCATGCATGGCTTGCATGTACTTTTGCAAGTTGGTTGTCAAGGCTTTTCCTCAACACTAACATTCAAAAAAAAATTAAGCAGGTTTGGGGGGTGTAGTACAATGTGACTTGCATGCACTTTTGCAACTCAGTGTTCAAGAATGACCTTGAACACCACACTGCAAAAAAAACTGTGTCAACTGTGAGCAGTTGACATGCGGCAACTCTGATGAAGCTTGTGGTGTTACACCAGCCTTACTCAAGGTTTGACTCAACCCAAGCTTCAATGCACAGTCACTGTGCACCTTGCACAGTGACTGTGCCAACAAAGGCACTTCTGCGTTCATGCAGAGTTACAATGGCAGCTTGGCTTGAGTATCCTGCATGTCAACTGCAAGCAGTTGACCAAGTTATTTTTGCAGTGCCAACTTGCAAAAGTGCATGCAAGTCGGATCTGGTCAACTTTGAAACCCCCTATTGAGTACACAGCCCACTGGATAAACATCAATTGGGGGCACAGTTCCCTCAATGACCAGCACATTCCCTAGTTACAACTCACAATTCTTTGTAACTACACTCCTTCCCTGAGTTATTGAGTTGTGGTGTGCATGCGCAGTTGTGATGTGTCAACGCTACCAGGCGCGCCAAACCACATGTACATATGTAAATTACATAAGCAAACTGTGAAAATTTTTGCAGTCTGGATCCCCCTTGCCTGAGGCGGATCTACAGAATTCAGCACACCCACACCCCAGATAACCTCAGGATCACCACCAAAGAGTTTCCAACACTCCCAGTATACCTACCGTCACAGGCGCCTAGGATGTTGACAGTAAGTAACCTCTTTCACTGAACCTTGTTTATGTCAGAGGTACAACTCTGTGTCTTGCTTGATCTGCTCTTTTATGTTGGCCTTTGCCTCATTCTTGATCACAGGGCTGTCCCTCCTTAAGTGCATTCTTTTTCTGTGGTTTTTGTAAGAAACAAACCACACAGGTTTCCCTTTAAAGAAACTTGACTATCCAGAAGGAAGCTAAAAAATTGTGGCTGGATTAAACTTATCTAATCCAGGATCCCTCCACGTTTCTTTGGTGAGAGGAGGCTGTAGCACTCTCTAGCACAGCTTGGCAGCACTGTTCTAAAGAGTTAGCATTGCCAGTGGACGTGCATTCCCACCAGAATAACCTTGAATATCTGCTTATCTTGATCCTGCTTGGTTTCTCTCTCTTTTATATTTGTATTTTCTTTATCCAAAGAAATACGAATGTTTCCCCTTTCTTTCTTGTGTCCTGCTGTCACTATAGAGACTCAGGCTCACACCTCAGGGAGACCCTGTGTAGCCGGGGGGCCAATTTGGCGGATTTCCTACTAAGGCAAACCCCCAAAACCTTATCTACAGTGCTCCAAACGGCCCCAAATTTTTTCTGCCATAAGAATACACTCTCTAGAAAATATTGCAAGCTTCAAGGAGGTATTACACATCAGGAACACCTTCTATTGACGGTGGTGTAGCGTAGCGCAGCAAAGATGCACTATTTTTTAGTGTAGCCTTAGCCCAATTGCGTGCATCTGCGCTAAAGGTACGCGCACAGGTTTAAAAGCCATTTCAGCTTTTAGCATAGCATTAGTGCAGATAGGTGCAATTGCACTAACACTACACTAAAAAATAGCACATTTGCGCTGCGCTACACTACACCACTGTCAATAGAAGGTGTTTCTGATGTGTAATACCTCCTTGGAGCTTGAAATATTATCTAGAGAGTGTATTCTTATGGCAGAAAAAATTTGGGGCCGTTTGGAGCACTGTAGATAAGGTTTTGGGGGTTTGCCTTAGTAGGAAATCCGCCAAATTGGCCCCCCGGCTACACAGGGTCTCCCTGAGGATTGCTAATGCTGTGAAGCTTAAAATATGTTTCAAAGAGTGTATTCTTCAGGCAGAAGAAATCTGGGACTGTTTGGAGCACCGTAGATAAGGATTTGGGGGTTTGCCTTAGTAGGAAATCGGCCAAATCAACCCCCAGCTACACAAGGTGTCCCTGAGGTTTTCTAATGCCGTGAAGCTCAGAATATCTTTTAAAGAGTTTATTCTTGTGGCAGAAAAAAATTTGGGCCATTTGGAGCACCTTAGATAAGGTTTTGGGGGTTTGCCTTAGTAGGAAATCCGCCAAATCAGCCCTTGGCTACACAAGGTTTCCCTGAGGTGCGCTAATGCGGTGAAGCTCAGCATATGTTTCAAAGAGTGTACTCTTGTGGCATAAAAAAATTGGGGCCATTTGGAGAACCATAGATAAGGTTTCGGGGGTTTCCCTTAGTAGGAAACCTGCCAAATTAACCCCCCTGTTCCACAAGGCCTTCCTGATAGTTTCTACTGCTGTAAATCTCAACATATTTTCTAGACAGTGTATCTAGATTGCTGTAAAACTTTGGGAGCGTTTGGGTGCTCCAGTGAGGAGATATAAATATTTCTCTATTTTCTGGGATTTTTTGTAAAATTAAAATCCCTACTCCCTTTTGGGATCACAGAATTACAATTCCAACTCTCAAAACGCCTCTGGGTCAAAATGCAGTCGCAGTGACCCGGGAAAGACGTCCCAAGGCTGTTCGGGCAACGTAAATTGTGTTTGGGAGTTGATTTTTTAATTTGTGAGAGTCAATTTCTCAACCCCCTTAATATATCACTGATTGCTTCTTGGGAAAGGTATTCAGATTTGAAGGAGTCAAGATCATTCTGGTATTCCATGTTATTAGTGGTAAGTACATCAGGGAGTTTGATATTGATATTGCAGATTTGGAATATCCTTTTCCAATCTCCTCCAATAGTATAGAACCTGTCCTTGCTTTGGAATATGTCTATTTCATACATGAGAAAGGTATCATTACCTAAGATTAAGTAATTACATACAGCGTCTTGTAGTACTACAAATTCAACAGTTAACCTCAAAGATCCCTTGAAATACGGGAAAATTAGTGGCATGACCACTACTCCTACAGGTTTCATGGAGGAATTGCAGCTACTGAATTTAGCTCTGGACATAGGCAATATGTGCTCTCCCCAATCTGGGTAACACTCATCCAGAAAGTTCTTGCTGACACAAGAACAGAAGGCCCCTATATCCAGCAAAGCTTTCAGCTCCTGGTCACAAAATAAGACGGCAGTATTGCTTGTTTTTCCCATGGTGTAACTCATTCCTGCCTCAGGTTTGTTGGTAAGTAATTTGGCCTCAGAGATATGGCCAATTTTCATTGAAGGGTCCCATTTCTGTGGCAAGTTAGATTCTCCATGGATGGAGTTAATTGACATTTCATCACCAATATCTGCTTGAATTACATGGATTGTGGGATCTTCAAATTCTGCAGCATGAGTGGTTACTATGTTAAATTTAGAAGAGTCTTCATCATCACTATCTGATACTTCTTCTACCTCTATATTGTTGACCCTTCTGTGTGGATTAGGGCATTCCGCTCTCTTATGGCCCTTTTCACCACAATTGTAACACTCAGGTACTGCTGCCTTCCTTACAGGAGTTTCAGCCGTAGGATTATTGGGTGTTTCAGGTTTGGGAGCATCTCTTTTTTCAGGAACAGAGTTTCTCACGTATTTCTTTTTGGGACCATTTAAAACAACAACTTCATGAAGTATACCTATAAATTTATCCAGGTCTACATTCATGTCACTGATTCTACATCTGATTAAGCTCTCAATTTGTCTTTTAAATTGGTTGAGGAGTCTGTAATTAATTTACTCTTTAGAGGGATTGTTATACATACAATCAATCCTTGTCTTCTGGCGTAAACACCATTCTGTAGCTGGCTCTTTAGTTGGATCAAAGTAGTCAGCTTCAAAAGCTTGGCGCTTGTCTGTCCTCCAAAATCTTGTTCCAAATTCCTCCTTAATATATTCTTTCCATTTTCCCCAGGGTTGCTCCCCAACTTCTTCAGTTTTAGTGATAAACCACAGACCATAGAACAGTGGTATTTGACGCGTCTTTTGGGTCTGTCAAATACTGATTTGTTGAATATTCAAGTATTTGGAGATATTTGAGGGAAAAACCTCCAAAATACATTAAAAACACCAAAAAGTTACATTTTTTGTGTCTTTGACTTCTTTTGGCTCATTTCTGGCCCATACATTAAAAACACCAAAGAATTACATTTTTTGTGTTTTTGACTTCTTTTGGTTCATTTCTGGCCCATACATTTTTGGTGGGGTCATCCTTCACCAGGGGAGAAAGTGTGGCACTCTCTAGAGAGTGCCAGGCCGTAATTTTATCATGATGCTGGTCTGAAGTGAGTTAAATGTCAGTGTTCACCTCTTGTTTAATTTCTTTTTATAACTCATTAGGAACTATTGCATGTGAGTATGATGATTTTATGCATGTTGGATAGTTCAACTCATGAGTCACTCCTCATGAATTGCTGTTCAACTTTAGTATATCTTGCTCATAAGATTAGATTTCTTCATCTTTCATATTCTGATTTGGCAGGACATGCCAATGACTGATCCTCAATTCCCTTGCCATAGGCATCGAAGTTTTTCTGTCAACAGAGAGCATCTGTGATAAGTATCTTCATATGGGTGTGTCATGTGTAGGCCGATTGGTGATCACTGATCCAAGCCAACTTGGCATGGGGGTATATGCAGTTGTATGAAGGCTTATGATATTAGCGGGATTCAAAGTAGACCCGCGCGTGCCACTTGCAAGGCAAGGCAAGCCGGCGTTCAACTCAAATGTTGAACATCGACTTGCAGTCTCCCTGCAAAACTGGGTTATGCAAAGTGACCTGCATGCACGCGCAGGTCTACTTTGAAACCCCCTATTGTCTTCTCTCCCTTTTTCTGGCAGGATTGGTTTCCTCTAACAAGTTGCTGCAAAGTCCATGTGTACAGTGCTTCCCAGAAAGCAAGTTTTCTGGGACCACTCACATTTGCAAGATTCTTTTTCATGTCACCAGATTATGATGCCTTGCATCCTCAGTGTACACATGACTGTATAGGATGTGAAATGAATGCTGGGGCACTACTGGAGCAACTGCCACCTGCCCGCACTCAGGCTGGGTGCACCGGACTACTCTGAGTCCTGTGATTATGAGATGGCAATGCCACTGGACCCTACAAAGTGAGAGGATTTGTATGCTCCAGCTCTCAAGCCATGAATCTCAAAATTGTAGAAGTTAAAAAAATCCCTAATGGCTGTAGCCACACCAGGTTGAATACATGATGATGAGGCATAAGTGGTCGCTTAACAAGATAAAAGACTCAAAATTGACCCCTCCCTCAGAGCAAGCTTTTTAAGAAGTGCTGTAGTTTGAGGCACCAGCACAAGGCTGATGGGAAGTAAAATCTCCTCCCAATGACTTTTCTGTACCAGTTTTTGAGGGGAGTAACAACTACTCTGGAAGACCAATTTGTACCGGCAATTGGGAGGATCTGTTCACACCTTGATAACTGGTGCAGGTGGAGTAACAACTCCTCCTGATAACTGGTCTTTACCATTCTTTGGGAGGAGTCGTTACTCCCCTGAATGCTCAGTACAGGTGGTCATCGAGGGGAGCAACGACTCCTGAAGACGGGTCTGTACCGTTCATTGGGGGGAGTTGTAACTACCCTCAATGACCAATACTGACCAGCCATTGAGGGGAGTTACACCTCCCAATGACTGATGGCAGCTGGTCATCGAGGACTTGTGACTCCCTTTGATGGCCGGTCAGTACTGGTCATCAAGGGGAGTAACAACTCCCCTTGATGACTGGTCTGGGCTGGCCATTGAGTGGAGTTACATCTCCTCTCAATGACGGGTACAGACCGGTCACCGAGCGGAGTAGCAACTCCTCTCAATGGCCAGCCTGTACTGGTCATTGAGAGGAGTAAGTTTACCCTTGATGACTGGCACAGGCTGGTCATCGAGGGGAGTGACAGCCTCAACAACCTCCTGTACTGGTCATTGAGGGGAGTAACGACTCCTCCCAATAACCAGTACAGCTGTTCATCGAGAGGAGCTGTAACTCCCCTCAATGACCCGCACGGGAGGTCATCGAGGGGAGTTACAACTCTTCCCTAAAAGTGGTAATCACAAGGAGTTGTGACTCCCTTCGATGACCTCCCATACGGGTCATCAAGGGGAGTTACAGCTCCTCTCGATGAACAGCTGTACTGGTTATTGGGAGGAGTCGTTACTCCCCTCGATGACCAGTACAGGTGGTCGTTGAGGCTGTCACTCCCCTCAATGACCAGCCTGTGCCAGTCATCAAGGGGAAACTTACTCCTCTCGATGACCAGCACAGGCTGGCCATTGAGAGGAGTTGCTACTCCGCTCAGTGACCGGTCTGTACCCGTCATTGAGAGAAGCTGTAACTCCACTTGATGACCGGTATAGACCGGTCATCAAGGGGAGCTACTCTCTTGATGACAAGCTGGATTGGCCATACCGGTCGTTTGAATACTGGCACAGCTGGTCATCCAGATTCTTCAATGTCTTCGATGACCAGCTGTTATTGATACATACATAACATATTTCCTAGCACCCTGATGTGTGGCCAAGCATCATCAAGGGTGTCCTGGTGGACCCAGCATGTATGTGTCCACCCTAACGTTCGGCCGAACATAGCGGTGGACATGTCACGCAAGTGACACAGAAATGATGCCCCATGACCAGGCAAACTCACCAGATTGTGTAGCATCTCCACTGCTGATGCCAAACCAGGTTACTAAACCAAGTATGGCAGCCCAAGCCCACTCTAGCAATGTCACGGCGGGTGGCAAACCTGCATCAAAGCCATGAATTTGCCTCTTGGGAACTATTCTATTTGAAATTTGGAAGCAGGATACCACCCCACCTTTGTGAGTATCACACATATCCATTGTGATCCTCCCTCCACCTCCCCTGACATTAAACCTATACCGCCCAATTCACAACCATAAGCAGCCAATTATGACAGCTTGCAGTGCTAAGCTCACCCATTACACAGTGCTAAAACTGTGCTCCGGTCACTGGACTCAAGGATTTGGAAGCATCATTTAGATCCTGTGGTGGAGATGCTAATCCCCACCACATGTCCCCATTGACAATCACCAGACTGAGCCCAGGTCTAATGTGGACCATGAATCAACACTGAGAAGAAGATGTAGCTCCTGTGTGATTATGGCTCAGAGGGGCTGGTGAGAAAGAAAGGACCAAGAAACTCATACATGCTCCGCAGCTGCAAGTTCCATCATCATACTTCACAGATCCACCTGGCTCCAGGAAGGATGCACCATTGAGCCTACTCTAACCACCTTGGAGGTCTTGAGATTCTGCTAAAGAGAAATTATAAAATATTGGGCTCTATGAGGTTTGATTCAACCTCCCTGAAATTATAATCTATGTGCTGGGACAGACAGATTTATGATTCAGCCTACTGCTGCCCTTATGTAGCTATAATTTAGAATCATACCTCATGAGATCCCACAAAAGAATCATGGTTTTTGCATCTTAAATTTGTGAAAGTAGCCCATGACCTGAGCCCAGAGCCTATTAAGCCTTCAAATACAATTTAAGTTGATTTGCAATGGATTCATGCATTGGCCAAGGTGAAAATCTGTTTTTCTGCCATATTGAGTTACCAATGAGATCAGCTTTAGTTTGAAACAACATTAAAATTTTCTGGCGCTTGATTCACACATACACAAACTGTTGAAATCTGACACAGTTCCCTAAGGAACATACGGTCTGGCACTCTCTAGAGAGTGCCACACATTCCCCCCTGGTGCTTCAAAAATACCACGGTGCCAAAGACACTTACAATATATATCTCATAATGGTGGATGCACTATTCAGAGTGCCGGACAAACTTTTGATAGTGGTGGACGCACTTTTGATAGTGGCGGACGCACTTTTCATAGTGGCAGACACACTTTCAATAGTGGCGCACACAGCTTAGGGTGCGCTCTTTTGCGCCCTGCGTGCTTAGCGTTAGCACAATTGCGCATATCTGTGCTAATGCTACACTAAAAGCTAAAATAGCTTTGCGCCCTGTGCACGTAGCATCAGCGCAGATGCCCGCAATTGTGCTAACACCACGCCAAAAAATAGCGCATTTGTGCTGCCCTATACTACGCTAACAGCTATGGTTAGCGTAGTTGACCCACTGTTAGGCCATTTCAAACTCATCTGAAGCCTTTAGGCCCCAGGAAAGCTTGCATTGGCCCTCTACGTGCCCCTTTGAGCCATTATTCAAATTTATTCAAATATTCAAGCTCAAATTTGCCCTGGCATTATTTGACTCAAATCAAATTCAAATAGGAATACTCGAATCAATGCAATTTGATGTGTTATGGTCTGATAAACCAGTCTGCAGCAACGCCTTCAAAAAGTCTAGCTAATCTGGAAATAATAGCTTCCTCATCTGCACGGTATGATCTGAGCATATGATCAATCACCGGGAAAATAAAATAGTCAGTTGATGACAAGTGACATCACACCAGCTCCAGCCACCCACCCACCATCTATCCAATATCTATCCACTATCAACCCCAATCTCCCAACCATCTCCTCAACTTCCAAAATTTACCAAGGAGGTCCTGTTCAGTTTTTGATGAGCCCAACTGATCCTCAGTTCTGTCCTTTGGTACCCAGCTCATACTCAGCTTTTTTTCCCAGCTCATACTCGGCTTTTTCACGCAGCTCACTCTCAGAATTGGAAGAAAGCATTTTGACTAGTCCTTGCCCAGGTGATGCTCAGCTTTGTACTAGTCCTGGCGCAGCTGATGCTCAGCTTTGTAGCAGTCCTGGCTCAGCCTTTTCCTAGTCCTGTCCCAGCTGATGCTCAGCTTTGACCCAGTACTGGGCCAGCTGGCCAGCTGATGCTCAGCTTTCTGAGTATCAGCTGAGCCAGGCCAGAGAAAAAGATGGGAATCAGCTTGGGCAGAACCAGAGCTGAAAATCAGCTAGGCTAGGGCCAAAGCTGAGCAACAGCTGAGCCACAGCCAAGGCTGAGCATCAGCTGTGCCAGGGCCAAAGATGATCATCAGGTGGCTGGTGCTAAAGCTGAGCATCAGCTGGGCCAGGGAAACAACTGAGCATCAGCTGAGCCAGGGGAAAAACTGAGCATCAGCTGAGCCAGGGTAAAAACTGAACATCAGCTGAGCCAGGGTAAAAGCTGAACATCAGTTGAGCCAGGGTAAAATCTGAACATCAGCTGAGCCAGGGTAAAAGCTGAACATAAGCTGGGCCAGGGCCAAAGCTGAGCATCATCTGGTTTTGTCACATTGAGTGCTTTGATCCTGACACCTGTAATGTGAGCCCTAGATGTGCTGGTGGAGAGGAGCAGCATTGGAGCAGTGTTGGAGCTGAAAACAAAGCTGTGTCATGTCACTTGCCATCAAGTGACTACTTTATTTTCCTGGTGAATAGTTCTAATAAAATTCATGTGATCATTTTCTCCTTTGCCGTCAAACCTGGGCCAATCTTTTAAAGGAGGCATTATTTTATTAATTGCCGCCATATCCAAAGTCCTGTAAGGGGTAGTTTGACGGGAATTATTCATTTCTGGTACAGGAGGAAAATGCATAAAAGGATTATTATGCGTAGGCTGAGCTGATTGGCGCATTTCAGCAGGATATTCATTTTTTGGTTGTGGTGTAGGAGTGGGGGAAAAACTTTGGTAGACTCCTTTGCATTGATGATGCACATCTCTTATGCCAAAAGGACTGTCTTTAGGGATATGAAGATGTGGAGGCTCATCCTTAGAGGCGCAAGGAGGAATTTTCTCAGCATTTCCTTTCATTTCAGGCGCTTTATTAGTAGGGACCTCTTTCTTGTCATCCATTTTTTACCCAAACAATGTACTTCCATATTGAGGAGATTATGTGAGCCGCGGCTCCCGCGAGCTCACAGAGAGGTTCACAGGAGAATCACTGACCAACACAGACCACCTACTCAGTCTCAGATTCTCACTATCCTAGTTTGGCAGGGAAGTACTGAGACTTCCCCCAAACTAGGTGAGTGTGGCCCCTTTTCCCTCTCTTCCACTTTATCTTCTCCCTTCTCTCTCATCAGTTGTATTTTGAGGGAAGTACTGAGACTTCCCCAAACTAGATTCCCTTTTGTAATATACACAGAGGTTCTAGAATCCTGCGCCCTTGTCCCTTGTCTCCTTAGCCCTGCTCAGTGAAGCGCTCCCAATCAAGCGCTTACAGATTAATTCTGTTGGATAAGCCTCCGAATTTTTTATCCAGGCCATTATTTAGCTGCTCTAGTTTCTCATTCATACTTGCATTCAGTTGTAAGATCAATTCAGTTATATCTGAATTATCTTTACTATTCTTAGGTAGGATATATTTTTCTAAGCTATGTAGAATGTGGTCAGCAGTTGAGTTGAGAACAGCTGCTGAGTTTCTAGAGTATTGTAAGATTTCAGATAATTCGTAATTAGTTTCATGCACTATCTCCTTAATGAGCTCGCACTCTTTGCTTGTCCCAATGATGTGCGCACAGTGTCTTGCAGGTAACTCAATGGGAGCTGGTTTATATAAATGGTTAAGCACAGAAAATATAGTTGAATTCACTGTTTCTTTTATTGCTACTAGACCATTATCAATTTTATCTCCAATAGTCTTGAGGGTTGCTTCATTATTGTTATCAAGAGCGGAAAGATTGGAATGAACAGCATCAAGAGAATCAAAGAGGGACATCATAATAGAAGGGCTTAGTCAATGTTCTGGTACAGATTCTTCCCAATCTGTAGAAGATTGGCGGATTTTTCCTTTTCCCTGGATTGTTGAAGTTGGTTGAGGTGGAGCTTTGATTCTTGCCTGTGCCATTCTTTTTGAATTTCATTACGATCTTCTTTGGCGGGGCAGGGAAGTATATCTTCTTTTGTTCCCAAGGGTTCCAGCCTTTCAAGTACCCTTCTATCTTGTTGTTGGGAATGAGCTTCTGAAGAGACTTCTGGCTTTCTTGCACCAAAGTCAGCAAAGCTTGCAGCTTGGGAGTTGCACTATCCTTCACGATTGCTTGGTATTGCGTTCAAGTAGCAATGTGCCTTTTCACCAGGAGTTAGATTTGCTCCAAATTTGAAAGCTCCTTGATGTCTGGGTCCGCAAGGGGTTTCTGGGTAGGCTCCAATGAGTTGAGGATCATCTTGTTGATTTTGTTGATATCCATTGCTGTGTTGTTCTCCAAACTCAGAGGTGGGGCGTCTTTGGGTGGACCATTGGTTTTGGGAGGCGCTGGGGTAGCCTCGGGGGTTGCCAGTGTCAATTCCTTGCGTTGGATTGCGGAGAATTGGAGGTTCTTGACCCTGTTGTGCAGTTCCTTTGCGGCCGCAAGGTCTTGTTGGAGGCGGGAGGGGGCCTCGTAATTTGGGATGGTTTGCTCTGGTATTATCTGTCATGTTAGTAACTATGGAGAATAAGAAGTTGGGTGAAGTAACTTACTGGTGGCTGCGGCTGTAGTAGCGGCAGGTACAGCAGAGTTGGTGGTGGTGGCAGCAGTGGTGGTAGCGGCAGCGGCAACGGTAGCGGGAGTAGGAGCAGTGGTAGAGGCTGGTCCTTTCGCGGGAGCTGGTGCTTTAGCGGGAGCGGCGGCAGGTGCGTTTGCTGGATTAGTAGCTGGGGCAGGAGCTCGGGCTGTAGGTCCTGTTGCGGCGTTGGTAGTAGTCTGAGTGTTTCCGTATGCCGCCACTACAGAGAGAAACAAGTTTCTTGTTAGCCGTATTCGGATGAGGATGTCAGAGAGGGGAAGTGTTTTGAGGGAGGGAAGTTTTGTACAAAAACAGACGAGTAGCTTACTTTTAGCTAGGTATTGTTTGCGGTTGGCTTTCAGTTTTTTCTCTTTTGCTTCCCTGGCGTAGTTTTTGATCTTGATCTTGGTCTTGAGATCCTCTTTGGCGCGGATGTGGAGGTGGTAAGCGGCAAGGATCAGCTGTTCCTTGTGTGTAAGCAATTCCCACGGGGTAGATTGGTGGTCGCAGCGTTTGGATTCTTTGCGCAGGTGCAGCAACTCCAGATAATACTGGATTAGTTTGGCTTTTTCTTTGAGATTCACTAGAAAAGAAGGCAGAAACAAGTCAGAAATGATAAAATAAATTTGAGATATATTTTTTGATTTTCTTATTGGAATTTTGAGAGTAGAAATTATGTACTTTTTATTGTTTTTAAAGGTTTTGGATTTTTAGTTGATTGCGCCGTAAAAATAGGAAGAAAAAAGGTTATTGTTGTCAAATTTTAATTTTTTAAGAGCGCTCAAATCTAGAGAATAAAAAGTAGAAATTTTTAGAGATATTTTTAGGTATTTTTAAGAATTTTTGATGTGAAAAAATATCAAATGAACAGGTCCTTTCTTTCAAATAAGTTTGAAGGAAATTTCCCGGCCAGACCCCCAATTGTCAGCCTGTGTGATGCCAAGGACAATAATCGTTCTAGCTACACAAGCTGCAAAGTGAAATATTAGAGTTTTTAAGAACTCTAGAGATGATATCCAAGGCTTTGGAAAGGTTGTGTGGCCTAAAAAATAGAGAAAAAGTAGTTTAATTATATTAATAAGGCCCTGTTTGGCACTGATATAATTATAAGTGATATAATTGCTGATTAGTTCCACAAAAAATAGAAAATTCAACATAAAGCCTCTATTTTTTTTGCTGGGCAACCTACAGTGCTGGTCTCTTCAACTTTGAAATCAGATTCAACTTATTCAGCCATCTTCAGCACCATAATACCATTATATCACTTTTGACCAATATGAAGTGATATAATGGTATTATGGTGCTGAAGATGGCTGGATAAGTTAATTCTGGGTTCACAGTTGAAGAGACCAGCACTGTAGGTTGCCTACAAAAAATATTTGGAGGCTTTATGTTGAATTTTCTATTTTTTATGGAATTAACCGGTGATTATATCACCTATATTTATATCAGTGCCAAACGGGGCCTAAAATCAATATAATTAAAATAAGAGGGGCCTGCAAGCAGGGGTGGTTTAGATCCCTCTAAGGTATCGTGAAAATGCAGAAGATTTAGATACCTGTTAGCACTGGGGTGTGCAGGCAGGGGTGGTTTAGATCCCAGCAAGAATAAAGCAGAGAATTCCAAGAGAAAGGGGTTAAAATTACTAGAATTAAGCCCTTAAAGTCTTGAGGTTCTTCTGGGGTGAATCTGAGCAGATTCAGACAAAGGAATGAGGCTAAAATCAGCAACTATGGATCTTACCAGGCAGAGAACAGGTGTTGAGCACGTGGGTAATAATTAAAGTAGGTGTAATAGCATGAGGGAGGGTCTTTGGAGCGCACAGAGGGTCCTTTAAATAGTCATGAAAGCCCTCTGGGGGCGCTCAGGGATATGGCTGCTGGCCAACTTGTGGGTGTAATTCTGGTTCTATTTGGTGTTTGCCCAACTTGTGGGTGTGATTCTAGACCAATTTGGCAACACTACAGAAGGACTATTCCTTTTTGGGGCGTGCCAATGGTGGCTAAAGTAATATTTGGCCGTATCAGGGCTAGTTTAAAACACTTCTGACTAGTAGGGGCTGTTATGTGTGTCCTATCTTCTAGATTGGGCCACTTATGATGCTCCTTTATCATAATTAGTCTGAAACACATGGTAATTATTTCAGACTAATTTACAGGTTACATAATGGTAATTACTGTTTGGGACATGTAGGCTGTCACGTGTGGCTAATTGTTCCTCTTTGGTCTACATAACATAACATGTACCAATTGATTGGTACTTCTTATCTTTGTGCGTCAAGAATGTCTTATTACATCATTACATATGTAATGGAACATTCTAGGTGCTCATGGGATTCAGAAGGTGTCATATCTTCATAGTATGGCGTGATTACGGCCTTTTTGGGTGTCTGTGAGGCTTACAAGCATATGTACATGAGCATATAAGCATAAGTGCTACCTTATCCGTGGTAACTGGGTACATTTTTCATGTGTAATTTACACAGGGAAGAAGTAAGAGTTTAGGGTATGTTGCAGTGGGATACCCTAGTTTATTTTAGGCGTAGATTGTAAATCTGAATTAATATTCTACAATTTACATATTTGAGAGTACGTAATAATGTCTCTTTCATAGGTAATATCTATACTTTTTTATAGTGTTGCATATGTAGGAGATTAGTAATAATAGAGGCCAAGGCGGCTTTGCCGCTGCAAATTTAGGGGTTCAGGGACAAATTCTCATCAGCCCCTTTCCCCATTCTTCTCCACAGGCCAATAAATGACCTCTTGAAAGCAAATGTTAAATATGAAATGCATTCATAAACTCCAGAATATGTAAAAGGATAGATACATAAATAAAACCCTGAGACCCGTATCAGCATTTTATCAAATTTCCTTATCCTATTCCAGTACTGATGGGTATTTTCATTTCACTTTGAATGGACATCTGCATAGCCTGAGTAGGTTAGCCTTGTTGCCTGGAACTGGGAGTTGAATTTGGTGTTGAGTTTAAATGGGAATCCTCAAGTACACATGATAAGCTTGATGCCTTCGCATAATTGAAATCAAAATCATATCTGCTGAACAGATTTTTCATTCCACCAGCTCAAATTTTGACAGTCTCCACTGCTCTATTTGAAAAAGCTTTCAGTTTGCCTAAGTAGCTGGAGAGTTTGAAAGTCCAATATGGTTGTCACTGAGTCTTATTATAATTTATTCCAACTTTAAAGTCAGATACAAGAAAAAATATCAAAACAACAACCCTTAATGTTTCCTGAGGGAAAAACAAAATCAGATTGATCACTGGTATTCAAGCCGTCATCAAGGGTAATAACACCTCCTCTCGATGACCGGCCATCACCGGTCATCAAGAGGAGTAGCACATCCCCTCAATGACTGGTAAACACCAGTTATTGAGGGAAATCACACCTCTCAATGACCGGTCTGTACCGGTCATTGAGGGTACTCACAGCTTTCAATGACCGGCGCGGAGCGGTCATAAATCACACCTTGCGATGACCGGCGCGGACCGTTCATCAGTCACACCTCCCAATGACCGGCACAGACCAGTCATCAAGGGTAATAAGACCTCCTCTTTATGACCGGTCATCACCGGTCATCGAGGGGAGTAACATCTCCTCTCAATGACCGGTCTGTGCCGGTCACCGAGGTGAGTAGCACCTCAAGGGGAATAACAACTTCTCTGGATGACCGGTGTGTACCGGTCATTGAGGGGAGGTCCTCTTGATGACCGGTCTTTACCGGCCATTGAGGGACCCACACCTCCTTGCGTTGACCGGTATACACCGGTCATCCAGAGGAGATGTTATTCCCCTTGATGAACGGTGTGTACCAGTCATAAAGGGGAGGCGCTACTCCTCTTGATGACCGGTGTGTACCGGACATTGAGGGGAGGTGCTACTCCTCTTGATGACCGGTGTGTACCAGACATTGAGGGGAGGTGCTACTCCCTTGATGACTGGCACAGACCGGTCATCAAGGGCAAATGTTACTGGTCATTAATAGGTTTTGGCTTTGGCCGGCGCGTTTCCTGCGTTTGCTGTATATATCAATGGTGGTGTTTGTTCCATGGTGGTGGCGTTTTTGCCATGGTAGTGTTGGTCTGCGTTTGCTGTACATATCCATGGTGGCGTTGGTTCCATGGCAGCGGCTTTTTTGCCATGGCAGTGTGTTTGTGGCATTGTTGTTGTGGATGCGGGGGCAAGTCCAACTCAAAGCCAGAGGCCTGCGGGCTCAGGTGTATAAGACTGCGAGCTGGCCAGTCTGATTTTCCCCCCAGCCGCATCCGGTTTGTCTGTAATTCCAGCTGGCGGTGCGTCTCACGCTCTCCCGCTGCTGCATATGCATTTGCACAGCCTGGGAGGTTAAAGAGCTGGCCTCCACTTAGCAGATTGCCACCGCGCTGCTGGGGGCCTTCCTTACATACTGTTTAACCCATCCGGTTAGTTGGGCGGCAGTATGGGCCTGGGTGCAGCAGCTTTGGCTGGTGTTGGGCTAGGTTGCATTTTTTGCAGATGCTTTAATCCTCAGATATGGGAAGCCTTTTTCGCTTTTGTGTGATTAAAAGATAGGGAAAAACCTTTCTTTGTTGTTTTGTGGATAAAAAATAGGGGAAACCCTTGAACTTTTTTCCCACAAAACTCTGGTTTTAAGAGACTTGGATGTCTCTAACATATGTAACAATTTTTTATTTTTTTCTGTGATATTATTTCACGGTGGCTCTGGCATAGTAGCCAGCTGACAAGAAAGCTCCAAAGGCTCCGGCCTTGTCCCACTCGCCCGTTTCCTTGCTCTCTCCAGTGAGGGTCTGCTGGACCCTTACACTTTTTTTTTCTACTCCCAGCGTACCCTGGAGTTCTTTCAATGGACTTGCTCCCTTTCTCAAAAAGAAAGCACCTGATTCTTTTATGATGGATCACCCCCAAGCACTTTGGCTTGTTCTGTATCTCTGAGCACTTTGGCTCACTCAACTTTGTATCTCTGAGCACTTTGGCTCCTTGAATTTTTTTCCTTGAGCACTTTGGCTCACTCAACTCCACTCTATCATTCTTCTCTTTTTTTTTTTTGAACACTTCAGACGGAAGCGCCTGGATGCCTCAAACAGAAGCGCCTGGGATTGACAAGCTAGAAAGATTCTCCCCCCCCCCCCCCCCCCTCTCACAGGCTTCAAACGGAAGCTGAACTCTAGGACTCTCCGTTTTTCTTCAAAGGCTTCAGACAGAGGCACCTGGACACTTCAAATGGAAGCGCCTGGTATCAACAGACTAGCAAAATTTCCTCCACCTCAACACTTCAATGGAATTGCCTGGACGCTTCAGACAGAAGCCTCTGGGATTGACGTCCTTGCACCATCCCTCCTCTGGCCAAAATTTGTTGGCATTGCACTCATCCTTCTTGCCAAACCTTGTCGGCCCCCTTTAGCGCCACACTTTCTTGCTCCACCCCCAAAGGGCCTGGCTCCCAGTTGCTGGCCAGTCCCCAAATTCCTTGGACCCCAGACCAGCCTCCTCTCCCTCAAAGCAGACAGATGACCAAGCAAACAATCAGCACCAGCCTCCATCCCTTGTTCTACCTGGAGGGATCAACTGCCTGCCTCCCCTCCTGGAATGTCATCTCAACAGGCTATGACCCATCCTCATCCTTTCCAATGCCCTGCTTCTAAGGCCTTAGTTCCCCAGCTCCTTGTTGCATGCGCCGCCGCAAGAAGCAAGGCCATCAACGCTGATGCCTTCAAAACCCTCCTTCCACTGCTCTCAAGAGGCTGACCAATCCACAATAATCCAGCCAGCCCACTAGACAAGCCCCCTCCTTCCACCGCTCCACCGACCGACTGACCAATCTGCAAAGGTCCAGCCATACAGATCCATAAAAATGACTACGCTGGCCCTCTCTCACTATTCTCTCCAGGACACCCTCTCACATCACACTCATGCCCTGCCCAACTGATCAGTGTCAAGGGATTGTTGCAACCAGCCCCACCAACGACTACATGCAGGCTATAGAACCCTCTGACAACCCCGTAGGACTGCTGAGAAGATCCCGAAGCCCCTGGGGCCACAAACACGGCTCCACAGCTAACCACAACAACAATCTATCCTCTCCAACAACCCCCTGTCCTCTCTGACACCCCTCATCAACCAGCAATCCAACCTCCCCAACAATACACCTAAATGTACTGCAACCCCACTTACCTCTAGCCTATTGGGGGCCTTTATTGAAGGACCTAGATGTGGAGACCCTTATTGAAGGGTTCCGTCCACCACCATCAGATTCCCACTCTTGGTTTGTCTTGATTTATTGGGGGCCCTTATTGAAGGGCTTGTTTCAGATGCTCTTATTGAGGAGCTCAGTTTGGCACCAGTCTGCGCAAAAACAGCCTTAACAACGACTTCCTCACATTTCTCCCGCGGCATATCCAATGAACGCAAATGGAGATGGATCTTTTCGTTTTTTTACTACTGTAGTTGTACTTACAGAGATCATGCACCCTTCTCTCTACTGGCTACCCCCTGAAATCCAGTAAACGTTGGAAGTAGAAAGCTCCAAAGGCTCCAGCCTTGTCCCACTTGCCTGTTTCCTTGCCTTCTCCAGTGAGGGTCTACTGGACCCTTACACACTCTTACAACAGAGTGTGCTTTGGCACACTCCTACAACAGAGTGTGCTTTGGCACACTCCTACAACAGAGTGTGCTTTGGCACACTCCTACAACAGAGTGTGCTTTGGCACACTCCTACAACAGAGTGTGCTTTGGCACACTTCTAAAACAGAGTGCGTCAGCTAGCTGCTAGTCCAGACAGCGCAGCTAGCGGACAAAGCAGCTAGAGACAGAGAGTCTCTGAGATATGTCACTAATAAGTGACGCGCTTCCCACGCGCGTGAAGAAATACTGCACAGCCGCAGTAAATGATCTACAGATTGACATAAGTATAAGTAGAGGAATTCTCCGAAGCAGAGAGTTCCTCAGATTCAGATTTACCAAGCCCGCTACTTTTTAGTTTTTGACATCACTCAAATACTGCAATTGGGCACTTTGAATCAATCTTTTTTCTTCTTATCTTTCCAACTTTCAAACTCTCCGACTTGACCTCGCCAATAACAGGTAAGCTCAAGTCTCCTCTTCCCTTATTTCCTCACCCATCCTCCTAAGGAGCGCCTCTAGCCTCCGGTTGACAGAAGTCAACAGCCCCTCCTCCAGTGAGGAACTCTTGCCGGTGCTAGGCCGAAAGCAGTTGGGGGAGGGGAATGAGAAAACTGAAAATGGATTGCGTATGCCCTCCGGGGTGATTGGCCGTGAGTGAGCGCTATGAGGATCGTGTAAGCGTGGGGGGGGATGATTTTCTGACGGCTGGAATGGCGTGTTGGCGATTTTGTTTTTGAGAGAGAGAGAGCCGGGGATACTGTTGGCGGGGTGTGATGTAAACCAAAGAGTTGGAGAAGATTGAAGTTGCAGGGTATTGAACTTAGAAGACGTTGTGGAACTCCTACCGTGCCAGGAGGTAGGCAGAGCGTCAAGGGGATGGGTGCTGTTGAGCTGCCCTCGTGGGTGGTCCGAGAAATGAGATGAGGATCAAAAAGAGTGATAGCGTTGGGGGTGGATTTTTGAGAGACGGCGGGGATGGAATACCGTTGGCGGTGGTTGGTTTTGGGAGAATCAGGTGATGATGATAAGGGGGATAAGGATCAGGGATAGTGCTGGGGATGCTGCCAGCGGATCAGAAAAGTGATGGAATTCTCTTGGATCAGAGCAAGTCCCATGCCGTCCCATCCTCCAAGTTCAAACTCGAACTTGGACTCTGGGGAGTGACATGTCACAGGACATGTCATCACATCCCTAACTACAAAACAAAACCACCAGGAAAGAAAACAAAACAAAACAAAACCCAACAAACAACAAGCAGAAGAAAAGAATAAACAAAGCTTAAAGAGGAAACCAAACAGGATAAAGTGAAAAAAGAAAACATCATAATAAACCCACATAGTACATGTGTTAGGACCAAGAAACAGGAAGAGGACTAAATAATAATGAAAAGAAAAGGGATGGGGATGGAAATCTAGAGAATGAATCTTGAGGATCTTGAAGAGCTGAAAATGGCTGATCTTGAGGGGTGGAATCTTGAAGTTGATGATCTTGATGACTTGTTGATTTGAACAGTCTTGAGGCTCTGTACCAATTTGAACACCACAACGTGAGAAACTCAGAAGTACAGGCGGAAGACGCCAGGAGTAATAAACTTTAGATATTTAATGGAAGACTGAATTTATGGTTCAGAGTAGGTCCATGCCGCTCCAAAGCCTGAGTTCAAACTGAACTCAAACCTTGGAGTTTGGGACATCTAGCAGACATCTCATCACAACCTAGCGCGCATGCGCGCGCTACAACAAAGAAAAAAGCAGAAACAAAACAAAACAAAATGAAACAAGACAAAAAAAACCAACCCTCCTCATCCAAACCCTATCTAAGACGCGCATATAAGAAAAAAAAAAGAAAATAAAAACATGATGAAAAAGAAACAGAACCATGAAAAACAGAAACAAAAGAAAAGAAAGGAAGAAAAACCTGAAACGCCTTGAGGATGCACGCCATGCCGCGCCATTAAATCTTGAGGAAGCCTTGAGGGCTAAGAGCTTGAGTTCTTGATGTTCTGAATCTTGAGGTCCTCCGGCGCGCGCCATACACGGCAAAAGCTTAATCCCTCCGAGTGTACCAAAATGTCCACCACATCCACCCACGACTTGCAGTCTGTCTCTAGACTGCTTGTCCAATATCTGTGCCTAGAAATCCAAGTCCTAGAAGAAAAAGAAAAGAAAAGCAAACCAAGGGCCTCCGCGTTGCTCACGATTGTGGCATAGAGTAGAGTTTTGACGAAATCGCGGTAGTAGATACCCAGAGGTGCATACTTGGAGGGGGAACTTACTTCTGGTCCAAAAGGTCCCCACAAGAAAAAAATCTCTTGACCTGATCCGCGGCAAAACCCCACTTAAGCTCTGTTCAATCACTACCAAGATGGATGAATTTGCGATGTCGTATATTGATCAATATAGCATATATTGATCAATTTATATTGATCAATTTTTTTTTATGATTCTTCTTGATACCTTTGTCTGTTTTCCATGTCTCCTTAATACTATTCTATAATCTCTCTCCTTCCCCTTGTGTTAGCTTCAAGCCACAGGATTTTTTTTTTTTTTGCCTGATAACATTCATAAATTTCTAAATACACCATTCAATTGTTCCTGAAAAAAAGACATTGCAAGTTTTGGGATTAATCCAGGGTGGCTGAGGGGTCTCAATTTTTTTTTTCTTTTTTTTTTACTTCAACAATTGATCTGTTATCAGGAGTCTGCAAATTGACTTTTTTTTAAAAAAAGGAAAACATTGACCCCTGACCTCTCTCATGATACCATCCTGCACACGTTTTTAATTTGGTTGGTTGAACTTGCTCAAGATATTGCATATCATACTTGAATTGCTACATGCATAGGAGGCCTTTTTGAAATTGGTTTACCATGGTTTAGCATATTTTTGTCAGGTTCTTTTTTTTATCTACTTTTATTATCAAACACAGATTAATGAGGAATATTTCCACATAAAATTTTGTTGAACAATTTTTCTGAATATAAACCCAGAAATAATGTTTTTGGGGTCACATCCATTATGCAGCAGCTGCAATCTGATCAGTTGCCAAATCTCACTACTTTGTTAGTTTCTTGGTATTTCTGCAACTATATCTCAACACAGCCTGGGAATTTTTCCATGAATTTGGTACCAAAATTTTTGAAAGCACCCATAGATTCATTGTGTACCTTGAATGACCACAAAATCCCCAAATGTAGCTGCTGCAATCTGATCAGTGGTCAAATATCACTAATTTGGTAGTTTCTTGGTGTTTCTGCCACTATATCTCAACACAGCACAGGAGTTCTTCCATGATTTTGGTTTCGAAATGATCAATAGTCCCCAAGGATTCATTGTGTACCTTTAATGACCACAAAACTCCCTAATGTAGCCCCTGCGACCTGATCAGTTGCCAAATATCACTAATTTGGTAGTTTCTTGGTGTTTCTACCACTATATCTCAACACAGCCTGGGGGTTCTTCCATGATATTGGTATCGAAATGTTCAGTAGCTCCCAAGGATCCATTGTGTACCTTAAATGACCACAAAACCCCCAAATGTGGCAGCTACAATCTCATCAGTTGCCAAATCTCACTAATTTGGTAGGTTCTTGGTGTTTCTGCCACTATATCTCAACACAACCTGGGAGTTCTTCCATGATATTGGTTTCAAAATGATCAATAGTCCCCAAGGATTCATTGTGTATTACCATGAAACTCCCTAATGTAGCCCTACGCCCTGATCAGTTGCCAAATATCACTAATTTGGTAGTTTCTTGGTGTTTCTGCCACTATATCTCAAAGCAGCCTGGGAGTTCTTCCATGATATTGGTACCAAAATAATCACATGAACTGAAACATTCATTGATTACCTTTGATGACCACAAAACCCCCAAATGTAGCAGCCACAATGTGATCAGTTACCAAATATCACTAATTTGGTAGTTTGTTGGTGTTTCTACCACTATATCTCATTGCAGCGTGGGATTTCTTCCATGATATTGGTACCAAAATGATCATATGCCCCGGAAGATTCATGATGTACCTTGAATGAACACAAAACCCCCAAATGTAGCAGCCACAATGTGATCAGTTGCCAAATATCACTAATTTGGTAGTTTATTGGTGTTTCTGCCACTATATCTCAGCACAGCGTGGGAGTTCTTCCATGATATTGGTACCAAAATGATTGAATTCCCCTGAAGATTAATTGTGTACCTTTAATGACCACAATACCCCCAAATGTAGCAGCTAGGATGTGATCAGTTGCAAAATATCACTAATTTGGTAGTTTCTGGTGTTTCTGCCACTATATCTCAGCGCAGCGTGGGATTTCTTCCATAATATTGGTATCAAAATGATCAAATTCCCTCAAAGATTCATTGAGTACCTGGAATGACCACAATACCCCCATATGTAGCAGCCACAATGTGATCAGTTGCCAAATATCACCAATTTGGTAGTATCTTGGTGTTTCTGCCACTATATCTCAGCGCAGCGTGGGAATTCTTCAATGATATTGGTACCAAGATGGTTAAATGCCCTCAAAGATGAATTGTGTATCTTGAATGACCACAAAACCCCCAAATGTAACAGCTACAATGTGAATGGTTGCCAAATATCACTAATTTGGCAACTAATCACAGTGTGGCTGCTACATTTGGGGGTATTGTGGTCATTCAAGGTACACTCCAAATTCTCAGGGGAATTTGATCATTTTGGTACCAACATCATGGAAGAACTCCCACGCTGAGCTGAGATATAGTGGCAAAAACACCAAGAAACTACCAAATTAGTGATATTTGGCAACTGATCACATTGTGGCTGCTACATTTGGGGGTTTTGTGGTCATCCAAGGTACTCAATGAATGTTGAAGGGCTTGTGATCATTTTGGTACCAATATCATGGAAGAAATCTTATGCTGCGCTGAGATATAGTGGCAGAAACACCAAGAAACTACCAAATTAGTGATATTTGGCAACTGATCACATTGTGGCTGCTACATTTGGGGGTTTTGTGGTCATCAAAGGTACTCAATGAATCTGTGAGGGCATTTGATCATTTTGTACCCGTATCATCAAAGAACGCCCCCGCTGTGCTGAGATATAGTGGCAGAAACATCAAGAAACTACCAAATGAGTGATATTTGGCAACTGATCACATTGTGGCTGCTACATTTGGGGTTTTTGTGGTCATTCAAGGTGCACAATGAATCTTCAGGGGCATGTGATCAATTTGGTACCAATATCATGGAAGAACTCCCACGCTGGGCTGAGAGATGGTGGCAGAAACACCAAGAAACTACCAAATTAGTGATATTTGGCAACTGATCACATGGTGGCTGCTACATTTGGGGCTTTTGTGGTCATCCAAGATCCTCAATAAAATTTTGAGGGCATGTGATCATTTTGGTACCAATATCATGGAAGAACTCCCATGCTGCACTGAGATATAGTGGCGGAAACACCAAGAAACTACCAAATTAGTGATATTTGGCAACTGATCACATGGTGGCTGCTACATTTGGGGGTTTTGTGTTCATTTAAGGTACACAATGAATCTTCAGGGGCATTTGATAATTTTGGTACCAATATCATGGAAGAACTCCCACGCTGTGCTGAGATATAGTGGAGGAATCATCAAGAAACTACCAAATTAGTGATGTTTGTCAACTGGTCACATTGTGGCTGCTACATTTGGGGGTTTTGTGGTAATCCAAGGTACCCAATGAATTTTTGAGGGCATAAGACCATTTTGGTACCAATATCATGAAAGAACTCCCACACTGTGCTGCAATATAGTGGCAGAAACATCAGGAAACTACCAAATTAGTGATATTTGGCAACTGATCACATTGTGGCTGCTACATTTGGGGGTTTTGTGGTCATTCAAGGTGCACAATGAATCTTCAGGGGCATGTGATAAATTCGGTTCCAATATCATGGAAGAACTCCCACGCTGGGCTGAGATATAGTGGCAGAAACACCAAGAAACTACCAAATTAGTGATATTTGGCAACTGATCACATGGTGGCTGCTACATTCGGGGGTTTTGTGGTCATCCAAGATCCTCAATAAAATTTTGAGGGCATGGGATCATTTTGGTACCAATACCATGGAAGAACTCCCATTCTGCACTGAGATATAGTGGCAGAAACACCAAGAAACTACCAAATTAGTGATATTTGGCATCTGATCAGATTGTAGCAGCTACATTTGGGGATTTTGTGGTCATTCAAGGTACACAATGAATCTATGGGGGCTTTCAAAAATTTTGGTACCAAATTCATGGAAAAATTCCCAGGCTGTGTTGAGATATAGTTGCAGAAATACCAAGAAACTACCAAATTAGTGATATTTGGCAACTGATCACAGTGTGGCTGCTACATTTGGGGGTTTTGTGGTCATTCAAGGTACACAATGAATCTTCAGGGGCATGTAATCATCTTGGTACCAATATCATGGAAGAACTCCCACGTTGCGCTGAGATGTAGTGGCAGAAACACCAAGAAACTACCAAATTAGTGATATTTGGCAACTGATCCCATGGTGGCTGCTACATTATGGGGTTTTGTGTTCATTAAAGGTACACAATGAATCTTCAGGGGCATTTGATAATTTTGGTACCAATATCATGGAAGAAATCCCACGCTGTGCTGAGATATAGTGGCAGAATCATCAAGAAACTACCAAATTAGTGATATTTGTCAACTGATCACATTGTGGCTGCTACATTTGGGGGTTTTGTGGTCATCCAAGGTACCCAATGAATGTTTGAGGGCATTTGATCATTTTGGTACCAGTATCATCGAAGAACTCCCACGCTGTGCTGAGATATAGTGGCAGAAACATCAAGAAACTACTAAATTAGTGATATTTGGCAACTGATCACATTGTGGCTGCTACATTTGGGTGTTTTGTGGTCATTCAAGGTGCACAATGAATCTTCAGGGGCATGTGATAAATATGGTACCAATATCATGGAATAACTCCCACGCTGGGCTGAGATATAGTGGCAGAAACACCAAGAAACTACCAAATTAGTGATATTTGGCAACTGATCACAGTGTGGCTGCTACATTTGGGGGTTTTGTGGTCATTCAAGGTACACAATGAATCTTCAGGGGCATGTGATCATTTTGGTACCAATATCATGGAAGAACTCCCACGCTGCGCTGAGATATAGTGGCAGAAACACCAAGAAACTACCAAATTAGTGATATTTGGCAACTGATCACATGGTGGCTGCTACATTATGGGGTTTTGTGTTCATTTAAGGTACACAATGAATCTTCAGGGGCATTTGATAATTTTGGTACCAATATCATGGAAGAAATCCCACGCTGTGCTGAGATATAGTGGCGGAATCATCAAGAAACTACCAAATTAGTGATATTTGTCAACTGATCACATTGTGGCTGCTACATTTGGGGGTTTTGTGGTCATCCAAGGTACCCAATGAATGTTTGAGGGCATAAGACAATTTTGGTCCCAATATCATGGAAGAACTCCCACACTGTGCTGAGATATAGTGGCAGAAACATCAGGAAACTACCAAATTAGTGATATTTGGCAACTGATCACATTGTGGCTGCTACATTTGGGGGTTTTGTGGTCATCAAAGGTACTCAATGAATCTGTGAGGGCATTTGACCATTTTGGTATCAGTATCATCGAAGAACTCCCACGCTGTGCTGAGATATAGTGGCAGAAACATCAAGAAACTACTAAATTAGTGATATTTGGCAACTGATCACATTGTGGCTGCTACATTTGGGTGTTTTGTGGTCATTCAAGGTGCACAATGAATCTTCAGGGGCATGTGATCAATTTGGTACCAATATCATGGAAGAACTCCCACGCTGGGCTGAGAGATGGTGGCAGAAACACCAAGAAACTACCAAATTAGTGATATTTGGCAACTGATCACATGGTGGCTGCTACATTTGGGGCTTTTGTGGTCATCCAAGATCCTCAATAAAATTTTGAGGGCATGTGATCATTTTGGTACCAATATCATGGAAGAACTCCCATTCTGCACTGAGATATAGTGGCGGAAACACCAAGAAACTACCAAATTAGTGATATTTGGCAACTGATCACATGGTGGCTGCTACATTTGGGGGTTTTGTGTTCATTTAAGGTACACAATGAATCTTCAGGGGCATTTGATAATTTTGGTACCAATATCATGGAAGAACTTGCACGCTGTGCTGAGATATAGTGGCGTAATCATCAAGAAACAACCAAATTAGTGATATTTGTCAACTGATCACATTGTGGCTGCTACATTTGAGGGTTTTGTGGTTATCCAAGGTACTCAATGAATTTTTGAGGGAATGTGATCATTTTGGTACGAATATCATGGAAGAACTCTCACACTGTGCTGAGATATAGTGGCAGAAACATTCAGCAACTACCAAATTAGTGATACTAGAGGCCAAGGCGGCTCCTTCCCCCTGAATCAGGGCAAGCAGGGAATGGGTGTGTCAAAATTCAGGAGACTTGAATGCATTCATTTAAATCATTGCTCTTGAGATTTTCAAACTCGGCCTTACAGCAACAGAGTAAACAAGCAAACATTTCACCTCCCCAATTTGGCATGTTTGACCCCCCTTGCTATCCAAGCCTTCTTCATCACATCTCATGGAATAGGAGTCACATCAAAACACTCCTCATATGGTATTTAGATTTTACAAACTTACCTCACCCACAATTTTACTCCATACTCTGAGTTATTGGAGTGTTGTCAATAAACATGCTGCTTAATCTTTAATGGTATAATATTTGGAAGTTATCAAGTTGCAAATATTAGATCTTTCCACACAATAAACAGTGCAACATTATAAAAAGCCAAGAAGAAATTCATATATTTATGATCAGATGTATCAATACCACAAAATTTGGAAACAAATTATGAATCAAAAGCAGAGATATATGCAATAGATATCAATTAATACCAAAAACTATTGGCAAGAATAGGGGTTGAATCCCGTTCGCAAGCTCATCAGTTCCTGACGGCCTTCGCCCGCAGTCACCGTGTTGAAGTGCAGCTGGACAGGGGTGTTAATGACACTTGTTATTCCCGCCAATCAGGCGGACGGGGTTGTACCCCCTCAAAGTGTCCGTCCAGCTGATCCCGCCCAGCAAAAGCCAGGGGATCAAGATGTATTGCTTCATTGACAGCCCGCCGGTGATGTTGACCTTGATGCCTACAAACTGGGCACAGGCTTGGCCAAGGTCTCCAAGCCGAGGCAAGGGAGGCAGCGAGTGAAAGAAGGCAGTTCTTGGAGTAGATGTTGCTGCCGGTGCTCGGCTTGTGTCATTCTCTGAGGGGTGACCAGGGCTTGGGCGATGTTGGACTGTTACTGCTGCTAATGGTTATGATGGTTGCTGTTGTTTTTGTTGGCTTCGGGGAAGGTGAGGGATAGTGAGAGGGGCTTGGTAAGCCCGCGGCAAGCCTTGAGGCCATTTTTTGAGCTGGCGACACTGGGAGGGAGAAGGAGGAGGCTCGACGGAGCAGAAAGCCGTTGTTGTCATCGGAAGAGGAGAACAAATTGAGTGGGGCCATTGGGAGGTGGGCAGGGAGACACGCGAGGCGCAAGGGGGGTTGATGGACCGAGTCTGCCGAATGGTTGCAGGAATCAAATATTGTTGGGAGGTCCCTGACGCACCCGCTGGTGTCTAGATCATCAAACACATCCACCAAACACACAGGGGCAGGGACAGAACCGACCTGTTTTTCTTCCTGCAGAGCCAGCCGCTTCTCCGCGTCCATCCGGGTGAAGCAGTACCCGCCCTCGCCGTTGTACTGCAAGATATACTTGCCAAGTAAAAAAAGATGAGCGGAGAGGCGGGTGGAGGGGAGGGGGGCAGAGGGGGCCAACTTGTTGTACTTCCACAGCGACGGACGGTGCGATACCGTCAGCAGAGTGATCCCGAGCGAGGTGGCGTGTTTGTACATGATCTTCTCCACATCAAGCGTGACCGCGGATGCGCATTTGTCGAGAATAGCATACTAACAACAACATGTGAGTGGGGCAGAGTAAGCAACCCACGCCATCGGGAAAAGGGGGAATGGTAGTAGAGTCTGCAGATGGCGAGCCGCTGAGCGCATCTCGCCATTCCCAGACAACGTCCCAGCCGCCCTCGCGCTGGAAGATGGCGTCCAAGTCAACAATGGCGAGGATGCGGAGGAGGTCGTCGTTGGAGACGCCATGGGTGGCCATGTCTGCGCGCGAGTCGGGATAGATGAGCTGGTCGCGCAGGGTGCCCAGGGAGTGGCGTGTTGGCTGGCGGGGCAAGGTGGAGGTACCACCAAGGCGGTTACGGTAGCTAGGGAGGCGGGTGGCGTGGCCGTTGTCTTGCTAAAGGTGCAGTGGGGTGGGGTGTTGCTGGTGGGTATATATAGAGGAGGTGACTTGATTAATCCGCAGGGGATTTGGTTTTGTCCGCCCCCTCCCTGGGAGGCCCCTAACTGCTTGGTTAAGCCCTCCCTGGCTAGTTTACCAACCGGGCCTCTTTTGCTTGTTGCTCTGGGACAGCTGGAGGGTCATCCATAGGGCCTTTGGGCCTTTGGGGATATTCAACGTGCCAAGTGAGAATAATGGGGCAATTTTTGCCCCATTTTGTGAGAAAAAAACACCCCAAAACTTAGATCTGCAGGCCTATAATTCTGTGGATTTAAGAAAGTGGGATTTGGCAACTGATTACATTGTGGCTGCTACATTTGGGGGTTTCGTGGTCATCCAAGGTACTCAATGAATGTTTGAAGGCAGGTGATCATTTTAATATACCTGTATCATGGAAGAACTCCCATGCTGGGTGGAGATATAGTGGCAGAAACACCAAGAAACTACCAAATTAGCAATATTTGTCAACTGATCACATTGTGGCTGCTACATTTGGGGGTTTTGTGGTCATCCAAGGTACACAATGAATCTTCAGGGGTGATTAATCATTTTGGTACCAATATCATGGAAGAACTCCCATGCTGCGCTGAGATATGGTGGCAGAAACACCAAGAAACTACCAAATTAGTGATATTTGGCAACCAATCACATTGTAGCTGCTACATTTGGGGGTTTTGTGGTCATTCAAGGTACACAATGAATATTTGAGAGCATTTGATTATTTTGGTAACAATATCATGGAAGAACTCCCATGCTGCGCTGAGATATAGTGGCAGAAACACCAAGAAACTACCAACTTAGTGATATTTGGCAACTGATCACATCTTGCCTGCTACACTTGGGGGTTTTGTGGTCATTCAAGGTACTCAATCAATCTTTGAGGGCATTTGATCATCTTGGTACCAATATCATGGAAGAACTCCCACGCTGCGCTGAGATATAGTGGCAGAAACACCAAGAAACTACCAAATTAGTGATATTTGGCAACTGATCACATTGTGGCTGCTACATTTGAGGGTTTTGTGGTCATTAAAGGTACACAATAAATCTTTGAGGGCATGTGATCATTATGGTACCAATATCATGGAAGAACTCCCATGCTGTGCTGAGATATAGTGGCAGAAACACCAAGAAACTACCAAATTAGTGAGATTTGGCAACTGGTCAGATTGTAGCTGCTACATTTGGAGGTTTTGTGGTCATTTAAGGTACACAATAAATCCTTGGTGGCTATTGATTATTATGATACCAATATCATGGAAGAACTCCCAGGCTGTGTTGAGATATAGTGGCAGAAACACCAAGAAACTACCAAATTAGTGATATTTGGGAACTGATCACATTGTTGCTGCTGCATAGAGGATGTGACCCCAAATAAATTATATTTTAAAACATTTCTGGGTTTCATATGCAGAAAAAATTGTCCGATGAAATTTTATGTGGAAATATTCCTCATTAATCTGTGGTTGATAACAAAAGTAGATAAAAAAAAGAACCTGACAAAAATATGCTAAACCATGGTAAACTAATTTCAAAAAGGCCTCCTATGCATGTAGCACTTCAAGTATGATATGCAATATCTTGAGAAAATTTAACCAACCAAATTAAAAATGTGTGCAGGATGGTATCATGAGAGAGGTCAGGGGTCAATGTTTTTCCTCTTTTGAAAAAAAGTCGATTTGGAGACTTCTGATAACATCAATTGTTGAAGTAAAAAAAAAAGAAAAAAAATTTGAGACCCCTCAGCTACCCTGGATTAATCCTAAAACTTGCAACATCTTTTTTTCAGGAAGAATTGAGTGGTGTGTGTAGAAATTTATGAATGTTATCAGGCAAAAGAAAAAAAAATTCCTGTGGCTTGAAGCTAACACAGGCAGAAGGAGAGAGATTATAGAATAGTATCAAGGAGACATGGAAAACAGACAAAGGTATCAAGAGGAATAATAAAAAAAAAAAAATTGATCAATATAAATTGATCAATACACGCTATATTGATCAATATACGACATCGCAAATTCATCCATCTTGGTAGTGAATTGAGTTCTTCCAAGACATAAGAACTGCCGGGCACCTGCTTGACGACGCGATACGGGCCGTTCCAAAAATGGGCAAACAACTGGCCCCACTGAATTTCCAGTGACCGGTTGTAGGCAAGGACCTGATTGCCCAGCTTGAGTGGTTCCCGAATACGCGACGCGTCCTTCTCTTCCCAGTACCAAACAGAACCCTCTCTTGCATCCATCATCTTTTTGTACACGACCTTCACTGCGTTCCAATTGGCGAGAGCGCGCGGCAAGCAGGCCGGCAGGGGCTTGGACTGAGTCCCAGTCAACCCCTAGATAAGATTTGATCTCTAGATCCAGCGGAAGGACTGCCTGCTGGCCAAACACAAGCTTGTAAGGGGAGTAGCCGGTGGTACGTTTTGTTGATATCCGATCAGCAAACAAAACCAAAGGCAAGAACTTGCGGCAATGCTTGCCGCTTTTGCCTGCCAACTTCACTAGCGCCGCCTTGAGGGGACCGTGGCCACGTTCCACCATTCCTTGGCCTTCAAGGTAGTAGGGGGTGGAAACACGATGCTGACCTGGTAGGGTCCTCAACATAGCCGCCAGTGCCCCACCAAACTCAGAGCCCCCATCCGTTGAGTACGCTTGAGCTAGCCCGTACCACATCGTCCAATGCTCTTTCAAGAATGTCGCTACTGCCTCCAACGTCAAATTATTGAGCATCTTTGCTTCAACCCAACCTGAGAAGTTGTCTCGCGCAACTATTAAGTACTTAGCGCCGCCAGCCTTCAGATGCACGGCATCCATGGAAACTTGATCGAAAAATGGTTGACTCGCCCGTGGGATAGTGCAATTCTTGCGGACGTTGAAGATCCTTCTTTTGACATGCTTTGCAGCTCTGGCACCACTTAGCCACTGCATCGTTCAACAACGGCCACCAAAACTGCTCAGAAACCCGGCGATATGTCTTGCATGAGCCTCGATGGCCCAAATTTTTGTGAAGCTTGGTGAGAATCTCCTGCTGCTTTGACGGGATCATGACAACTATTCGGGGTAGGGGACTTCCCCTCTTCATGAGTCAACCGGCTTTTAGGAAAAATTCTGACAATTGACGCTTCAACGCGCGGAACTCCTTTGCGTCCATCCCGTCTGGCTTGCGCAGAGTAGCTAAGAACTGCTCCATTTTTGGCCAGTAAACTTCTTGATAACCCAAGTAGACGTCATCTGCACTAGCGGCATAAGAATGCCGCGCCCTGATGTGCGGAGCCTCTCTCCTCAAAATCCAAAGGGGGATCTGAGTCGTCGTCATTACAAGGTCTCCAAGAAAGCTCGTGTGGAATGGTGAAGGATTTTCCGGGCCGGTGGACAATGTCGAATGAAAAGAGTTGTACAAACAAAACCCAACGCGTCATGGGCGCGTTAGGTAGACTTGGCGCGTTGATCATCTTGATTAAGGAGTGCGCATTGACCTGAAGCTCGAAATGTTGTCCCCACAGGACTGTTTGCAATTCCTTCAAGACCCGCGCCACGCCTCAAAGCTCCAGCTTGGGCTGGGAATATTGCAATTCTACGTCTGAGAAGAGCAAGGATTCATACAGGGCGGGCCAATCTAATACATTTGAATCCGTCTGCGTAAGGACCGCCCCTGCCGCATGAAAGCTGGAATACACAGCAAGCTTAAGTTGACCCGCCTCAGGACCATAAGTAATCTTAGCCAGCACAATATCTTGTCCGACAATTGTCTTCAAACGTTGAAAGGCCGCTTCGCAATCATCCGTCCAGTCCCATTCCAAATCCTTACGAGTGAGTTGCCGCAACGGCAGGCAGATCTCCAAGAGATGATGAATAAAAATCCGCATGTACACCACTAAGCCAAGGAAACTGCGGACCTCAGATGGGTTCAATGGTGTTGGCCACGACATGATCTTGTTAACCTTAGTCCTTGCCATCTTACAACCTTCTTTACACACAACATGCCCCACAATCTCGAGTGCGGGGACACACGCCGCTAGCTTTGATGCAGAGACTGTTAAGCCCGATTCCTCAATGCGAAAAAGGACCCGCTTGAGAGTTGTTGCGTACTCCCAGATGAATCGACAAATTCCAGGATGCCAAACCAGCCGCTCACCATTGTAATTGGAAACGGGGCCCTTGATGCCACCGTCATCAATGAAAATTTCCGCATGATCCAGGATCTCATCTGGCAGTATCCAAACCATCTGTGCCTGATACACGGCCACAGAGTTCTTCCCTCCTTGCGGCAGGCGAGTGAGCTGGAACCATCCAAGTGGAGATCAAATGTTGTAAGAGGCCAAGAGATAGGGTCAAGGGCCCGCTTGTCATAGCCGCCCATAATATTGCCCAAACCATAGCAAGCTTGACCCACAAATGACTCAACAAATTCTTCAGTAGCCGGCGGAATCCCGGCGTCCTTGATGGTCACTTTGTTGAGGGGTTGCAGATTGTGTACCACTCTCAATTTCCCGTTGCTCTTCAGCACACAGAAGACGGGGCTGGTGTAACTTGAGGTGGACTGATTGTAAAGTCCATTCTTGACGCGCTCACGGATAATCTGAATGTACTCGTTGATTTTTGCAGCCGGTATAGGGATGCACTTCTTTTGCCAGGGCTCATGGTCGATCACCGGAATAATGTAAGGCATTCCGTAGGAATCCTTGAGCAGGCCGCGCTCCTCTGGGGTGAAAGCAATCAACCAATTCCTCTCCAATAGCACGTTCTTGATCAGATTAAGCTCATCTGGTTTCAACCAGCCATCAGGGCCAAAATTAACCACACGCAACCGCTCCTCGGGCACACGACCACGCGGAATGAAAGGGCTGGCCAATGATTTGCAAAGACCTCGGTAAGGATCACAAGAAAGCAGCGGCCTTTGAAGTGGGGGGTTCAGCTGCTGAGGCATTGGTAAGTTGACTGGCTTCACCTTGCGCGCAACCGGTTTATACTTCGCCGCAAAGGTCAAGAACCCTTCCTCCTTCCACACTTTGACCAAGGCCAACTGCTCTCCGTGCGTCAAACCCTTTTCCATCAAGAGCCAAGTCCGATTTTCCTGTTGATCCTTGAAGGCAGCCTTGTCTGAATAGGAAAAACCAAAAAAGCGTCCATTGCTCACGTATGTGGCACAAGGTAGGTTTTTGACCAGGTTGAGAGCATCACGCCTGGGAGGAACTTAATTTTACTCCAAATGGCCTCCACGGTGGTGCAAAACTAACCTCTCCTCCTTCAATTGCCAATGTCTAATGAAATAGTTTAACCTCATTACAGAGGATCCTTAGTTTTTTCCTTGTTGTAGAGGCTTGGGAGTTTAGGCTCATCGTGGAGATTGTGAAGTTTATTCTTGTTCAGGAGAAACAAAAGAAGTTTATTCTCATTTGGGAGAGAGAGAGACTTGTATAGTTTATTCTCGTCACAGAGACGAGATGCCGGTGGATTAAGCGCCAGTTTTTTCTCATTGCGGAGGCGTTTGTCTGTCGCCGTGGCAGTTAGACCTAAAGAGGAATTGAAATCAAACGGCCCACGGCTCATGTGGCATGTAATGTTTTCAACGGTGCAGTAAGACCCTCGGAGGTGCACAACTGGGAGGAACTTACTTGTACCTCTCCCATCCTCCGCGCCAGCCCTTTTTTTTCCACATACACCTGAACTGCATCCTCACCGCAAAAAGAGTTCCCTGGAATAGCAAGATTCCCAGGAGCTTGACAAAAATTGAAGAGAGATTGAGAAGACTGATTGATAAACGAAGAGGATGATGTGAGAGTGGAAACAACTATTTCTTTCAAGCTTTGAGTTTTCTTGAGATGTTTTTCAGAGTTTTTGTGGTTTTTGAATTGATGAAACTGAGATGATAGTGAGAAATAGCGCCTATGAGTCTCTAGATATGCGGTTGATCCAGCGGCCAGATGTCAAGACTCTAAATTAAATCTGCCGCCTCCCAAACCAACCGAACCTACAAAAAATGACAACCCTCCAAAGGGTCTTTGCAAGCCTTCCCTTTATGAGAAAGGACCTCCTTGCATCCATGCCCCGGAAATTCACCCTCCCAGCGCCCGGAATCCACTGAACATAACGAGACCTTGATTTTGCGGCCAGTCAAATCTGGTAAAAGGATCCTCTCGCCGACCTGATTGTCAAAGTTGAGGGTGGCGTTGAAGTCCATGAGGAAAGGCCGGCCAAAGATGAGAGGCCCGTCCATGCGCGTAATCCACACGTGACAGGAGCCAACGATTTTCTTCCCAACTTGGATTGGAATGTCCTCAGCAACTCCTACAAGCTTGCACGCCTGGTTACCAATCCCATATACAACCAAGCTAAAATTCACGCGCGGGATAATGTTGAACTTGTTAGCCATTGAGTTGGAGGTAAGATTCAACTGAGACCCGGAGTCTATCAACAGAAGCACATTGCTCTCCTCATTGCCTACCAAACAAGGCATGTAACCCAAAGGGCAAGAATAAAGCCTCATACCATTGATCCTTCCCTCCCCTTTGGAGTCTTCTGCCAGCGTTCCAGAAGCCACCTTCAGCTCCTCCGGCCCAACCTCCACACGTCTTTGGGACACCCATTTCTTCATTTCTTCAGCTACTGACGGGGCCACGGCTAGCAACTCAGCCACAGTGACATTCAGCACTGGGAGGTCAAACATCTTCCTAAGCATGCCGTCCACCGCGTTAGGATGGTCTTTTGAGACGCCACGTTTGAACCGCACCTTAGGGGATGTTTTAGGCGCCGCTGGTTCAGCTGAGTCGTCCTTTAACGCGTCTTCAGTCGAAGGGGCCGCAGGAATCTGCTCGAAAAGTTCGGGTTCGGCATCCATTTCTTCTGTGTCTGATCCCACTCTAGGAGACAAAGACTTGCGCAGCGGTCGCCGCTCTGTGGAAGGAGGAATCGCAGGGGCCTTGAAGGGCTTAGGAGCCTTGTGTTTCTTCTTGGCGGGGTCTGACTGATATACCCCAGAAAACGATTGAGACGAGATCAAAGGTGGACTCCACGGATCCAAAGAGCCGCACACCGCTTGAAATTCCTCCTCCGGTGCGCTTACAACCTCCGCCTTTGGGCTATAGGAAGCCACCACGTGCCGTATAGGAAGCAAATTGTCCACTGGAATAAGAGCGCCATTCAGGAGGAAGAAACTACCACCTCGTTGCTCCACTAGTTTAGCCTCCTTATCCTTCTGAAGTTCAGTGCATTGACCAAGACCGTGGCCCTCCCTGTGGCAGTAGTAACATACCATAGGCCCACAAGGAGTAGATGGCCACGCCTGGGCTGCAAATTTCTGCTCCAGACGCTGCTTGAAGGACTGAAACATGCGCTCAATGTCTTCCATTGTAGCGAGCGCTCTGGCTTGGGCTGGCACCTCTTTTGGCCGGCGGTCGGCCTCCATCTTCTTCATCACGTCATTCAATTGCTGAAACTGGGTTGCCTGGAAGGGAGCTCTTGCTCCAGATCCTCAAAGGTGAGCGCCGTTTGATGCTTCATCACTTCCTTGACAGCCTTCCGCAAGATCTCAAACTTTGGGAGCTTGAACCTATTGTCTTGCGTCGTGATCATAGTCTTCTCTTTGATCAGCTGATCACGGATCCGCTCCTGTACTCCGAGCAAGAATGATTGATAGTAGAGACACTTAATCTCTTCAACCGATTCTATATGATCCTTCCGTAACAAATAAGCCTGAATGGGCTGCCAAGTCTTCCGGAAATCTTGGAAATCGGCGACCGACGTAACGCCTCCTTTATCCTTCCATGATTGAGCCAGACCCTCCAGGTCTTGCACTATGAAACGTGTGATATTGACCTTGCCCCGATGTGCTATCATGGACGCTTTCAAAGTTTTTCCAGTTTGGCGGATCAAATCCGTCCAGAGTCTCCAAAACGTCCTTGACCTCCGTTGTCCAAAAAAAGAACCGCAGCTGTTGAGCCATGTCGGCCTCAGCCACCAACTGGTAATTGGCCAGAAATCTCTCCACATTAGAGCCGTCAAAACCCAAAGTCTTGTCCTGAGGCTTAATTTTGACCATCCTTGCCTCCAACAATCCCGCAGTTGCATCGGCCATTGCTAGCGCCTCTAAAACGGTGTCCTGGCAAAAAGAAACGGACTAGATTCAAAGCTCACAGGCGTGGCAACGTAATGTTTTGACTCGTAGTAGGAAAACCTGCAAAGGTGCACAATTGGAGGGACTTACTTCTAGTCCTCCCTGACCTCGCTGCTGAACCCTAAAAAAAACCAAAAGAAGAAAGAAAGGAAAACGAAGACCGCCAAGCGTCTCGAGACCGTCCAAATTGGCAAGACTGTAAATCTTGAGGTCGCTGGTTCAATCCTGGCTCGGGGGACCAAATGAGAAACTCTTGCTGGTGCTAGGCCGAAAGCAGTTGGGGGAGGGGAATGAGAAAACTGAAAATGGACTGCGTATGCCCTCCGGGGTGATTGGCTGCGAGTGAGTGCTATGAGGATTGTGTAAGCGTGAGGGGGGGATGATTTTCTGACGGCTGGAATGGCGCGTCGGCAATTTTGTTTTTGAGAGAGAGAGAGCCGGGGATACTGCCGGCAGGGTGTGATCTAAACCAAAGAGTTGGAGAAGATTGACGTTGCGGGGTATTGAACTTAGAAGATGTGAGAAACTCAGAAGTACAGGCGGAAGACGCCAGGAGTAATAAACTTTAGATATTTGATGGAAGACTGAATTTATGGTTCAGAGTAGGTCCATGCCGCTCCAAAGCCTGAGTTCAAACTGAACTCAAACCTTGGAGTTTGTGACATCTAGCAGACATCTCATCACAACCTAGCGCGCACGCACGCGCTACAACAAACAAAACAGCAGAAACAAAACAAAACAAAATGAAACAAGACAAAAAAAACCAACCCTCCTCATCCAAACCCTATCCAAGACATATAAGAAAAAAAAGAAAACAACAAACATGATGAAAGAGAAACAGAACCATGAAAAACAGAAACAAAAGAAAAGAAAGGAAGAGAAACCTGAAACACCTTGAGGATGCACGCCACGCCGCGCCATTAAATCTTGAGGAAGCCTTGAGGGCTAAGAGCTTGAGTTCTTGATGTCCTGAAGCTTGAGGTCCTCCGGCGTGCGCCATACGCGGCAAAAGCTTGATCCCTCCGCGTGTACAAAACTGTCCACCACACCGGAGGCGTGGTTATATACTCCTGCAGAGGCGGTTGAGTAGAGCTCTGACCCCTGAGTCGTGATTGCTATATTCTCTTGTTTTATTCAGAGACACGCCCTGACATTTGGGGGCCTCATTGTCATTTGTCCTGAGATCCAAGCATTGCTTTGAGTCCAGTTTCCCACGGACTGAAGTTGTTTCATCTACCCTTGTCTTTTTCGGCTTGACCTTGGTCAAGTCGTATGCAGTATTTTCTACTCAAGAACTATCTTCAGTATCCAGGCCAATCATCCCTGCATACTATTCCCCGTATCTTCCGCATCCTCCAAAGCTTACAGTTAGCTTTCATCTAGCTTACATAATAATATCTGCCTTATCAGCTTAGATATCCTGGTGATCTTATTGCATATCCCATAGGATAAAGACAGTACAATCGGCTACACTGTCCAGGTGATTGTCACGAAAGATACGTTAATCAATCCTACTCGGCTATACCAGTAGTAAGCTGCTTTCTTGTTGTCTTCAGTATCATACCAATACTATTTAGACTAAGTTGAGTACCCTACTAGTGTTGTCCAGGCAAACATTGCTGCACAATTTTTTTTCAGGCAGACCGCCTGAGTGACCCTCAAACCTCTAGGACAGACCAAGCTAGACGTAACTCAGAGCCTCCAAACAACGGTGTAGCGGACCTGTTCGACAGCCTGTTTTGTTGTACAGGTAATACAGCTGATACTTGTCCAGCTGCAACAGTTGATACAGCTAGTAGTAGACCAGCAGTTCAAAATCGAGCGAGTCAAGCCGGTATATCCCCTGCGACGCTTATAGACCCTGCTCTAACCAATCCAGACATCAACCCAGCAATTGACCCAGCGTTATTGGGCCCAACTCGTAGAGCTCATCCAGTGGTAGACCGTTTGATCGCGGACATTAGATCTAGAGAGTCCGTAGCTAGCAACGGAGCGTCAACAGTAGATATCCAAAGACGTTTAACTAGGCCAGGACCGTCCACAATTGGAGTGGAGCAAATCTTGACATGCAACGATAGACCCAACACAGTAACCGGGGATAATAACACAGTCAGAAGACTGGACTCAAGTATTGAGATCACCGGTACTGGTCTGTATTCTTTTCTACATTTCTTTTCTTCCTTTCTTTTTCAGTATGTATCCACCTAAGAAGACGGAGTCTAATGGAGGTTCACAATCCACATCCACTAGGTCAGCAAAACCACCTCTTTGTCCCCCCGGCAAATTTAAATGTGGAGGAAGCAAGAAGATTGTGGGGTCAAACAACGGTGCTCATTTTGCAAACCCACCTCAACTTCAAGAGGGCTTACTTGGAGGCTCAGGCAGGGAGCAATCACGAGGAGATGGAGATCCTAAGGGAGCAGGGGATCACCCTTCACAACAGGCTAGAGCGGATGATTGGCCCGGATTTCTTAAGAGTGGAAACATAGGGCTGGAATCCTCACAATATGCCCCAGCGCAACCGCAGAACTCAGCATCAACCAGCAAATCGCCAAACAGCTCCTCAACCCCGCAGGCAAAATTGACACCAAGAGTACGCCAGACCGGCGGTCAACCAGCAGAGAGATCCTCCAGCAAATCAGACGCGAGAGCCGCAAGGGCAACCCGGCCAGAACTCAAGGATGCGACGTCGCCAGGGCTTCAGGCAGTCGTTCTACGACAAGGTGTTCAGGGTGGGACACACACTTCAGGGGAGTTACCAGTCAATCAAACAGTCCCGTTCCCAAAATCAAGGGAACTGGAACCGTTGACGCTAGCCAACGCCACTGGGATCTTAAGAAACATGTTTACCAAAATCAAGGTGATTGTTGACGGAAACTCAAAACAGATAATGTCCCAGACAGACAACTTCTGAACTGCTCTCTCTAAGTATATGCAGAAAGATCTCACCACACCCATGTCTAACAACTTTCATTTGATTAAAGATCTTGATGGCAAAAATTTTAAGTCTGTTAAATTTTGGGGCAGGCTAAATCCACACCAAAAAATTACTACATCCACTCCAAAAATGGAGTGAACAGTAGTCCACTCCAACTTTCATTGGAGTGAACCATAGTCTACTCCAAATTTTGTTGGAGTGAACAAAATTACACTCCACAAAAGCCTGTTTTTTGGAGTGTACCCATGATGCACTCCAAAAATTTTGGAGTGTACCCATGATGCAATCCAAAAATTTTGGAGTAAACCCAATTCCACTCCAAAAATATTTTCTCCAAGGTAAAATGATTCATTTTTTGGAGTGCACAGATTTTCACTCCAAATTTATTGGAGTGGTTTTCAACAGTATTGCAGTAAAATAACTCAGGGTTCTTAAAGAGGAATGAAACCCTATGTCCGCATCATATGTGTATTTAAAATACATCAAAAATTTTGTATGTAAAATGTTTTCAGTTTCTACAATGACTAAAACCTGAACCAGAAATAAACCAAAGGGGATTAAATCTGGTTGGTTCATGTCACCTGCCTACTACTGCCCTGAAGTTTTCCTGGTAATCCACCCCAAGAACTTGGAATACAAATTTTTCAAAGTTACATGCAAGTTTCAATTGTGCAGATTTAAAATTGCATTTTTTTAAATTTGAGAAACCTTAGGGCCTGTACCATGGGCCTCAATTTTGAAAAATTCCAACTTTTTTTGCCCTGTACACAAAAATTGAAAACTAGCGGAGGGTTCAAATGTTGAAATTCTTCACATTTGGGCTCCAGCACTGCAAAAAAAATGATGTCAACTGCGTGCAGTTGACATGCAAGATCTTGAGGCATGCCCATGCTTGATCTTGAGTCAAACAATAAGGGTGTTCAAAGTTGAAATCATAAAATTTTCAATGCATAAAATCATAAAATTATAAAACTTTCAAGTGATGATTTCATATGTACCATTCTAGAAATGTTGCTCTAATTTGAGTGCTTGGGTGCAACATATTTTTTTCAGCCTAAAATTTTATGATTTTATGGTGTTATGATTTTATGCAAGTCAACTTTGAACACCCTAAATTTACCCGAGTTGACTTGAAGCCTGAGTTAAACATCATAAATGCATACCTAAGCAGTAGCTCATCACTATAAAAGCCTGAGGCCAATGCTCAACCTCCCTCAGCCTTGTGCGAGAGAGTCAAAGCCCCCCCTTTCAAATCCCAGATGTAAAGGGCCAGCACTGGCCATGACCATCACCGTAAGAACCATCAGGGAGTGCAACACTCTCAATACCAACCATTGGTCATCAAGACAGACACCTGTGGGCACCTCTAAACCCCATAGTATGCAGTAACTCAGAACCCATATTAAGTGATTGCATACCACCTTTCTGGCAGGCAAAATAAAAAACCCCAAAAAGCCTGCCTCTGGGACTCCCCCAAAATCTCCCCAAGTCCAGCCTCTGAAGCCGCACCAGTCATGCTACAGTTGGCTGGTGATATTACTGCTACATCACTGACCACCAGCTCACATCACATCCCCCATCACACCGGCCTAACCCAATCCCGATTCACATGCCCAGGTTGACTCATCATCTGTAACCTTCTCTCCGCGCTACCCCTGCACCCATCCTAACTCACCTCGGCCGCCAACCTCTCCGACTCGCCGTGTCAATTGCCAGCGGCCAGCTGATCAAACATCTACACCTGTCGGTGCCAGGCCTCAAGCGCAGCCCAATCATCTACTGGATTGTGTGTGTCTCGAAAGCCACACTTCACCCACCTGCCCATCATCCGACCCGGTCTTGATGGGATAGGGAATCTACAAAAAGCTTGTCTGGCTGCTTTAAATCTGATTCAGTTCATCTCTCTACCCCTTCAATCTAAACTGTAGTTTGCTCTGGATCTGATTGTTTCCCCCATTTTTCCCTCCTTCTATAATCTACACACCCTCAACACGCCAAACGTGGTTCGATCCGGAGTATCAAAGGCAAACCTGGCTCAGATACAATGCTGCCTGCCACTGATCTGCCTCCAATGGTCTGAACAGCGCCCGCCGCGTCCTTGACGCCTTTCGAGCCGACGGTGTTGAGGGAGACGACGGGTGGTCCAGTTGGACGGCCGGCTGAGCGTGCTGGAGGACCTCCTGGGCTTGCGCAGTCTCCTGCAGGCGGCGTCGACAGCCGGTGGCGGAGAGGTTAGTCTTCCCCCGCCTCTGCTGGTGACCATTGCCAAGCTCGAACACCAGCTCTCGCTGCTCACCCAGCCGCGCCATCTGGACTCGATCTCCCGCCGAGTGAAGGTGATTGTGACCGCCGCAAGCTCACCGACTCCCGGCCCCTCTCCATTGCCCTTGCCAGCGGGATCACCGTTGTCACCAGCAACCAAGCTCCTTTGCCCTCTCCCCCGCCCTCACCAACGTCCCCGGCGTCATCGCCCCCGCGCCCCGCTTCTGCCCCTAGACGCCCTGCACAAGCTTGACCGGCTCTACAGCCTCCTGCCCCGGCTCAAACCCCTGCTCCCGCTTGTCCCCCACCTCCTCAGCAGACTCCGCTCCCTTGCCCACCTCCACGCCAGCGCCAACTCCTTCCGCGCTAGACTCGACGACGCCCTCAATGGCCTCCGCGCTACCTCTGACCGCACTGCCCACCTCTCCAAGCTCCTCAGTACTATCCAAAATAACGCAAATGCTAACCACTCCCTTGTTGACCAACGCATCGACGGCCTCTTGCTGGCCCTCGACCGCCTCAAGCCCTCCTGAAGCCCTGCGCTTGCTTTTTGAGGTTCTGGACCACCCCGCTGCAGCTGCATGTGGGATTTGAGCAGATAGCTCATCATCCCGGAGCCCGGCCCTCCCATTTGAATTGATTCAACATCAAGGGTGTCCTGCCCACCATCATTGACAGGTGGCAGGATCCCTCCGCCTGCACCTGGGATTCCTAACATACTACAAAATCAGGCGCTGTCAAAGAGGAGCCTGGGCGAGAGAGTGCCGGAACTGTAGGTGCCTGTCAGTGACAGGGATCAATGTGGTGCCTGTCACCGACAAGGTTAGAAACTGATCATTCACTCAGAAACTGTGTCCGTCTGTGCAGATCCAGCTATAATTGACCAGTGCTGGTCATCAAAAGTGTAGCCGACTCAAAATGACCAGTGGCCATTGAGGGACTCAATGGGAGCTCCTCAGCTGCCTGATACATCACAAGGCTCAGGGAGGTTGAGGATCCGCCGCTGGTTGAGCATTGGCCTCAAGGCTCAGGGCCATATGTACATATGTATTTGTCTTGGCATTGTGATGCAAGGGGCAGGTTGTACCACTACCCAGAGCCACAACCTGAGTTCAAGTTAGAGTCAGAATTGAACTCCCTGCATGTCAACTGCACACAGTCAACGGTGGGCCAGCTACGCTAACCGTAGCGTTAGCGTGGCGTAGCGTAGCGGAATTCCGCTACATTTTAGCGTAGCGTTAGCGGAATCGCCCCTTTCTGCGCTAACGCTACACGCAAGGGGTGCACAGCTAATTTAGCTGTTAGCGTAGCATTAGCGCAGATGGGCGCAATTGCGCTAACGCTACACACGCAGGGCGCAAAAGAGTGCGCGCTACGGTGCGCCACAGTGCTTTTAGCTGAAAAAAAGGCCTTTTTTTCCGCTAAAAGCGCTGTAGCCCAGCGTAGCGTAGCGTAGTGACTGTAGCGGCGCGCTAACACTAACAAACAATTGGCGCGCTGTTAGCGCCGCTGAAACATAGCGCAGCGTAGCGGCGCTAACAGCGCGCTAACGCCACTCAAAATGGGCGGGCGCTTTTTGCCGCTACGCTAACGCTAAGTGGCCCTGTAGCGTAGTGTAGCGTAGCGGCCCACTGTTGACGCAGTTGACATAGTTTTATTTTGCAGTGCAGCCAACATTTTGGCCAGGCTCAGTTTTGGTCCCACAAAATTTTGAGGCAAATAAATTTGGAAAATTTCAATTTTCATGCCCTATGGTACAGGCCCTAAATCCACTCCAATAAATTTGGAATGAACATCTGTGCACTCCAAAAAAAAAAAAAAAAAAAGAAAAAAATGTTGCTTGGAAAAAATATTTTTGGAGTGGAATTCGGTTTACTCCAAAATTTTTGGAGTGAATCATGGTTACACTCCACAAAACAGGCTTTTTTGGAGTGTAATTTTGTTCACTCCAACAAAATTTGGAGTAGACTATGGTTCACTCCAATGAAAGTTGGAGTGGACTACTGTTCACTCCATTTTTGGAGTGGATAAAGTAATTTTTTGGTGTGGATTAAGCCTGCCCCTAAATTTTCTTTAAGTGTCAGCTGAGTGCAGATTTAGGAACAGATGCTGCGGAGCGTATATCCAATGAGTTAGGAGAGAAGTTGCATGACCATTTTGCAGCTTTAGAGCTTAAAATGATGAATGAGATTCACAAGGGGCACCCCTCCATAGATGAGTGTAGTGTTTGTCTGGAAATAGAGGGAAAGCTAGAGGAACAGAGCAAAGCTCAACGCATTGACTTTCTGAATCTAAATGGTAAGATAGATAGAATGATGAGCCAGTACCGGTCAGAAGGAGCAAGGCTGAGAGAAGAGATAGCATCCTTGACTGGGACAGTCCAATAGTTGAAGCAACAATCAGGTCCTACTCTACATGGCTTTAATCATTTTGACCGTACAAGCAGAGCTCAACCAAGCACTAATCTAGCCTCCACGGGTATTGATCCTGAACTGAAGAAAATGCTTAATAATACAATAGCCAAGTCTGACTGGCCTACATTTTCTGGTGAAGGGGAGTACAATCATATGCGCTTTGTGCAATGGATAGACACAGTGAAGAAAGATGGCCATATAGATGACGAGGTCATTGTGCTTAAGCTGATCACTTTGTTTACGGGAACAGCGTTTTCATGGTACTCATCCATGAGACTGACCCATGAAGAAGCTAGTTGGAGCTTTTGGAGAGCCAAAATTTGCAAGAAGTTTGGTAATTTGGTGTGGAAACACAAGAAGCAAAAAGCCTTTGAGGCTGATAAGTTTGTCTCCGGGGAGACTACGCCAGCACAGTGGGTGACCCATCAGTATGACCGCTTGAACCGTTTTGCACCAACCACTGACATAGAGTCAATCAACTTCAAACTACTTGGTCTGATGGAAAATGAAGTTGAATATGCAGCTAAGAATGCAATGAAGAGTACTGATGTAGACATGAGCACCTTCATTAATATCTTAGAAGATATTTGTGACAAGACTTGCCTTGGTAGGCGGCGGTTTGCAGCAAAAACAGCAACAGCGTCCAATGTTAAACCTACCACATCGCAGACAGGATCTGAGAAACCAAGGGCAAATCAGAAGGAGCCAGGGCATATGTTGCGCAAGTGTCCAAAAAATGTCAATTGTGTAGACAAGAGCCAAGGGATAGATCCTGAGAAGAAAATGGGAAGTGAGATTGACCCGGACAAACCTGTCATAGGGGGGAGTTCAAAGAGAACCTTTGTCATTGAGTACCGGTCTGGCCGCAATAATCTAGTCCAGATGAAGTGCTGTGACAAAGATTGTTTGGTCTTTCTTGACAGTGGAGCAGTCAGGTCAGTAGTAAGCAAAGATTATATATCTAAATTCTGCCTGAGCTGGCCTAAATTCATACTGCCAATAGCTCCAGGTAAATTTTGCAGTGTGTCAGGAACCTTGCTGCAAATAGGAGTCGTCAACATCAAGCTAGTCATGGAGAATGTCAAATTGGTAGTTAATTTTGTTGTAATGGACAATATGACAGCTAAGTACTTCCTACTATGAAATGATTATCTAGCGCACTATAAGATTACACTGCTTAATGAGGAAAAGAGGAAATTCACTATTGGCAAGAGAGTATTTGAGTTTGACAAATCCATCAATGTGGTGTTGCAAGGAGCCCAAAAAGTGGTGCCTTTTGAAGAAGAGGTACAACAGGATGCCAAGGTCAACCCGGATCTCCCAGCTGATAGAGTAGCAAGTCTGTTAACAGTGGTAAAACAATTCAAGGCTGCGTTTGTGACGCCGGACCAGCCTTTTGGCTCTATTCAAGGACATGAAGTCAAGATCACCCTAACGGTGGATAAGCCGTATCCGCTAGCTCTGCGTAAATCTCCTTACCCTGCCAGTCCAAGAAATAGAGAGGCTATAGAACAGCATATAGCCCTGCTTACCAAAATGGGGAATTTGAGAAAAGTAGGATCAAACGAGGGAGTTGATATACTACACCGGTCATAATTGCATGGCATAACAATAAATCCAGGCTGGTGGGAGATTTTAGGGCTCTGAACACCTATAAGACTCCTGACAGATACCCTATGCCAAAGATAACGAAGTCTCTTACTAAGCTACACGGAGCCAAGTACATTACGTGCATGGACGTGTTGAAAGTTTTTCATCAAAACCAAGTGGCACTAAATAGCAGGAAGTTCCTGCAGATCATCTCACATATGGGGATCCACAAATACCTATGTATGCTGTTTGGCATCAAAAATGCACCTTCCCATTTCAAGCGCATGATGGGCAGTGAGTTTAGGAGGGAGCTTAATGAACTGTGGTTGATCATAAACATTGATGATATTATAGTATTCACTAGTACTTGGGAGGAACACCTTGATGAGTCAGCTATTGTCTTAGGAAGGATTCAAGACATGAACATGAAGATCTCTTTGACTAAATGCTTTTTTGCCTTTTTTGAGTTGAAGGCACTGGGGCATATTGTTAACGGGTTGTCACTGGCAGTAGATCAGCACCGGGTAGCAGCGGTACTGCTAAAACCTATACCTTAAACAGTAAAAGAGTTACAGTTGTTTGTGGGGTTCTCCGGTTATTACAGGCTACATATAAAGGACTTTAACATGATAGCATTGGCGCTTTACAAGATTTGCAGTCCTAATATTGCATTTGAAATGACACATGAAATAGTTGAAGCGTATAAAGCGTTGAGAGTGGCGCTCACCTCGGCTCCTTTGCTGTTTCACCCGGACCCTAAGAGGCCATTCAAACTATATGTGGATGCTTGCATGGAATGTCTTGGAGCAGCCCTTCATCACATCCAGATGATTGGAGACAGGGAAGTGGAAGGCCCGATTTGCTTCATCTCCAGACAGCTGAAGGAGTCCAAGGAGAAGTATGGGGTGTCTCAGTTGGAGTGTTTGTGCTTAGTTTGGGCATTAGAGAAGTTATACTACTATCTCAATGGGTGCGTTTTTGAGGTGATAACGGACTGCGTAGCTTTGAAGTTGCTCTTGAAAATGAAGACGCCAAGTAGACATATGATGAGATGGCAGATCTCCATCCAGGAGTGACGGGGCTCCATGATCATCACTCATAGAGTTGGTCTCATCCATAAGAGAGCGGACGGCTTATTGTGGTGGGCTCTGCCCAATGACAAGGATAACCCTGTGGCAGATGAAGAGGAAGTGACCAGGGAGGTGCCAATCATGGCAATCAAAGTTAGCGGATTGTCTATGGAGTTCTGGGATTCAGTGGAACACAGCTACATCAATGACAGGAACACTGCAGCCTTAGTGCAGATCCTTAAGTCCAAGCATTCACAACTGGATCTAGTCAGCCAACTCAAAGAGCCTTGGAAAGCTAACTTCACGGCAGGGAGATTTTTCCTCCTATATGGACTACTATACCACCGAAGTGGTAATTAATCATTGTGCACTAGTACTGATAAAAGAAGACCACACCCATACGATGTTGCACAAATGACATGACAATGTGGCAGCGTGTCATTTCTCCAAAGAAAGGACTATTGAACACCTTAGGATTTTAGCCTGGTGGCCAGGCTGGACCACAAGAGTAGCGCATTATTGTGATAGCTGCAATCGCTGCCAGAAAGCAAACAGAGCAACAGGTAAACGGTTTGGATTACTTCAGACAATTGAAGAACCCAAAAAGCGCTGGGAAATAATCAATATGGAATTTGTTACAGCTTTACCAACAGCAGGTAAAGACAGCTTTCATGCGGGATTGGTCGTGGTGGACCGTTTTTTGAAGCAAGCTCAATTTTTGCCGTGCTGTAAGGATAGTACAGCTTTAGATGTAGCTTTACTATTCTGGAACTGTATCATCAATGACGTGGGATTTCCAAAGTTTATAATCACGGATCAAGACCCAAAATTCACATCGGAGTTTTGGCAAAGTCTCTTTCAGCTGCTAGGATCCAAGCTTTCCTTTTCCACTGCGTATCATCCTCAGACCAACGGCCTAGCCGAGAGGATCAAACTTTAGAGGACATTATTAGGTGATATTGCGCATTTGGGCTCCAGTTTATGGATGCCAAAGGTTATACACATGGTTGGGTTTTGTTGCTACCGCCACTTGAATATGCGTATAACTCAAGCATACAAGCAACAACTGGAAAAACTCCTTTTGAGCTAGAGAGAGGTTGGATACCTCACATGCCTAGGGACTTGCTTCTTAGCAAAGCAGTTACCCTTCATCCGTCAGCAGAAAGATTTCAGGAAATGATGTTACAAGCGGAGAAACACACAAGTAGGTGTCTAACTGAGGTGGTGCAGTACAATAAGGACCCTTGGGATAAGACCCACAGGGAGCATGACATCCAAGTGGGTTACAGAGTCTTGGTATCCACAGTTTACTTCCAGAATCTTGGTGGGAACAGGAAGCTCAAAGACGTGTTTGTAGGTCCCTTCTTTGTGAAAGCGCTGCAAGGCTGGAATGCGGTGGAGGTGGTTTTGACAGAGGGTTATGATCTCAAACACCCTACTTTCCCGGTAAGCCTTCTTAAGAAGTATGTGGTGCCAGGTGATCATAGAGAGCAGCCCCCACCAGTGGTTCTGGACCTCAAGGAGGACCTGCTTGAAGGTCTAGTAGCATCTAACATCCTGGACGAGAAACTGACCAGAGTGAAAGGGCAAGATTGCCGCCTTTACTTGACACGCTTTAAGAATAGAACTCTTGACTTCAACAGGTGGCTAAGGAAGGACCAAATTCAGCATGCAGATACTCTGTTGCGTAAGTTCAGAGCGTCAAAGAGGAGTAACACGACAACTCCTATCAGAGCCGTCCTTTTTGAGGGGGGCAAGTGTCAGGCAGCTGCTAGTCTAAACAGCGCAGCTAGAGACAGAGAGTCTCTAGGATATGTCACTAATAAGTGACGCACCTCCCGCGCGCGTGAAGCAATACTGCACAGATGCAGTAAAGGATCTACAGATTGACATAAGTATAAGTAGAGGAATTCTCTGAAGCGGAGAGTTCCTCAGATTCAGATTTACCAAGCCCGCTACTTTGTAGTTTTTGACATCACTCTAATACTGCAATTGGGGCCTTTGAATCAATCTCTTTTCTTCTTATCTTTCCAACTTTCAAACTCTCCAACTTGACCTTGCCAATAACGGGTAAGCTCAAGTCTCCTCTTCCCTTATTTCCTCACCCATCCTCCTAAGGAGCGCCTCTAGCCTCCGGTTGACAGAAGTCAACAGCCCCTCCTCCGGAGGCGTGGTTATATCCTCCCGCAGAGGCAGTCGAGTAGAGCTTCAACCCCTGAGTCGTGATTGCTATATTCTCTTGTTTTATTCAGAGCTGCATCACTAAAGAGACGCACCCTGACAGAGTGTGCTTTGGCACACTCCTACAACAGAGTGTGTTTTGGCACACTCATAAAACGGAGTGTGCTTTGGCACACTCATACAACAGAGTATGCTTTGGCACACTCTTAATGATGGAGTGTGCTTTGGCACAGTGCTTTGGCACAGTGCTTTGGCACAGTGCTTTGGCACAGTGCTTTGGCACACTCTTAATGATGGAGTGTGCTTTGGCACACTCCTAATAACGGAGTGTGCTCAAACCCCATCCACCATCTGAAACTCCCTGTCATATTCTGTATATAAATCTACTTCCATGCCCTTCATTCCAATCCAAATGTGTCATGATGCACCCCTCCAGGTGGCTGCTAATTCACCCATGCTTGAAGATTTGGCAGGACAACTTAACTTCATTCAAAATACTGCTTTGTGGGCTTGTGAGTACATAACTGTAGCTTCCAACACAGTAACCCAACATATTAACTCCACAATCAAATCCCTTAGTCCAATTCACCAACGCCACCGACTCCAATCAACTGGGAAGAGGTTGAATAAACCTCTTGGCCAGTATAATCAGGATCCTGGCAGCTGAAGGTATTCTTTATTCCTTTGTCTTACATATTCCCCCGTCCTCTTTGACTGACTGACTTGTCAATAGACCCTGCCCTCCTGATCCCTGCTCCGGTGCTTGAAGGCTTAGGAGCTAGAGTGATGGATCAAGTTCAACTCAAAGGCCCCCCGCGCAAATCAACCAGCAGCTTCAAAAACTGAATGCTGCAGTGGGAATGCTTGCCCAAACTCTCAAACAAGTTTCTCTCAACCATGAAGAGGTTCAAAAATTGAACCGTTGATTTGACCAACTTGAGAATTGTGTCTGTGGATTACTCCAGTCTCTCCCGCCATCTGACGAGCTATTGGCCGATTACAAAGCAGAGTTCAAAGCTGGAGGTCAAGGAGTGGACTAGCAACTTCAAGGCTACATGACTTTTGGATACTACAGCTTATTTTACCATCATTCCTTTTCATGAATTCATCACCTCAACACAACCTCACACTCCTTAATCTGTCTGCCACACTTAAATTCAATTTCACATGCCCAACACTGTGAAAAAAACTCGAGGAAACACCGTCAGTTGACATGCGCAATCCAGGGCAAGACTTCCAGGACATCCACTTTCATTCCGTGATTGATCACAGGGCAGCTCAGCTAGCTCAGTATTTGCATGCACCAAGCTCCTGAGCCATACTGGTGCTCATTGGTTGTCAACAAGGGGATGTATTTCCATAAACATAATACAAGCCCTTTTTGACTAGAACTTGGGGGGAATTCCACCAGGTCAACCAGAATATGCGCCCATGTCAACTAGTAGTAATCCCTCCTGTCCTAGGCGGGGTTGACAAGGCTAGATGAAAGGGTACTCATGTTGACCAGCCCATGTCAACCTATCAGTCAACCGGGAGGATGCCTCCCGGAGGACTGATATATGTATCAGTTGTCTGGGAGGCATCCCTCCTGGTTGACTGTTGTATGAACCTGTTGTTTGGGAGGGATCCCTCCCGGTCAACTATTGTATGAACCTGTCGTCTGGGAGGGATCCCTCCCGTTTGACTGATAAATGTATCAGTTGTCCGGGAGGCATCCCTTCCAGTCAAGAGGTTCATAGAATAGTTGACCAGGAGTGTCAGCCTTAGAGTCAACTCAGCTGACCTAAAGTCTGCCTTTTTCTACTTTTTACATATGAATTACTTCATATCTTTTTCATCTTAAGAGATAACTTTATTTAGACTTCATATTCTGTTTCCTCATGCAATTTTAACCCTTGTTACAACTTACCAATTCTTTGTCACTATGCTCCTTCCCTGAGTTATTGAGTTGTGGCGCACTTGCGCAGTTGTGACGTGTCAGCGCTACCAAGCGCGCCAAACCACATGTACATATGTAAATTACATAAGCAAACTGTGAAAATTTTTGTAGTCAGGATCCCCCTTGCCTGAGGCGGATCTACAGACTTCAGCACACCAGAACCACACCCCAGATAACCCCAGGATCACCACCAAAGAGTTTACAACACTCCCAGTATACCTACCATCACAGGCGCCTATGATATTGACAGTAAGTAGCCTCTTTCACTGAACCTTGTTTATCTCAGAGGTACAACTCTGTGTCTTGCTTGATCTGCTCTTTTCTGCTGGCCTTTGCCTTCTTTTCATCACAGGGCTGTCCCTCCATATCTGCTGGCCTTTGCCTCATTCTTGATCATAGGGCTGTCCCTTCTTATCTGCTGGCCTTTGCCTCAAATCTAGGTTACAGGGCTGTCCCTCAGGTTTCCCTTTAAGAACCTTGACTATCCAGAAGGAAGCTAAAAAATTGTGGCTGGATTAAACTTATCTAATCCAGAGACCCTGTACATTTCTTTAGTGAGAGGAGGCTGTAGCACTTTCTAGAACAGCTTAGCAGAACTCTTCTGAAGAGTAGCATTGCCAGTGGACGTGCATTCCCACTAGAATAACCTAGTATATCTCCTTATCCTGATCCTGTCTTGTTTCTCTTTTCTCTTTCTCTATCTCTCTCATAGTTGTATTTTCTTTATCCAAAGAAATCCAACTATTTCCCCCTTTCATTCTTGTGTCCTGTAGTCACTATAGAGACTCAGGCTCACAGGGAGGGATCCCTCCCGGACAACTGATACATACAATAGTTGACCGGGAGGGATCCCTCCCGGTCGACTATCATATGAACCTGTCAACCGGGAGGGATTCCTCCAGGTCGACTGACACATTTATCAGTCCCCCGAGAGGGATAACTCCTGGACAACTGCTCCATACAACAGTCATCCAGAAGAGATCCCTCCCGGTCAATGGTTCTATGTATCATTTGTCGGGAAGGGATCCCTCCCGGTCAACTATTGTGTGAACCTCTCAACCAGGAGGGATGCCTCCCGGACAACTGATACATTTATCAGTCCTACGGGGGGATCTCTCCCGGTCAACTATTGTATGTATCAGCTGTCCGGGAGGGATCCCTCCCGGTCGGCTATTGTATGAACCTCTTGACCGGGAGGGATGCCCCCCCGCCCCCCCCCCCTATATCAGTCGTCCGGGAGGGATCCCTCCTGGATAACTGATACATAAAATAGTCGACTGGGAGGGATCCCTCCCAGACAACTGCTCCATACAACAGTTGTCCGGAAGGGATCCCTCCTGGACCACTGTTCTATGTATCACTCGACTGGGAGGGATGCCTCCCCAAGAACTGATATGTGTATCAGTTGTCCGGGAGGCATCCCCCCTGGTCAAGAGGTTCACACAATAGTCGTCCGAGATGGCACTACCAAGATGGATGAATTTGTGATGTTGCATATTGATCAATATAGCGTAGATTGGTCAATTTATATTGATCTTTTTTTTCATTCCTCTTGATACCTTTGTCTGTGTTCCATTTCTCCTTAATACTCTTCTATAATCTCTCTCCTTCCCCCTGTGTTAGCTTCAACATTCATAAATTTCTACATACACCATTCAATTCTTCATGAAGAAAAAACATTGAAAGTTTTAGGATTAATCCAGGGTGGCTGACGGGTCTCAAAGTTTATTTCTTTTTTTTTTTACTTCAACAATTGATGTTATCAGAAGTCTCCAAATCTACTTTTTTTCAAAAAAGGAAAAACATTGACCCCTGACCTCTCTCATGATACCATCCTGCAAACATTGTTAATTTGGTTGGTTGAACTTCCTGAATATATTTCACATCATACTTGAAGTGCTACATGCATAGAAGGGCTTTTTGGAATTAGTTTACCATGATTTAGCATGTTTTTGTCAGGTTCTTTTTTTTATCTACTTTTGTTGTCAACCAAAGATTAATGAGGAATATTTCCACATAGAATTTTTATTGGACAATTCTTCTGCATATAAGACCCAGAAATATTGTTTTTGGGGTCACATCCGTTATGCAGCAGCTACAGTCTGATCAGTTCCCAAATATCACTACTTTTTTGGTTTCTTGGTGTCTCTGCCACTATATCTCATCCCAGCGTGGGAATCCTTCTGCCATATGGTTACCAAAACGTTTAGAGACCCCAATGATTTATTGTGTACCTTTAATGACCACAAAAACCCCAAATGTAGCAGCTACAGTCTGATCAGTTCCCAGATATCACTACTTTGGTAGTTTCTTGGTGTTTTTGCCACTCTATCTCATCCCAGCGTGGGAATCCTTCTGCCATATGGTTACCAAAATGTCTTCTGCCATATGGTTATCAAAATGTTCAAAATCCCCCAAAGTCTCATTAAGTACCTTTAATGACCACAAAACCCCCAAATGTAGCAGCTACAGTGCGATCAGTTCCCAAATATCACTACTTTGATAGTTTCTTGGTGTTTCTGCCATTATATCTCATCCCAGCGCGGGAATCCTTCTGCCATATGGTTACCAAAATGTTCAAAATCCCCCAAAGTCTCATTGAGTACCTTTAATGACCATGAAACCCCCAAATGTAGCAGCTACAGTGCGATCAGTTCCCAAATATCACTACTTTGATAGTTTCTTGGTTTTTCTGCCACTATATCTCATCCCAGTGTGGGAATCCTTTGCCATATGGTTACAAAAATGTTTACAAGCCCCCAAATATTCATTATGTCCCTTTAAGGACCACAAAACCCCCAAATGTAGCAGCTACAGTGTGATCAGTTCCCAAATATCACTTCTTTGGTAGTTTCTTGCACCACGGATGTTTGCTCAGCACTTGCATGCAAGTGCCTTCACCCCTCTCTTTAGGAACCCTTTAAGAATCCTTTAAGGAATTGGCTCCAAGTTATGGGTAATTTTGTATTGAATTTATGCTCAAGTGTGGCTGAATTGATGCTGAATCTTTCTGAATTCATGTTGGACATGGTTTCATATCAACCTGATATCCACCCCAACTGGCCTATTTGAGTTATTTTATCTTTTCCAGAACCTGTGTTCAACTGCATTGGAAAGCAATGGCAACTCTTTGTCAAAAACAGGGCTGTTTTCAATATAATTATGCATTTCATCTAATGATGTTTTTCTCATTGTTTCCACACTGCTCAATTTGTGCTGCAATCTATTCAAATCAGAATCTATTTAGAAACAAATTAATGGTGTTATGAAAGTGCCTAAACTCAACCATATTCTTGCTGGTTTTTCCCCTTTAAATACAAAGAGTTCTTGACATAAGAATAATGAACCATGCATGTGGCAAACCACTTAATCATCATCACTGAGGCTCTGGTGCAACACTACAGAATATAAATCAATTGAAAAACATGTGATTTTCTTGTGAAAAGTTCTGGTAGTGCATCACAAATTGTACTTGCCAGATTTTCACTTGTATTATGTCAAGAACTGATACCGCTTTTTCAATGGCTAGGATACAGAAATAACATAGTCTTGTAATATGCACTGCAACTCAGAATTAAATTCCCCAATCACCAATCAGAAATTAGAAAAAGTAGGTTACCATATACAGGCAGCATCAATGCGTGTTCTGGTACTGAGTATCTTGAGGTCCCTCCAAATGATTCACATCATTCACTAACAGATGTACACATATGCTGAAGCAAAACTGATCAGCAGTAACATGAGTAACTTCACTGATCAAACAGTCACAACAGTTGGAGCTTAATCTTTCATAGCATGCTATGATGGATATTTGGATTATTTCTCAAGTGTGTCTTCATCGTAAGCAAGAACACATCAGAACACACCCATTTGGCTATTTCATAATTAAGAGCACAATCAAAATTCTGATGATAAATGTTTGGAGTGTATAATTACATTTCACTTTGCAGGATGGTTCAGGATAAGACATAATGTGCATTCAGAAACCACATGTTGGGTATCATAAAAAATTTAAAGCATATTGCTGATGGGAGTATCACATAATAAATTCAGAATTAGTCCAGTGAACAGCTTCTCCATGAGCAGTGCTCTTTGATCCACTAAATTAATAAGAATATAGTTATAGCTGCGCAGTATGTGTATTGAGCTAAGGATGAGGATTTATTTAGTGATATGGAACTCCAGATTTTTTTCAAAGGAAAAATAGCCTCATAGTATATTTTATCAGATATTAAACACAAAAGAATGCAAAACAGGCTGAGAAAAAAAAAAGTGCAGCACACAAGGAGTTGAGCAAGAGAAGCATATGGAAAAAAGGAGATAAAAACAACAATAAGTAGTTTATTTTCAAGATTTTTTTGAATTCTGTTTGGCAATGTGATTTTGAGCATATTCTACCTGTTGCTTCTGCCCAGCTACCTTTGTTTGGCCTTCAATGTAAGCCACCACTGCATTCAACATCTTTTCAGACATCTGGCAGGAGAAACCAATCCTGGTATACTTCTCAGAAGGAGAGCAACCATTCAAAGTCTGGTGTGTATCAGTGCCTGACCTGAAGAAACACATAGTGACACCAACCACCTTATTCAGTTCAATGTAAACCTGAAAGTCACGGAAAGTGAACTGTCCACCAATCATGTTGAAACCGTTGTCAGCCAAAATTGGATCAACCGGATTTGAAGTTTTGGGGTTGAAGATTGGAATCCAGCAAACTAGAGTCCAGGTGTTGGCGTTGGTGTCTTGGTGTGGACCATTGAAGAAATTGTGCATCGTGAAAGTGAAGAACAAGGCAAAGTCAAACATGTTGTAAGGGGTCGGGTACTCCATATGAGCCATGGAAGGCAGGTTGCCCATGATAAGTGTTTCACAATACTCCTTGAATGCACGCGGAGCAAGTTCTTGAAGATGTGTAGCAATCCACTCGTTTGCCTCCTGATACGCAGCGGCCTTGTCTTGATCATTGTATAAACATTTCTTGATCATTGCCGCAAGTCGACCAACCAAACAATATTGTCCAAATCCTTCCTTTTTCGAGCTCTTCCGCCATCCACAGGCCCACATCCAACCACCCATAAGAGGCCCGTTATTTTTCACCGGAGAAACGTAGTCGGTTTGATCCAGGAAAAAGCATACTAGCTTTTCCAAGCCTTGAAGCTCGTCAGGCAACATCTTGGGGAAGGGAATTGTTTGGAACTTGCAGAAACCAGGGCCACCGCGTGGAGCAATGACACAGGTACCAAACGAGAGGCCACGGTATGATGCTTTCAACGTAGCCTGGGAGGTGAGAAGTTTGCTTGGGTTTGGATTGTGTTGACCTGTTGGTGGCACAAAGTAGGAGAACACCGCTTTTGAGCCTGAGGCGGCTGTGATTGCTTGCTTGGTGTTTTCGGGGTCTTGAGGATTTTCATTGTCCTCAGTTGGCAGGACAAACGAGAGCTCTGCTTTGGCTTGGTATCTGGCCCATCGGGCAGACACTTTATTTGGACGAACACGCTTCCTAATTCTAATCAAAAGATACGGTGTGGAACTACTCAAAGGGGAGAATAGAGCTTGGAAGGGAAATGGATAGCAACACTAGTACTAATGTAAGCTATGCAAGGGTGCTGATGAGGCTGCCTTCCTGACTAATGCTGAGGGGATGAGATTAACACTAAGAAAAAGAAGAAAAGGTGTGGCTGATTTCTGCTTGATCTTAGGAGCTAGTACTATGAGCTTAACTACTGACTACTGAGGGTAAGAGAGTTGGAGTAATGGTTGAAAGGGGGGGGGAAAGCAATGGGCAATGGTTCAATGGCAATGGGTTGATGAGAATGGGCACTTCTAATTTCTGTATCTAAAATTATATATAAATTCTGCATGAGGTACAAGTGAGGGGGGAAAGACAGTTCTTATATGAAGGAAGGATGAGCACAGACAATGAGGAGTTCTGGCTATGAGAATAAAGATTGTACAAATGAGGAAAAGTGATGTGAACATAGTAACAATATGTAATGATGAGCAATGCTGAAAGGGGAATGCTGGTTATGGGAATAAAAGAATGTACTAATGGGGAAGAGTTATGAGAACTTAGTAACTACTTGTAATGATGAGCACTACTGAAAGAGGTAAGCACAGATCCAATGATGTAAGGTGTACAATAGGCATAGTACATAATAAGAAATGTATGTAAAGAGTTTAGTATGTGAGAATAAATATGTAAAAGGAATTTACTGTAATGATTCAAGTAGGTTACTAATGAAATGAATATTGTGACTGATGAAGAATGTAGGTTTTCTGTAAGTCTTATATCCTTTATAACTACTGAACCATTGAAGATAAGGGGGTACTATGTATGAGTGACTATAGGTAAAATTTGGCGTAGAATCTGAATATGCAATAATAATGAGGTATTTGTGAAGGGTTATGGGGAAATGGGCAATGTAATGATGAATATATGTAAAGAAAAGCAATAAAATACTACTTATGGTTTGGAATGGAGCACCACATCCTCCCCCAACTTATTGTCTGTCCCCAGGCAATGCACCAAAGAGAAGAGTGATCCAGAAAGAGTTGAAGAATGTTGAGTCCAAGAGTCCAAAGTCCAAAGTCCAGTGTTCTTCCTCCAAAAGGTGAAATCCAAAGTCCTGAGTAGCAGTCCAAATCCAGAGTCCAGTATCCAAAGCCAATAGAATCCAAGTGTAAGCCAAGTCCAGTATATCTGAGTCCAAGGTATCCAAGTCCAATCCAAAGTCCAATAGTCCTATGTATCCAGAGTATCCATAGTCCAGTATCCAATCCAAAGAGTCCAGTATCCAAAAGAAGGTCAAATTATCAATGAGGGTTGAATGTATAAGAAGATCTAACTCTGCTGAAGGCAATATCCTTGAGACAGACACATATTAGACTAATTTCCACTCTGAAGAATACAATAATTTTCCTGCCTAACTGAGGCCAATGGAAGAATGCAATGATTGATGATGAATGATGGGGTTGATAATTGTAGTTTCTGAAGGTTGTGGATGATTTGGGGTTGAATGGCTGAATTTCTGAGTATCTGAGTATATAATGTAGAGTTCTGTGAAGAGAATTTGAAGTCCAGGGAAGTTGATAAGCTGTCCAGAGAATATTACTGATTCAATTGGGTGGTTTCTGAGCTGCAATGTGTTGGAAGAAATTGATTATAATGGTGAATGAATGAGTGATTGGATTGATGGTTGAATAATTCCTAGAATACAGGGTGAAGATGATGAAGAAATTCCAATATTGAGGTGGTTGGATGTCCAGTAATTGCTATGGGATGGTAAGGAATCATGATTCATTATTGGTTTTTTTTTTCATGGAGGAGTGAATGAGTTCGGGGTTCCATGAATGATTGAGATTTAGAATGAATGGATCCTCCCTCCAGGAATCCCCCCAAATTCATGATGGCAGGGAATGATTGATTCTTCATGTTCAGTGCTGGCCACCTTGGAGTTCACCATTTCATCGAAAAAAAAGCTTTGATTTTTGTCCAGATGGGGAATGGAACCTAGGTCCATACGCATGTGCTGTCGAAAGAGGGGTCCTGTTGTCTGAGCGGGGGCTCCATGCGGGAGGCGCGCGTGCGGAACGTCGGAAAAAAAGAAGGAAAAGGTCAACCTGTATCTTCCGAACGGCTTGATGAAAATCTTCGAGACCGAGTTCATTTGAAAGAGCCAATTCTGCGGATTAAAATGGTATATACTGGCTATTTTTAAGAGTTGAGTATCAATTGTGTAGGGCTGGTTAAAGATCCAAGCAAAAATCCGCGGGCGCGCGTAGTAAGAATGCTGTGCAGTTTAAGAGACCATCTTCCTTTGCATATAACTCCCAAACCCGTCGATGAAATTCTCTAATTACGGTCTTATTTGAAAGGCAGGGTTGAGAAGATGAAACTAGAATAGATTAATATTGAGATTCCTTTTAAAGATCAAACCTGAAACCGGGAATGTTAATTTTGTGGCCGGCCGAATGGTTGTTGGAGCCGTTCAAAGCATCATTATAATTTTCCGCGGTTTTCATCATATAAGAGTTGAAAGAAGATGAATACATAATGAAATAACTTTAAGGTAGCGCCAAGGAGCTATCCAATTAGACTCCTGACGCTGGCCAATCGATTGAAAAAGGTTGCAGGCGGAAAGAATGACGTGAAAGCGTTCCACGAATTAATTAAACTGGGTCAAACACCAAAGTCAATATTAAAGAAATGAAAGAATAACCGCGCCAACCAATTCTGAAAGGTGAATGCGTCCATAGTGACGTCATGAAGTGAGGAAGGAATAAATTCTATAAGGCCTAGGTCATTGGTCAACGGAAAAGTTCCCGTTATCGCCGTTTGTTATCCGTAATGTTTTCCTCCAGCCCAGCGCCACTTCCACGCCCTTGTCACCAAAAGAGAACCTTGATAACTCATTAGATTATTTGTCAAACACATCCATAACTTCATCTCAACTTGACGAAGAGGCCGCTATTAGGCCTTCCTACGAAATCCCATTCTCCATTTGCAGAGCGCACTCGTTCGTCGACAACGTTCACGCGTACAACGCCGGTATGAGAGACTCTTTTAAGCCCAAAGAAGTCGATGCCTTGCGCCACTATATCCAACAAGGACTCCTCGCCTTCGCTCGTGAGGACCTCGACGACCCGGTTGCCGCACGAAACGCACGCCTTAAATTGTATAGCCGGTTCCACGACGCTTTTACACATGTATGTCGAGTGGATTCTGTATGTATATGAATAAGAATTTGAAAAAAAAGAAGATTGATTATAATACTGATATTTTTTCCTGTTTCTATAGATGGATACCCATTCAATCATAGATGCCATGATAGCGGAAACTGAAGAAAGGAATGCCCTGGAGTTGTTAAGGGTGAGGGACCAAGTGGAAGAGGAGGAAGATGGTTGGAGGGTAGAAGCAGAAATGGAGAGGATAAGAGCTGAGGGTAAGTTCTATTTTTTTTTTTTTTTTTATTCTACTAAGGTTATGCTTAAATTTTCTTTATTTGTCTTTTGATTTTTATTTTTTTTTAGATAAGGAGAAGGGAAAAGAGAAGGAGAAGGAGGAAAGTGAAATGGAAGAAGGTGATGTAGTGATAAGAGAAGAAGAGGTGAGCTTTTTGATTTTTATATTTAGTTATTTTATTTGAGAGTGTTAGAAACTGATTTTTATTGATTTATTTCTGATTTGTTTATAGATTTGATTTTTATTTTGTTTTTATGTTATTTGTGTAAGAGGATGAGAAAGAGAAAAGAGAAGAGAAATGAATTGATTATTCCTTATTTATTGTTTTTACCTAGAGTGGTATTCCTTGACATGAGTTGCAGCAAACCTTCTGGCCAATTCTGTGCCATCTAATTCTTCCAAGATGTAAGATCCTCCTGGATTTTGAGCCTTGATTCTGTAAGGGCCATTCCATTTATTTTCAAAGAGCTTGCCAAACTGAGAGTCCAAAGATTTGTTATACACTACTACTAATTGACCTTTCTTTAGTGGCTGCCTTGATGTTTTCTTCTTGTTCCAATAGTCCACAGAGTTCTTCCTGGGATCCATGAGCTGCTGGTGTGCTTGCTGCAAGATGGTATCCCTGTTTTCAAGCTGCTGAGTCCTAGCCAATAAAAGATCCTGAGTTGATTCTACCTTTGACCAATCCACTCCAAAGAAGGTTTCCAATTCTAGGTCAATGGGTAAGATGGGGGGCTGTCCAAGAACTAGTTCATAAGGTGAGTATCCAGTTGATCTTTTGGTGGAAATTCTGTCTGCAAATAAAACCAAAGGTAAATAATTCCTCCATTTCTTGCCTTCCTTTCCGCAGAGCTTGACCAAGGTATCCTTAATTGCCTAATGTCCTCTTTCTACCATACCATTTGCTTCAGGATAATAAGGAGTGGTGACTTTGATTTTGATTCCAGATTCCAGAAGGGATTTTTGAAATTGCTGTCCAAACTCAGAGCCTCCATCCACTGTGACTGACCAAGGGGCTCCATATCTGTAGATCCAGTTTTCCAAGAACCACTGAGAGATTTTCTTTGCCTGAATCTTTTCTAGTCCAACTGCCTCTACCCATCCAGAAAGGTCATCTCTTGCAATTACCAGGTACTTCCATTTGCCAGCTTTGATGTGAACTGTATCCAAACTGACTCTTCCAAAGATGGTTGCTGCTCCTGTAGGTTTCTTGGGTTCCATTGGCAATTTTGAACTCCTCTTCTGGCAAGTTTCACAAGACTGGACCCACTTGGTAACACCTCTCTTGAGACCTGGCCACCAAAATCTGAGTTTAATCCTTCTGTAGGTTTCAGCAATACCTCTGTGGCCTAAGGATTCATGAAGGGAATTGAGGATGGATTTCTGAGCTGAAGGAGAGGTGACTACTATCTGAGAGAATGGTTTGTTGATCCTGTGCAAGACTCCATTGGAAAGGAAGAAGTTGGCTGATTTATGAAAAATTTGCTTGAATTCCAGGCTGCTGCATCCTGGAGGTTTGTTCATGGTTGAAAGGTATTCCTGGAGGTGCTTCCAAATTCCTTGCTGCAAGTTACTTACCCCCTCCCCCAACTTAGCTGATGTCCCCAGAAGCAGGCCAAAAGAAGAATGTTTAGTTCCAAATCCAGGGTGAGGTTTGATCCAGGTTTCATCTTCATCAAAGCTAGGACAATCATCTTCATCAGAATCAGGGGGTCTTCTTGAAAGTCCATCAGGTAAGGTGAAAGTTTTTCCAGGAGTGTGAACAAGGTCATAGGAGAATAACTGAATAAATCCAATCCATCTGTTCATAGGGGCATTGGGAAGTGAAGGGTTGTTGATCATTCCAATAAGGCACTGGGCATCCACTCTGAGTTGAAAATGTTGGCCCCACAGTTTGGTTTGAAGTTTCTTGAGGATCTTGGCAACACCACAGAGTTCTAATTTGGATTGTGAGTACTTTGATTCCCTGGGTGAAAAGACTACTGACTCATATAACACAGGCCTATCCAATCCATCAGAATCCTGTTGAGTAAGAACAGCACCTGCAGCAATAACACTGGAGTCCACTGAGAGTTTGATTAAGCCAGCATCAGGTCCATAGTCCAATTTCTTTAGGGTGATATCAGTTCCAACAATCCTTTTAAGGTCCTCAAAGGCATCCTGGCAATCTTCAGTCCAATCCCAAGAGGAGTCCTTCCTGGTGAGTCTTCTGAGTGGAGCAGTGAGGGTTGAGTAATTTTTAATGAACATTCTAACATATACACAGATACCTAGGAATCCTCTGACATCTGAAGGAGTGGTGGGAGTTGGCCAGGTTTCAATTTTGTTGAGCTTCTTGATGGATATCCTTCTGCCTTCCTTACAAACCACATGGCCAACCAGATCCAGAGCAGGTACACAGCAAGCAAATTTCTTCCCAGAGATGGTGAGTCCAGCTTCTTCAATCCTGAAAAGAATCCTTTCCAGAGTAATGGCATATTCATAGATAAATCTTCTAATCTCGGGGTTTTCCTTTAGAGTTTCTTCATTGTAGTCAGAGGTTGGTCCTTTTATACCTCCATCATCCACAAAGATTCCCATATGTTGAGGTAGTTCATCCTGGAGTATCCACATCATTTGGGCCTGGTAAACTGCAACTGAATTGGTGGCTCCTTGGGGTAATCTGGTAAGTTGAAATCTTCCAAGGGGTGTTTCAAAGGTGGTCAAAGGTCTGGATTCTGGAGCTAATTCTCTTTCATCATATCCTCCCATAATATCACCTAGTCCATAGCAAGCCCTTCCAGTAAATGATTCAATGAGTTCCTCTGTCTTTGGTGGTAGTCCAGCGTCCTTAATGGTGACTTTGTTGAGTTTCTGAAGGTCATGTACAATTCTGAGCTTACCATCCTGCTTCTTTACACAAAATATAGGGCTGGAATAACTGGAAAAGGATTGTTCATAGAGGCTAGTGCTGAGTCTTTCCCTTACCAATTCTATAACCTGGTCCTTGATGGGTGCAGGAATTGGAATTGGTTTCTGTTGCCAAGGTTCATGGGGAATGACTGGAATAATATAAGGCTGTCCATAGGTGTGTTTAAGAAGGCCTCTTTCTGTTTCCACAAAAGCCAAAGCACCTTGTCTAATCACAATTACCCATACCAGCAGGAGATATTCTTGAGGAGAGAGCCATCCAGGAGGTCCAAAGTTGATGAGGTCCAGCCTTTCTTGAGTAATCTTAGAGGTAGGAGTGAATGGTGGAGGAAATGGGTTCAAAGGAGTGAGGTAAGGATCTCTGGAGAGTGGTGGCCTTGATAATGGGGGATTGAGAGATAATGGCATTGGTTGGTTTACTGGTTTTATTTTTTTTAGAGTTGATTTATATTTTGCTGAATGAGTGTCTACAGTTTTTTGCTTTTGGTTGTTTTCCAGGGTTGCAGTTGTAAGGGAAGGGAACTGAAAACCTGGTCTCAATCTAAAAAAATTAACAGTCCAGAATTGGAAGGTATGCTGGTTTCCCACTTCTGATTACTGGGGAGTATAATTGGAACCAAAAAAGTCTGACCAGCTGAATCCATGATTGAAAGTGCTTCTCCTCTGGCTCCATTGTAGTTGATGTTAGCTGAGACATCCATCAAGAAAGGCTTTCCAATAATCATCTGAACTGGTCCTTTGGCTACCCAGAAATGAACTTTCCTGACTACTTTCCCAATGGTTACCTCCACATCTTCAGCAATTCCAGGTATATCAGTAAGGTGACCTCCAATTCCTTTGAGCTTCATAGATTTAGCAGTGAGTACTAATACAAGTTTATGTGCAAGAGTTTCAGGAATAATTTTGACCATAGAGCCAGTATCCAAGAGTGCTTGATGTTCCTCTCCTCCAATAGTGATGGTGATGTATCCAAGGGGGCAGGAGTAGTGAGTAGTGGGTTGCTCCTGTGCTGGTTCTTCTCCATCCTCCATGTCTGTGAAGTTTGCTGATTTGACACCATCCAATGGGACCCTTCTGTTGGTTATCTTCTTCCTAATACAGTCAGTAACTCCTGGTGATATAGCAAAGATTTCTCCAAAGGCCAACTCCATCTTTCCTGCAGTCAACATCCTACTAGCCACTTCCTCTTCAATTCCTGGGTACTCCTTGGCCAAAGTCTTTTCCAAATAGGTTTTCTTAACTGGTTTGTCCTTAGGTGCAGTGGTTGAATCCTTGTCCTTATCCTGGAATCTGACCTGAGGGGAGCCTTTTGAAGTAGGGGATTTGGAAGCACTAGGAGTGGGGGGCTGTGTCATGTGAAGTAAGTCCTCTTTATCCATGTCCATTAGGTCCTGTTTCTCCTTCCTGATCCTTTTGTCTGCCTTGGCTGATTCCTCTTCATCCTGATCCTTAGAGTTGTTTCTAGTCCTCTTTCCAAGGTCTGCTTCATAACTATGGGTTTGATAATAGACTGGGTCCTCCTCTAGTTGGCCAAAAGAAGATGTGAGCTTAGTTTTAGAGTACTCTTCCACTGGGGTTCTGATTGGTCTGCTTGGAATCCAGGGAATAACTGATTTGTCTGGAAGTCTGTAATCTCTTCCATCCTTGATAACAGCACCACTAGACATGTCCTGGGCAAGTTGAGAGCAGCTGTTGGTTCCATGGGTCTCCTGATGACAATAATAGCATTTGAATGGCCAGGTCCTAGCTGGTTTGTCCATGTGGGGAGGTAGTCCTTTGCCAGCAGTGAGAGATGCAAGTTGTTTGGTAAGGAGTTCCACTTGTTTGTCCAGGGAAGTAGAAGCAGTAGGGGCAGCTCCCTGAGTAGCAGGTGTGGGTTTGGAGGTCCTAGGTGAGTTGTCCAAAGTGAATTTCTCTTCTGCCCTCCATTCAGTCCTTCTGTTGACCACTGATCTTGAGTAAACTTCCTGGTGAATGTAGGTAAGAAGAGTTTCAGTGTCTGGCAAGATATCACCTCCATCCTTTGAGGCTAGCATTTGATTGTCCTTCATCAAGCTCCTAGTAACCCTTTGATCCAGATCCTTGTGAAGAGTTTCCAAAAGAAGGTGTCTAAATTCCTCCAGGCTGGTACTGTACCCCATTCTTACCAAGTAGTGAGTGATGGTTTCAAACTTGTTTCTGAATGTGTTGAAGGTTTCCAAGGTGCTGATTCCTCCATCCTGAGCTGATTTGTAGACTAGTTTCCTGAGATCCTCCCTGGTATATCTGACCAATGGCTGAGAGGTTCCAAATCTGGTGAGTAACTGTTTCTTCAGGGTTTCCCAATCCAAGTTTTCATGGCCTGACATGTCTTCCACTTCATCCTTAAGGTCCAACCCTTTGATAAAAGCAATGATTTGTCCAGCCAGTTCCTTAGAGTTAGCACCATCATCTCTTCCAGCACTTTCATACCTTCTAATGAATTTCTCCACAGGCATGTTGGTTCCATCAAAGAAGAGCTCCTTGTCCATGGGTTTGATCTTTACTCCTCTGCTGACAGGATCCTGATACCTAGGCATAGCTGGTTCCTTATTTAAAAAGTGAGTGTTGGACCTGGTGGAGTGTGTTGAGTCGTCCCTTTGGCTCTGGAACCTGGGAAAGCGGGGTGGAGGTGCCTCTAAATCTTCTGAATCTTCTGAAGGCTGATTGGTATCTCTATATCCTGTGTATCTAGGAATACCAGAAGTCTGAGGTCCAAATGGAGGTCTGTAAGAACTGGAGTTGACTTGTGGAGTAGAAGAAACCTGAGGATCTGGAGCATTGGAAGAAGCCTGTGGACCTGGACCAGTAGAAGAAGGTTGGTAACTTGGACCAGTAGGAGGAACCTGAGTCTGACCGGCATTGGAAGTGGTGGAGTCCTGAACTGCAGCATTACTGGATGGATCCACTGGAGGGTAAAGACTGGGAGCAACATTGGTGTTGGGAGATCCTTGGGCAGACATGATTGAAGCAGGTAAGTTGAATCTAAACCTGAAGAGTGTTGAAGGTTGATAATGGAGATGCTGATAGTGTTATTGTTGGTTGAAGTTGATTCTAAAAGCAGGAGGTTGATTTTTAAAGAAAGGAGTATGAGGATGTGTAGGTAAAAGTAGTATGTAGCTGATGGTAAGAGTGTTACTAGAGCTGAAGATATCTGAAGTATAGAAAGGCCACTGTTGGAACACCACTTGTGGAACTACTCAAAGGGGAGAATAGAGCTTGGAAGGGAAATGGATAGCAACACTAGTACTAATGTAAGCTATGCAAGGGTGCTGATGAGGCTGCCTTCCTGACTAATGCTGAGGGGATGAGAGTAACACTAAGAAAAAGAGGAAAAGGTGTGGCTGATTTCTGCTTGATCTTAGGAGCTAGTACTATGAGCTTAAATACTGACTACTGAGGGTAAGAGAGTTGGAGTAATGGTTGAAAGGGGGGGGGAAAGCAATGGGCAATGGTTCAATGGCAATGGGTTGATGAGAATGGGCACTTCTAATTTCTGTATCTAAAATTATATATAAATTCTGCATGAGGTACAAGTGAGGGGGGAAAGACAGTTCTTATATGAAGGAAGGATGAGCACAGACAATGAGGAGTTCTGGCTATGAGAATAAAGATTGTACAAATGAGGAAAAGTGATGTGAACATAGTAACAGTATGTAATGATGAGCAATGCTGAAAGGGGAATGCTGGTTATGGGAATAAAAGAATGTACTAATGGGGAAGAGTGATGAGAACTTAGTAACTACTTGTAATGATGAGCACTACTGAAAGAGGTAAGCACAGATCCAATGATGTAAGGTGTACAATAGGCATAGTACATAATAAGAAATGTATGTAAAGAGTTTAGTATGTGAGAATAAATATGTAAAAGGAATTTACTGTAATGATTCAAGTAGGTTACTAATGAAATGAATATTGTAACTGATGAAGAATGTAGGTTGTCTGTAAGTCTTATATCCTTTATAACTACTGAACCATTGAAGATAAGGGGGTACTATGTATGAGTGACTATAGGTAAAATTTGGCGTAGAATCTGAATATGCAATAATAATGAGGTATTTGTGAAGGGTTATGGGGAAATGGGCAATGTAATGATGAATATATGTAAAGAAAAGCAATAAAATACTACTTATGGTTTGGAATGGAGCACCACAACGGGCTAGTCTCAGGTGTCGTTTGGCAAGGGAGAAGGATGAGATGAGATGATGTGTGGAGTGTTGTGGAGTTGTAGATGAGTGCGGGTGCAAATTATGCTTTCCCCCAGCACTGCTACAACTAAAAGAAAGGGGAATGGATGATAGAATCAAAGAGGGGAGGGATGGCCGGGTGCAAAGTATGCTTGCCCCCTGGACCAATGGAATCCAATGACGAGAGAAGGGGGTGGACAATAGGATTGGAAAAATACAAAAGAATGATGCAGAAGGAGCATACTTGCAACCAGTATTGGCAAACCCATTGTTGCTTGCTGTGTCAGCTGATCGTTTGGCAATTCGATCTCGTGGGTGATGTGTACTGCATCCGGATGGAATGGGGTCTAACAAATGATCGTTTAGACGCAGCAGTGTCTGGTTGGTGTTGATTTGCTTGGGTAGGATGATTGCCACTGGTGGAGCTTGACTCCTAGAAGAGCAGTTTGGAAAAGAAACAAGGTAGGTAGAAGCGGGTTATGAGTACATAGCATGATTTTTAGAAATTGTGTGAAAGGCTTACCGGGGTGGCAGTTGCATTTGCAATGGCGGGATTGATTGATCAATGGCTCGTGGCAAGGGATGTGCTCAACCATTTTGAATGTGGTAGAAGAGAGCAGCCGGCCCGGGATCAGCAGGACAGTTCGCGCGGATAGAGGCTTGCGCAGCAGTGAAGTGGGGTGGAGCAACCACACCCATCAAGGGAATAAACAATGGCCAGCTGGAGTGATTGGGAGGAGAGGGAGATTAGTTCCTGATCACTCCAGCTGGAGCGGAGTAAATGGACATGTGACCAATCGTCTGGCTGTTGGACGGTGGGATTGGTGGGAAGCCGGTGGGTCGGAGAGGAAGGGGGTGAACAGTGCGATGCCCTACCAAGCTTTGATGAGGGAGAGACGGTTGAGGAGCGGGTACACGAGTGAGAGCCTCTCGAAAGGTGTTAAGGTCTGTTCTGTGGAGAGGAAGATGGGGTCTGGGTTCTGGGGTTCTGGATCCAAGATGGTAGATTGCAGGATGAGGAAGAGGCTTGGATCTCCAGCCTCTCGAACCTTGAGCATGGTCCGTGACATGTACGTGTAGTCTACGTACATGTGAGTCTGCGCTGCGGAGCCCGCACTACGGCTCATAACATTATCCCCCCTTTAATTCCCAAGCCGCCCCCTTTTCTGGTTGGTCAATGAGAAAAAAAAAATCCTCCTCTTTTGGCTCTGCATTCTGTCCCCGGCCAGCATTAAAAAACCCAGTGGGAAAAAGCTTGCCCTCTCACTTTCTTCTCCGCGTCCTCCAATGCCTGGCTGCCGCCTCTGGAAATTTTGAGTTAAACTCCGCCAATAGGTCTCCGCTGTTCTTCAAGTTCGCCTCCGGCTCCCAAGAATTTTCCGCTGGTCCAAATCCGCGCCAGCTGACAAGGTATTGAGTCATCTGCCCTCTCTGCCGGCTTTCCAGTATCCGGTCAACCTCCCACTCATCTCTGCCTTTGACTGTTACTGGCTCCGGGGTCCGCCGCTGTCGGTGGGCGATCTCGTCGGGCTTGTTTTTGCGGAGTACTGACATGTGGAAAACTGGGTGGACTCCCTGCATGGAAAGCGGAAGGGTCAGTTTGTAAGCGGAGGTTGAAATTCTGCTAGTTATTGGGAATGGTCCAAGCCAGCGGTGTTCCAATTTGGGGCTGGGGCGTTTTGTCGAGATATTGCGCCCATCTAGCCAAACCTCGTCCCCACTGTTCCATTCCGGTGTTTCCCGCACTCTGTGGTCAAACTGGCTTTTCCTGGCCTCCTGCGCCGCTTCTAGACAGTGCTTCAGTTTGTCCTGTACCTCCGCAAGCTGGCGGAGTCGCTCCGCCACCGCCTGTGTGGTGGTCAAACTGGTGCAGGGCCTCAAGATCAAGATTTCAAGATTTTAGATCACTCATCAGAAAATCCTCAAGCAAAGAATTATCCAGCCTCTCAAGACCCTTCAGCCTCAAGATCCTCAAGATTCATCCTCAAGATGATCCCCTCCCTCACTTTCTCACTTCCTCAAGATTCTAAATCCCTCCCAGATTCTTTCTTTTCCTTTCTTGGTCCTAACACATGAGTCATGTGGGTTTTATTTTGTTTCTTTTGTCTTGTTTTGTTTTCTTTTTGGATTCTTTATCATTTGATTGTGTTTTTCTTTTCTTCTTTATTCTCATTGGTGTTGCTTTATCTTTGATTGTTGTGGTGTTTTCTTCTCTTTCTTCTTTTTTTCCTCTTTTGCTGTTTGATGTTTGTAGTTAGGGCTGTGATGACATGTCCTGTGACATGTCACTCCCCAGAGTCCAAGTTCGAGTTCGAACTTGGAGGATGGGACGGCATGGGACTTGCTCTGATCCAAGAGAATTCCATCACTTTTCTGATCCGCTGGCAGCATCTCCAGCACTATCCCTGATCCTTATCCCCCTTATCATCATCACCTGATTCTCCTCAAAACCAACCACCGCCGACGGTATTCCATCCCCCCCGTCTCTCAAAAATCCACACCCAACGCTATCACTCTTTTCAATCCTCATATCATTTCTCGGACCACCCACGAGGGCAGCTCAACAGCACCCATCCCCTCAACGCTCTGCCTACCGCCTGGCACGGTAGGAGTTCCACACCGGTACACACTGTCCCGCCGACGGAATTCCGCTGTACAATGGGTTGAAACCAAATGGTGAAACCCCTGTTGACGTGTGATTGTTGTTGTTGTAAGCAAATTCTGCCTTTGCCAGGAGCGGAGCCCAATTTTCCTGTCGATAGCTCACAAAATGGCGGAGATATTGCTCCACCGCTTTGTTTGCGATTTCCGACTGTCTGTCTGTCCTTGGATGGTACGCCGTAGATGGTTGGAGGCGGATGCCAAGTCTGTTGTCCAATTCCCGGGTGATTTGGGATACAAAAATGCTCCCTCGGTTGGAAACAATTGTCTTCGGAGTGCCGTGGAGTTTCCAAAAGTGCTCCGCCATCAGGACCGCTAACTGCTCCGCATTCATGGACTTCCTGCAGGGGATAAAGTGTGCCATCTTTGTCAGACGGTCAACAACAGTCAGTATGCTGTTGTGGGAGCGGGATTCAGGTAGGTCTATGATGAGGTCATAGCTGATGTCCGTCCACGGCCCCGCCAGAATTGGCAGCGGCTCCAGTGTCCCAAATGGCTGTTGCGTCAAGGCTTTAACTCTTTGACAAGAATCACATCCATCCACGTGTTGGTTGACGAACTTCTTCTGGCCGTTCCACACAAAACTGTGTCGGACCAGGGCAAGGGTGCGGGATTGGCCTGGGTGGCCCGCCGCTTTGGTGTCGTGTCGGCTCTTCAGGATCTCGGTCTGCAGTGCTGGGTCCGCCGGTACCACTATCCGCCCTTTGTCGTACAAGATGCCATCAGTCTCCGTGTATCTGTTCCGGTTACCTGTGGGGGTTTTCAAGGATTCTATCCATCCGGTCAGTTGGGCATTGAGTGGGGTCAATTCTCTGATTCTTGCAATGATCTCCGCATCAGCCATTGCCAGTTCATTTTCCGCTCCGTGCTCCGCGTCTATCCCCAGTACGTCTACCTCAAACCAGTGCTCCGCCTCCGCCAAGTCAATTGATTTGTCCTCAAACCAGGATTCAAACTCCAATATCTCCGCAAAAGTCTGCTCCGTGATGTTATTGGGCTTCAGCAGCTGTCCAAAGGTCAGTTTTTCACCAGGGGCGGGGGCTAGGTCCGGTTTGGAACTACTCAATGGGGAGAATAGAGCTTGGAAGGGAAATGGATAGCAACACTAGTACTAATGTAAGCTATGCAAGGGTGCTGATGAGGCTGCCTTCCTGACTAATGCTGAGGGGATGAGAGTAACACTAAGAAAAAGAAGAAAAGGTGTGGCTGATTTCTACTTGATCTTAGGAGCTAGTACTATGAGCTGACTACTGCCTACTGAAGGTGAGAGGGTTGAAGCAATGGTTGAAGGGGGAAAGCAATTGGAAATTATTCAATGGCAATGGGTTGATGAGAATGGGCACTATAATTTCTGTATCTAAAATTCTCTATAAATTCTGCATAAGGTACAAGTGATGAGGGAAAGACAGTTCTTATGGTAAGGAGGGATGAGCACAGACAGTGGAGGCATTCTGGCTATGGGAATAAAGGAATGTACAAATGGGGAAGAGTGATGTGAAAATAGTAACAAATTGTAATGATGAGCACTACTGAAAGAGGTAAGCACAGATCCAATGATGTAATGTGTACAATAGGTATAGTACAGTGCCCGGAAGAAAGTTTTCATTAAATTCCTTTTGACAAGAACACATACAAACCATGCCTGTTAATTTCTGATTTATTAGGAGGATGGACAGAAAGGTTCCAAAAGAATGAATATAAGTAATGTTTTTGGAAAAAATAAGTGCATGCTAGCTGAAAATATTTTTTTCATTAAATGATAATTTTGGAAAATCTTTAATACTATTCCAAAAAAATTGTGAATAAGCAGAATCAATAGACTGACATGTGACGTGAATGATAATAAATGAAATAAATGAATCCCAAAATCCATCCTAAATTTTAGTTGGCAGTGAAAACACCTCAGACACTGTTTTTTTGTTACCTGCAGTGCAAATTTGCAATTTTTGAGGTACTTTCCCTGCTTCTGAATTGGTGGTGGGCTGTGGTGGCACATCAGAAGGAGTTTGTGGTGGTTGATTTCCGTGTGGGAGAGAGCTCGTGGAGGCAGATGGGACGCCAGGTGTTTGAGATGGTGGATGTGGACTAGGGAGGAGAGAGGTAGGGATTGAGGTTGGTGGCTCCTGTTTGGGTGGTACTGGCTCAGAAAGTGGATTGGGAGGTGGAACTGAGGAAGGATCCAGAAGTTGGTCAGCTGGCGTGTTGGTTTGACCTTGATCGCCGGCTGGAATTTCAGAATGTTGGTGCTGTTTGTCCGAGAAATGCTGAATGTCCTTGAGTGTTGATTCAGCAGGTTGACCGCTAGACACATCGGGAGCTGGCTGGGGAGGAGGTGCTGTTTGGTCAGAACCTATGGGGCCGGTGATTGTTGGTGAAGAATTGGGCTTTGGGTTCAACAAGTTGAATGGTTTGACTGAGTTACCCTTGCGGGCTTTTGGTTTCTTCCGGGTAGGCTGCTTGGAAGCGGTTGAGGTTGTGGGCGGGTGAATTTTTGTGGAGCTTTGGTGGATCTTAATTTCTTCATCTTCCGGGATTTCACCAGTCTCTTCCCAAGCTGCAATGGAATGTGTGTGAAACGTAAGCTGTGATGTGATGATGGTCAAGGAGAGAGTTGAGGAGAAATACCCACTTCCCTTGGTGCTAGTCAAAGCCTTCTCAAGTGTGTTCACTATCTCCTTGGTGGTCTTCGGCAGTTTGAGACAGCGTAATATAAGTGTGGCTTGCTCGGCTTCATTCAGGTTTTGGTTGAATTCTTCAGATTTGATTTGTTGAATTTCCATATTGAGGATGGGCTCGCTGGGGTTGAGTGGGGCAGCCAATGTTGGATTGTTGGAGTTCCTTGAGAATTCTTGAAACAAGGGGGCAGGAAGGATGGGAGCAGGGGGTGCTGCACAGCTGGGGAAGTTCATATCTAGTACTGCTTGGGCTTTATAAGAAGGGAGGGGAATTAGATTTTATGTATGTGTAAAACATACATAGCTGGTACTTACTTGGGGGAGGAGTTCCGTGGTTGCTGGGAGTCACCGTGTCTTGCAATTTGGGTGTATTATCAGGGCTTGGATTTTTGGGTGATGGCAAAGTCATTTTGGAAAGCTTGAGAGTTGGAAGGTGTGTGATGGGAAGGAAGGGAGTAGTCTTTTGTGGATAAGAGGAAAGTGGACGTGTTGGATTTTGGATGGGAGGGAGGAATGAAGCGCAAATAGGCAAGGGGGGAGTCTATTTATATTAATTCTCCCCAGTGTGGTACGCCTCAGATACTGCTGAGTGCAAATTTTTGTCCCTTTGTGCACCCACAATCTACCCCTTTCACCGCATCTTCCCTAGATATGTTTGGTCTCACAGAGCTTATTATGTCACATAGTGGATGATCCTTTGTAAGAAGTGGTGGGTGCTGTCATCATTATGTCCTTCTAGATGAATCTTGTATATATTTGAATTCAAGCTCACCCCACTCAAAGGCCGGCCTCCCGCTTAGTCTTGTGGATCAAGCAAGAACTTAACCAGTAAATCACTGCCCACATCAGCTATTCAAACTGAATGGGTTGAGGCAGGCACTCCTCTAGCTGCCACTTAGCTAGTATGGGTGCACAAGAGATTCACAAGGCAGTCAGAAGTCTGGGACAAGTCCAGAAATCCCCTAAGTTCCACTTGGGTTGTGGCAGACTTTGGATTGTCTTCCAACAGGGCGGTGCCCAAAATTTGGCTCTGGGCTGGGTAATTGTTCACCTCACTAACTCCTGTTACATAATCATGCATCTGATACTTGGGGATTGCACCCACCAGACTGTGTCACACAAACGTACGGCCGTACGTTTGTGTGACACAGTCCTGCAGCTAGCTTGCCTGCAGACAATCACACAAGTTGAACAAGAGCCACCAAAGACTTCACACAACGTATCAGCCACAATAAGACAAAAAACTAGTAAATACAACCAGATATGGTAAAAAACAAGCACCACAGCTTCCAACTACACATCACTCCTGTTCCGTCCGAAATTTCATGATACAAAACAAAAATGAAAAGGGCTAGTCAACATGCATAGATCCGGTCCCGCTTGGGCCTGGTTGACCACCAGTTTTAGGGTTTGCTGGGCTTGGTTGTGGAGCAGGTGCAGGATTTGGGGCGCTTCCAGTTGGTCCTGGTCCAGACTGGGGATTTAACGCCACAAGGCTTTCCATTCCTTTGGCAAGATCTTCGATGTTGAAAGGGGGCACTTGAGAGACTGTATCTTGTTCGAATTTACACAACCGATTTTGCCAAGCATTGGAGTAGCAATTGGTGGGAAGATTGCAAGGGACTCCATTAATACCCTTAGTATGACCATGGGAAGACTTGAAGTGTCCATAGACATTATCGTTCACTGATTTTGTCTTGTGATTTTGAACTTGAGCGAGAACCATCTTGTCAAGGCCGTGGAGAATGGTTGTAAGTGAATCGGACCGCCACACCTGGAGAATTCTGGTTGTTTGAACCAAAGCGCTTGCCCCCTCTTCAATATTGGAATGAGTATCCTTATCCGCAAGGACCACAGCAAGTTGATGATTGTTGGGGTACAGCTTTGCAGCCATTGCGCATCTGTTCTCACAAATCTGGTACATAGTGGATATCAGTGCGGCTGCTCTACTCCATGTTTTTTCTAAGGTACACAACTTAATTTCTTGCGCCATCGGGTATACTGGGCCCTGACTAACCTTTACTTTTTATCAGATTTGAATTTTGTCACGTCCACACTGCCGAATTTCTGAATTTCTTCACATTTGCCACGGAGCCATCATTGAATGATCGCTGGTGCCTGAGCTGCCTCTTCCTCACTTATCTTCATTGTTGTACTGAGCCACTCCACAGACTTCTTCCCCATCACCTCTATCACTGCCAAGTTCCAAGGAGAATGGTCCATTGGCTTCACCGTCCAATCAAACGTCATTCTGGAAATTCCTGCCAAAGCAAGGGCTCTCTCCACGTCCCCCCTAGTCTGAGGGCAGATTGGCTTGCCGCCTCAAAGGTCACCCTTTTTAGGAGAAGAGGTGAATGGAGGTGGTTTGATATTCTTACGGATTTCAGATTTGGCTTGAGCTACAAAGTAATCTTGTTCTAGAACTGGTTTGTCGGACAGACTGCAACAAATACCAGCAAGCTGCTTCAAGATGAACTGAGCACGCCTTTCAATACAATACTGGGCTTCCTTCTCATTCTCCGAAGGTGGTGATGGAAAATCTTGTGGCTTATCCGGACCACCAAGAAATGACTTGATGAAAAACTGAATCCCTCAGAAGATCGGCTCGAAATGCTGAATGGTCGTAGTCCTATTGGCTATAGACTTCACACGGCGCTGTGTTTGTTTTTTTCCTGCAGCTTCTTCGGCAATTGACTTCTCCAATCGGGACTGCTCAACAATAAAATTGGCGGAGAGCTGTGGGTCTTGTGGCAGCAATGGTGGTTGAGTTGATGTGTTGGAGGACTCGCCTTCAACCAGAATTTCATCAACCAAAAGCATTCAGTTTGAAGAGAGGATAATATGGTTGACTCACCCTGGGCCGCTGTACCTTGATCTGTTTCCATCGGAGTTGCGCTAGCTTGAACTTTGAATTTGGGAATGAGACTGGCAACAACAGAGGCAATCATTTCTTTGTCTTTCGAGAGAGGCTCTTGGGATTGATTGGCATTGTCCTCACCAATAAGGGGTACAGGGGCACCAGTACCTCCAGAAGAGCTGTTGGTTGGGTTGCTGGCCATGATCAAGAACAGATGAATAACAGAATTTGATTTTGGAATCTATTATACACCAGGATAAGGTGGATGAGAGGTGGGTCTACAAATGGAACTCAGGATAATTGGTTGGAGATGGGTTCAGCCCAAGCTTGAAAGTCATCTGAAGATATATGTGAACTGCTTTGAAACATCGCGGGATTGGGAATGCTCCTGTACATGATAACATAGGGTTCTTTCTAATATTATTTCCCTTTCAAAATTACAAACAAACAAATATTTGGTCAAATTGTGACTTCCACCTTCCCCGCTCTGTGCACACCTCAAAGAGCCTCCCAACCCTGCATGGAAAAACACATATTACAGAGTCAGCACTACATCAGACCATGTGGTGTGAATCTTACTTACCAATGTTTTCAATCCAACAGCGCTGACTGTTGCAGTTGAAATTCCAAAGGTACCACTTTGATGACTGAGCATTGCAGCATGTCCGATTATTCCTTCAGTACTGATCACTGCAGCAGCCTCATAATCAGCGCAAACCAATCAGCAATTCAGATCTGGATAATCTCTGTATGGATCCTCATTTCGTTGTACTTCTTCAAAAGGTTTAACAATGACCCAATTTTTTTTTGGTGTTTGGATTGATGAGAATATCCTTTTGATTTGGCCAAATCTTTGGTCTTTCCCGAGAAAAAATTTGGCCAGGCTATTCCCCTTGTGCTGTTCACCAGTGGTGAAACATTTCCCGTTGACTTCGAAGTCTTTTTCAGTGACCACATTGAGGTTCAGGGCCAGCTGATTGTCACCTAGCTTCCCCCTCAAGTCCTTTTTCCCAGCCGCTGCTCTTTTCCACTTTGTCAACAGAGGCCCCTTGAGTTCAAATTGTCAATCTTTGTCTTTATTTGTGATGTCCTCATTTGCGTTTCTATCTCTTGTTTGACTATTCAGAAGAAGTTGGAAGCTGGAATTGATGTGCCATGATTTTAATAACGTCTTGGGAATCTAGTCTACAGGTAGTTTCAATTCATCAGTATGTATTTGAAGATATAAAAAGGGTACACTGGTAAACACGTACCCGGGTGGTGATTGGTTGGAATCTTTTGCAGAATTTCATTCACACGCTCTTGGGCCCATGCAGCAGTAGATCGAGGAGGTTCAAACCGCTGGATTACCTTGGGGAAATGTTGCGTCAGGTGTAGGTTTGGCCAACTGTTTTTTTCAGGCCAATGTGTTTGGAGGGATTTACGGTAGTTTAGTAACAGATTTTCAAATTCATCGAGATTGGTTAATCTGATTCTTGGAAGAGTTAGGAAGTGGGTAATCTTAGACAAGAGTGTTGTGGATTGAAGTAGTGAAGAGACACGCTTTCTCTCTTTTTCTGTTTCTGCTGCAGCATCAGGTTTGGTCCAGAGGGGAATCAGAGATATAGTGTAGTATACTTTGCATAAGATTAACCATTCCGCAGCCTTCAAAGATCCATGGTTGGCTTCCCCAAAGTTATGCGGTACACGGTCAAGCCACAAAGGTACCTGGGTGTGCATGATTGTTTGTCTCACAACATCCAGCTCAATTGGTGTTAGCTTAAATTGATTGTTGTCATCTTCATCTAGTTTCTTCTGGGGTTTTTTCCCTTTCCGCACCGCTCTTGCTGTCTTGTTGCTTGCATCAGAAGAATACCCAGCGGAGCTAGCTAAATCTTGTTCACTCATATCATAAATTTTTTGTTTCCTGAGCCGAAGTTGATATGAGTAAGTTGATGACGTACTAGAGTCCCCTAAACTTCCACTTTGGGAACTTGAGCTGGAAGAGCATATATTTGTGGTAGATCCTTTATCCACAACTGAAGTACTGGGAATCATGAATCCCCCTTCACCTTCACCGATGACACGTATTTTTTTGGTTTGTCTTGCGGCAGTTGAGCTCTCTGGAATGGGATCTCGTTTTTGTTTGCCCTTCCCCTTGTTTACGTAGTCCTTTGCCTTGGGGCCGAATGCATCTGTGTAGGGATTTTCAGAGTATGACTGATCATTCTGCCAACCTTTGTCCTTTTCTCTGATCTTCTTCAGCTCTTCCCCAACAGTAGGCAGGGCCAAAAAGCGCATGCTGTGATCCTTCAGATCACCAAGCACCAACGCATGCATCAACTCAATCAAGCAATATTCAACAGGACACCAGTAGGGGAGCTTGTTTAGTACGCTCCATCGTGCTCCATACTTCTTGACAAGTTCTTTACGATCGGGGAGGCTGTTACATTTCAGCCAGTCGGATGCGCGGGCAAGGTGCTCAACATGGTTGCGGAGAGGGAACTTTGATTTGTCTGTCTCTTCAATGTCTTTCTTGTCCAAAAGGCAAAATAAACAAAAGAGACTGGCTTGATGGCTTCCAAATCCAGCCGCCTTTTGAATAGCTGGGAGGTCTGCAATAAGTGGAAATATTGCAACTCTGATATTACGTCCGGTTGGGTGAGTAGCAGTCGAGTCAAAGAAGTGACCAGGAGCCCAAAACGTTTTGAGCTCCTGGACTAGAGGCTGCAAGAGGTGGTTGACTTTTTCAACACTGGGCTCTGTGGTTCCAGGAATTATACCAAAAAGATAGATGTTCTTGACTTTGTATTGTTGAGTGGGCGGGAGATTCAAACAGACCAGCGTAATCGCCCCCAGGGAGTTCTTTTTCCCCAGATTAGATGTTCCGCCAGCATTAAACCAGTCAAGATAAAGACTAAATACAAGATTTCCCGAGCTGCTTGTGAATATTCCTTCTCCCTCATCGTTGTTGGGAAATTCTTGCCACACGCTTCCATGCCAAACGTCCTCCGTTTCCTGATCAGTGGTTCTCTCTAGCGCAGCCAAACTGGAGTCAAGTAAGGTTTTGAATTGTTGATTGAGGAGTCAATCTTTCAGCCAGGATTTTAAAGTTAAGTAATTAAATGTTTGAAAGGGTTTTGGAGCACCCCGAGAGTTAGTACGCAATAGAGCTTGATTGCATTGGGGGACATTTTGTTGTGACTTGTTCCACTTTTCAAACATTTGATACTTTGAAAAGAAGAGTTTGGTGCATTTAGTAACCTTCGTTTCATTCGGATACAAGGCAAAGCATTTCTTGCAACATATTTGAGAGGTTAGTTTTGGAATGAGTCCAAGACAGTGAGTAACTGATTCCCGAGTAGAAGGAATCTGTTGGACAATAGGAGTCAGATCTATAGATTTTCCGTGTAGGGAACCCCATATATTTGCAAGAAGGACAACATTCTGCCTTGCGGCCAAAAGGAACGAGTTTGCCAATTCTTTACTTAGGTGACCGCTGAAGACCAATTTGGTCATTTGAATCATCACTTGCATACAAAAGTCCCCCTCTAAGAAAGGTGGAAGGTCCACGGCTTGTTTATCTGAGGTTGAGTCTGTGGCAGGCAACTGATGAAACTCTGGGTCAGGCACAGCAACAGAATACGGGAATATGACATGCATACTTAATAACTTACTTGGATTGCATCTGATTTTCCTTGAGGTTTCTCAAGCTGTGCCCTCTCCCTTGCGCACCTCTGAGATTCCTTCCTTTGGTGATCTTGATACACCTGCCGGGACAACACCCTTCCTGGAAGAACTCCAACTCCTTCTACCGTGTGTTGTGCAGTGCGACAAGAGGCCTGCTCACAGTTACAGACATAGAGTGGCATATTAATGATTTAGGATAGTAGGTATTTAGTGATTGTATCAAGAGTGAGAGTGGTGGGGAGGAACAAGTGTGATTGAACTGGGTCAAGCAGGGATGGTGGTACTTGGCTTTCAGATGATGATGTTCAGAAATTTTCTACTGCAGCCCCATATACGCAGCAAGGATCAGCATTTCTGCAGATTTGTCAGATGTATTTAACAGAATAACATGCTTGCATTATTGTGTATTCCAACTTGTTCTGTAGCCATCTGGTGTGATTTCAGTGTCTCATCGTCACAAGTAGAATATTACATGCAACAGAGTTTTAAGTTTTGCTGTGCAAGTGTGCACATGTGCTGCAATATTTGCGTAAATGATTGTATCTGGGAAGTCCACCTTAACGACTCATGCTGAATGTAGTTTAATATCATTCTTCTTGCTTATCAAACTAGACACAGGGGGCAGGTCCCTAGTTTTACAAACCAAATATTATATTATTTGATAGATCATGGAGATATCATAAATAGAGTTCCCCTTCTGGTGTAGTGTTCCCCCAGACTGCTTTCTGCGTCAACAATCGTCCAAGATCCACAAAAATGGTGCACACTACTTATTCCACTTTAAAATTTAGTCCACTCCAGTTGAAATGGTCCAAGATATGCAGCTTTGGGTAGATAGAACCTTAGAGGAGATAGAACTGGATCCTGCAGTCAAACCTTGCACCAGGGATACAAATGATTGGGAAGGTCACATAGTTTTACAAGGAAAGATCGATAGTGGTGCACTAGACCTTAAAATTCCTCAATGTGCTCTTCCAGACGTGATGGCTTGCTGGAATGCCAGAAGAAATAGGCTCGGAATAGGCAAGCACATTACCGCATCCTTATATTGCCATGGTTTCTGCTTACCTTGTTTTCTGCGGTGATTTCCAGGACCTGTTGTGTGATACCCTATTGAAATGGGTGATGCAGTATCCACAGGACGCTCAATGGCTGCACCCCAAAAGTAACTCCTGCTACGTAAGTTTTCCTCTCTTTTTTGCAGGCAGGAAAGGTCCTGATCAGGTCCATTTGGCACTTAATACACAGCCCTCAATATTCCTCAGTAGTGCTACATCAGAATCCACTTGAAGCTCAAAGTCTTAGATCTTTATTTAGCTAAAACTACATACTACCCACCACATAAAACAATGATATCTGTTATGATCATAGGTTTTGTTTCTCCAAGTAAAATCAAGTGACACCCAAATTATTTCTCAAGATTGTTTCCAGTTACCAACAATCCCAAAGTGTAGAGTGATTTATTTCTTCTGAAACTGTTTCCTTAGAATTCTCTGTGAAGTGTGCAGAAATCAAACCCTTTGTTTCTCTTTGGCTGAGAGCATTGAAAAAATTTGAGTCTTGGCTGCAAGACCTGTTGAGCTGAGTACAATTGCATGCAGCTTTTGTATTGGAATGACGTTTGCATACATGTGTCTTTATCATGTGGTTGAATCGGAAAATTAAGGAATTTGATATTTGCATTTATGTACATACATATCAGACAGGTTGTATAGCTGATTCATGCAAGTATGCACTAATTCCAATATGACGCCACCTGGCAACATCTGTGTCACACAAACGTACGGCCGTACGTTTGTGTGGCACGACTTCCTCCCCTTTTTTATCTTTGTGCACCAACGCAACCAAGATATTACAAGCATCAACATCACTTCTGTAAGCTTTGTATTCAAGGTATCCTTCCATGATTCACTGTGTGCTGGTATCCCCTTGTCCCAGAAATTGTAGTCGCTAGGTACCCCTCTCACTTTCTCAAACACAAAACATATATAATCCCCCCCCCCCCCAACTCAACCCAAATCTGCGTCCTGTACCTTTATCAAAATATGGATCTTCAATCCACTAGGAAATTATGCTTTCAAAACAATGGCAAGCCCCCAATAGGCGGACGGAAACTTAACAGTTTATATTCAAGCATCCTTCCAAAGTCCACTTCACCTCTGTGTTGTAGTATATATTTGTTAACTCAGACACTGTTGGAGCTCAATCTCAAGGTCCCATCAGACGCCTGGAAGCAGATTCCCTCCCCTGATAACCTCAATTCCGCTTCCTCATTACCCGACTCAATTCTACTACACCCCATCAATCCCATCGAAGCAACCACTTCTAACCCGGTTTCCGAGAAGATTCCTCCGATTTACAGGCCAATAATCCTCAAGGATCTAGACCGATCTGGGTTCCCAGGCTGGAAGTTTGCCTGGGAAGAACCATGGGAGGCAAGATGGAACCAGTTACTCTGCAAATTCATACTGAAGCATTGGCGCTATGCTCACAAGACTGGTGCCCTCCAAGCATTTCACCTAGATCCAAATGAAACTTCCGACAAAATCATTTGCACTGGAATCCTACACCGGTGGTTTCTGGGACGACAGGAAGGACTCCGATTGGGGCGTTTTTTGCCCAAACGCAGAGGTGAAAAGAAGCAATCTGAAAAAAAGTCCAAACTCCGATTACAAGTGAGAAATCAGTCTAAATGACACTTGATACCAGCTTTTACTTATGTGAACCACCTTATTCATCTGCAGCTTCAGAAACACAGACAGGAAATACTCTCAAAACTACCACTATCTCTCACTGAAATGGAGCTTTTTGATAACATCAAATACAGTTCTGAGACTGAGGCTGAATCAAAAAAAACGTTCAATAGAATTCCACTACCCTTGCGTTCAGTGGAATTATCTATGCTTGCCTCTCAGCTTGACGATCTTCACATCCACAAAATGATCAATACGAGAGGAAAACACTTTGTCACATCATTCAATCTTGAAAATCACCGAGCTGCATCAACATCTGCAATTTCCGAAGCACCCCTCAGCAATGTTCCCAGGAATTTACCAATCAACTGTTATTCTCCAGAATATTTGGCCACCTTGTCCAAAATTCAAATCAAGCTCCTTGCTCCAAAGCCCGAAATAGATTTTTTCAAAACTATTATTATTGACTGAAGTTCCCTGTGAGTCATAAATCTTCTTATCACCAAACTAATTTGACAAGTTGCTCATCAGCAATTGTGCACACTCATATTCCTCATTTCTGTGCAATGGTACACTCAGCCTGAGACCAAAAATATTTTTTTGCCCAGAAGATCTGTAATTAATAACACCCTTCACAAGATGTGGACAGCTCAAGAAATTCATACAATGCTAATTCTCCTTTCCTATTTTGAACCTGGTGTATATTCATCTCCAGAGTCCCTTCTACATAATATCTATAAACACAAACCCTATTTGTTTGTCCAAGGCGGTAAAGACGATCTATAGCTTGAGCTTCCATTGCTGGATTCCAACTTGGTTCCTGAGACACCACAACCAGGGTCAGATCTTGTTATTCTTGGCAAAACACATTAACCTAGCTGCTTACCATCACATATACATTTTGTGCACATCTCAAATCTATTCCAACCCCCGCTGCTTGTATCGAAGCCAGTAGGATGTTACAGTTTTGATCTGATTGAAATTGAGATAGATTTTCATCCCTTTTTGCTATACTCAAGCTCCCTACAAGCCATGTTGAAACCAACTTTTTTTCATTGAGTGCTTTTTCAATTCTTGTTGAATTGAGTCACATGCTATGTCAGTTTGTTTATCTCCAAATGACATGAGATGAAGGAGATTACTTACATCTCAAGATAAGAAACAAAGCTTGAAAAAACTACTGCCTTTGGTCTCTGAATCCCGTTTCCACCCACTAAACATTCTCAAAGGTTCTCTACCAGGTGTACCAATTTTGCCGAGTCTTGCCAGCACCAATTCCACCAAAAGGCAATATTATCACGTGCAAAGACTGGGTGGTTGCAGAATTGTTGTATCATAGTCAGCTGTTGGAAGAATTCTGATGAATCCCACGGCTTGCCAGGGGATCGAAGTCTTCCAAAGAGCTGAATGAACGATTGATGAAAGTCCCTCAAGATACCCTCCCATGGTGCGCCTAAGCTGACTACTATGACTTTTTATATCTTTGGAGGAATATTCAACAGCACATCCTTCGTCCTCCCCAAGCATACAGTTTCCATCAGCCGGTTCAACGTCTTGATTGCATCCTGCGCACCAACATTCATCCCTGGGATAAGGAGCTGTCTCCAGATCCATTCCTCATTGCAAGGTGAAATTTTCAAGAGAGTGATCAAGCTTTGGACGTCCGTAAGTGGATTCTGGAATGGTGTTCCCGTGAGGCACAAGGCCAGTTTTGATTTTAGTTTGAGAATGTTGATTGTCCTGTTGGCTGTGGGATTCCGAATCATACTGAATAGTTTATATAGTCAGCCAATGTTTTTTCATTTACTCATGAAATTTATACACTTATGGAAACCTACTGAGCCTCATCCAAGGCAATTCTGAACCAAAATAACTCCAGAGATTCAATAGTGATTTGATTTGTGTGTAGCCGGTTTCCAGAGGTTCCCACCATCTTGTATGTTTTCAACACCACCAGTGAAGATAATAGATCTTTCTGGGTAATGTTTCCACGGTCCCTTCCATGGAAGATCATGTAAGGTATGGCTCTCTCCTTAAAGTGGATCCTAATCTTGTTTTCACAGTTAGACAAGGTTGCCAAGGGGCAAATGATGAGAGTCGCTGCAGAGTGAATGTGCTGATCATTTGAAAGGCTTGTCTGGAAAGTTTTGGCCAAATCTCTAGTCGCTAGAACAAGTTCCAGGGTGGTCAGAGTTTTCCCCAAGCCCATATCATCAGCAAGTATTGATCCTTGGCAAGAAGATTCATTGGTCTTGAGAACTTGTAAGTTGGTAGGGTCACAACTATTCCGTATCCAATTATTAACAGAGTGATTCCACAAGTCGTTGATGTTACTGTCTTTGGCCGATTCGTTCATATTCAAAAACTGAAGAGCTGTGATTTGGTGTTCTTTCAGCTTGGTTACACAGTTTCTGAGAACTATCTGAAACAATTCCAGGTCTGGTAGTGCACCATTCTGGTTTTTTACCAGAGCTGTTTGCCGTATATTGAAAAAGAGATTTGGATTGTAGTCCAGATGGGGGAGAGACTGATTTGTGCGTTCATGAATGCGGCTAGAACAGTTGATTTTTTTTGAGCAGGACTGAAGATGCAGCCCCTCAGTTGGGGATCCTTACAGATTTTAGTTACAACAAAAGCTCGAATTTTTTTGAGAGATGGGTCAGATGCGCTCATTCCTTGTTCAGTTATTGGTGTTGAGAAGCTGCCCACAGGACCAAGTAATGGACCAATAAAGTTGCTTTTGAGTTGACTAAGATCTCCAAAAAAAAGCTTGGGGGTACACCACACATGGACTTGGCTTGTTCCTTGGTGTAGAAAGGCTTGTTGTGGGTGATCAGGAAATGAAGTGGGAATAGGCAGACACATAGGTATGATAAATTGACCAAGGCATAGTATTTCCAACATGAAGAGCTAGGGTTGGTTGGAAGGAGGTGGAGTGTCTTGCGTTGTGAAGTTGGAATTGAAACAGGAATCAGATTCTTGTATTCGGCACTTGTTCCAAAATTCTTATATGCCCTGTGCAATACCATATGGCTATTGACAGGCTTCGGTGGTTATCCTTTTGAGTTCAGTTTGGTTTTAGGGCACCAGATGATACAGTACATAATGCAATACCCAAACTTTACTGAAACAAAGATAGACTGTGACCCCTATCTTTGGGCCGCTCAAACAGAGAAACCCAAAAGCTTATTACAGAGTGGATTTTGTTGATCGGTAAAAAACATACTGAGATCAGCAGTTGGCTGCCAATCATCTTCCCCTTGAGGATATGTTTTACATATCTTATCAATCAAGGTTAGCACAACTGATCCATATACTACCTTTGCAAGTGGTTTTTACATTGGCTTGGGCTGCCAAAGTCATTGATGAGGGTTGGCTTTCAGCTTCAACTCCTGTCTCTTAAATTTACTTCTCCAACTATTACAAAGCAGAAACTCATAGGTGTCAACAGAGATAAGGTTTTACAGAGGGGTAAAAACACCTAAAGTTCATTGGCCAAACCATGATGATCTTGGGTAGAAAACACGGGAGAAAGTACATATCCCATTGGATCAAGTTGCCCTGAGGTTCTATAACGGTATGTTATAAAATATACAATTACATTACACAAAACATCTAGCATGATTCCACGTAACATCAGTATAGATTGTGCATTACATGACCTGGTCTTTGAACCAAGATCAGACCAACTTCAAACCAACTTTGAACCAGTACCTGACAAGGATCGGACCAAACCTTGGCATGGATTGTGCAAAGGCACTCGTAAACAGGTGCTGAGCAAACGTCCGTGGTGTTGGGGTTTCTGCCACTATATCACATCCCAGTGTGGGAATTTTTCTGCCATATGGTTACCAAAATGTTCAAAATCTCCCAAAGTCTCATTAAGTACCTTTAATGACCACAAAACCCCCAAATTTAGCAGCTAAAGTGCGATCAGTTCCCAAATATCACTACTTTGATAGTTTCTTGGTGTTTCTGCCACTATATCTCATTGCAGCGTGGGAATCCTTCTGCCATATGGTTACAAAAATGCTTAAAGGCTCCCAATGATTCATTATGTACCTTTAATGACCACAAAACCCCCAAATGTAGCAGCTACAGTCTGATCAGTTCCCAAATATCACTACTTTGGTAGTTTCTTGGTGTATCTGCCACTATATCTCATCCCAGCATGAGAATTCTTCTGAAATATGGCTACCAAAATGTTTAGAAGCCCGCAAAGTTTCATTATGTACCTTTCCTGACCACAAAACCCCCCAATGTGGCAGCTACAGTCTGATCAGTTTCCAAGTATCACTACTTTGGTAGTTTCTTGGTGTTTCTGCCACTATATCTCATCACAGCGTGGGAATTCTATAAAAACTCCAAATCTAGAAGCTAAAGTCTGATCAGTTCCCAAATATCACTACTTAGGTAGTTCCTTGGTGTTTGTGCCACTATATCTCATCCCAGGGTGGGAATTCTTCTGCCATATAGTTACCAAAATGTTAACAAGTCCCCAAATTTTCAATATGTACCTTTAATGACCACAAAACCCCCAAATATAATATTGCAGAAGAATTCCCATGCTTTGATGAGATATAGTGCAAGAAACACCAAGGAACTACCAAAGTAGTGATATTTGGAAGCTGGTCAGACTGTAGCTGCTACATTTGTGGGTTTTGTGGTCATTTAAAGGTACATAATGAAACTTTGGTGGCTTTGAACCATTTTGGTCACCACTTGGCAGAAGAATTCCCACACTGGGATGAGATATAGTGGCAGAGACACCAAGAAACTATCAAAGTAGTGATATTTGGGAACTGATCGCACTGTAGCTGCTACATTTGGGGTTTTCGTGGTCATTAAAGGTACTCAATGAGACTTTGGGGGATTTTGAACATTTTAGTAACCATATGGCAGAAGGATTCTGTAAACCCCCCTCCTCCCTTGGGGTTCACAAGGAGTCACAGATGACTCCCACATGTCACATAGTCAGATATAGCCCGGTTCACTTCCTTCACTGGTTCAGCAGAGAACTGACTAGCAGTCTCTCTGAACCAGGTAAGCCTCTTTCTTTCTTCTCTTGTGTTTTCTCTCTTCTCATCCCTCTAGGAGAGAACTGACTAGCAGTCTCTCTGAACCAGTGCAATCCAAAGCTCCCCCTGTGTGGTCCTAGAACGTTTCCTCTGCGCCTGTTCCACCGCGCATCCGCCATCCGCTCCAGTGAAAGGACACAACCCTTCCACTTTTTTTCTACATCCAAACACCAACAATTCTGCTCTGTCCGTTCTGTTCTGTCCGTTCCGCTCCGTCCGTCCGTTCCAAAATTACAACCCGTTCCATCTGCTTGCCTGTTCCAATCCGTCCAACCTGCTTCAAAATCTCTGGATTTTTTTTCTCTCGTCAACAACCCCATCTCCTTCATCTCATTGCTCCGCTATGACTAGCAAAGAAAAGAAATAAAAATGCAACCATCTCAAGGATCTTCTTCCTCGATGAGCAGCTACAAAGAGCGCATCAGAAATCTCAAGTGCCTTGTACACCTTTTGCTTGCCGGGTCTGTGCCAGTGCTCAACAACTATGCATCCCGGTCCCCAATTATCTCCAGTGCTCCCCTGGCCGGATTGTTTCGATACTCAATCAAGCAAGGGCTTGAGTCTGTCCTAACTGATAGGACATCAATGCGGGCGGTGTTACTAACTCAATCGCCCAAGACGCCCTTGCCCCCCAGTTCTCCCAACTTGCCGCCCTCACTGATCACAAGGCCCCCCAGCTCTATCTCCTGCTTCAACAAGACCCGGTCATTGCCCCTAACCTTGTTCTGCTGCCCATCGTCCTTTGCTACCTCCGTTGGGAAACCTAGCCCCTTCTCTGCGTCCTACCCCTCGGCTATGTCCTCCACTTTGGTTCTTGCATCTCTACCCCACTTCAATGCCAACACCTCTACCGCAAGGCTCTCATCAGGACCCGCCTCTTCAAGCTCATCCCACATCTCCCTTGCCTCATCCCCTTGCTCAGCCACATCCGCCGGCTCTGATCTACAAATTAGCCACCCTCACCTCTGCTCAACTACCAAGCTTGCCTCGACCTTGCCGAAGCCCTCTGCACCATCTGCCGCCCCTCCCCTTTCTGCATCCATCAGGCTGAAACAGGCCGCATCCTGCTCCAAAAGAACCCCCACAAACAATACCACAATCCCCAGGACACCCTCAGCGACCCCCTTTGAGACCCCTCTCCTTACGCGACCTCCGAGGAACTAATCAGACTGTGGCTGCTACGTTTGGGGGTTTTGTGGTCATTAAAGGTACATAATGAATCATTGGGGGCCTTTTAACATTTTGGTAACCATATGGCAGAAGGATTCCCACGCTGGGATGAGATATAGTGGCAGAAACACCAAGAAACTACCAAAGAAGTGATATTTGGGAACTTATCAGACTGTAGCTGCTACATTTGGGGGTTTTGTGGTCATTAAAGGTACATAATGAATCATTGGGGGCCTGTAAACATTTTGGTAACCATACGGCAGAAGGATTCACAGGCTGGGATGAGATATAGTGGCAGAAACACCGAGAAACTATCAAAGTAGTGATATTTGGGAACTGATCACACTTCAGCTGCTACATTTGGGGGTTTTGTGGTCATTAAAGGTACATAATGAATCATTAGGGGCCTTTCAACATTTTGATAACCATATGGCAGAAGAATTCCCATGCTGGGATGTGATATAGTGGCAGAATCACCAAGAAACTACCCAAGTAGTGATATTTGGGAACTTATCAGACTGTAGCTGCTACATTTGGGGGTTTTGTGGTCATTAAAGGTACATGATGAATCATTAGGGGCCTGTTATCATTTTGGTAACCATATGGCAGAAGGATTCCCACACTGGGATGAGATATAGTGGCAGAAACACCAAGAAACTATCAAATTAGGGCCTGTACCATGGGCCTCAATTTTGAAAAATTTCAACTTTTTTTGCCCTGTACACAAAAATTGAAAATTAGCGGAGGGTTCAAATGTTGAAATTCTTCACATTTGGGCTCAAGCCTACATTTTGGCCAGGCTCAGTTTTTGTCCCAAGAAATTTTGAGGCAAATAAATTTGGAAAATTTCAATTTTCATGGCCTATGGTACAGGCCCTTAGTGATATTTGGGAACTGATCAGACTGTAGCTTCCACATTTGGGGGTTTTGTCACCAGGAAACATCAGTAGTCACTACATGACAACTGACATGACACCTGCTCCAGCTGGCTATCCAGCCTCTAGTGCAATTTTCACAAGCTGATCCTCAGCTTTGTCCCAGGCCCAGCTGCTGCTCAGCCTTGGCCCAGGCCCAGCTGCTGCTCAGCCTTGGCCCAGGCCCAGCTGCTGCTCAGCCTTGGCCCAGGCCCAGCTGCTGCTCAGCCTTGGCCCAGGCCCAGCTGCTGCTCAGCCTTTGCCTGAGCAAGAATGGGCATTGATAAATTGTGCACACCCGTCCCCCAGGGGCACGCCCCGCCCACACCCTTTGAAAAGGGCGTGTGGGACCGCACGCCCTTTGGGCCTTTCTCAAGGGTGTGCGACTTGAAGGGCGTGCAAGGGCGTGCACGCCCCCACATAGGCATGCACAAGCGTGCACCGTGCCTGCTTGCCAGCCCCTCGCGGTGGGCAGGTGCAAGTACATATACCTGCTCGCCGAGAGCCCCTCGGCGGGTAGATGTATGTATCCCTGCTTGCCTAGAAGGATAACTCTTGGCGAGCAGGTATACAAACACCTGCCCGCCGAGAGCTCCTCGGCGGGTAGGTGTATGTATCCCTGCTCGCCGAGAGGGATAACTCTTGGCGAGCAGGTATACAAACACCTGCCCCACGAGCCTGCTCACCAAGAGCTTCTTGGCGGGCAGGTGCATGTATCCAGGCATACAGATCCCACCTTGCCAAGAGCCTCTCGGCGAGCAGGTATACATACACCTGCCCGCCAAGCCTGCTCACCAAGAGCCCCTTGGCGGGCAGGTGCATGTATACCTGCTCGCCAAGAGAAATTCTTGGCAAGCAGGCATACAGATCCCACCTCGGCAAGAGCCTCTCGGCAAGCAGGTATACATACACCTGCCCACCAAGCCTGTTCACCAAGAGCCCCTCGGCGGGCAGGTACATTTATACCTACTTGCCAAGAGAAATCCTTGGTGAGCAGGCAGACAGATCCCACCTCGCCAAGAGCCTCTGGGCGAGCAGGTATACTTGCACCTGCCCGCCGAGGGGCTCTTGGTGAGCAGGCTCGGCGGGCAGGTGTTTGTATACCTGCTCGCCAAGATTTATCCTTCTTGGCGAGCAGGCAAGGCTCTTGGCAAGCGGGGATATGTATGCCTGCTCGCCGAGAGGTGTATGCCTGCTTGCCAAGGATTTCTCTCGGCAAGCAGGTATACATCCACCTGCCTGCCGAGCCTGCTTGCCAAGAGCCCCTCGGCGGGCAGGTGCAAGTATACCTGCTTGTCAAGAGGCTCTTGGCAAGGTGGGATATGTATGCCTGCTCACTGAGGAGGTATAAATGCACCTGCCCACCGAGGGGCTCTTGTTAAGCAGGCTTGGCGGGCAGGTGTATGTATACCTGCTCGCCGAGAGGCTCTCGGCGAGGTGGGATCTGTATTCCTGCTCGCCGAGGATTTCTCTTGGCGAGCAGGTATACATGCACCTGCCCGCAGAGGGGCTCTTTGTCAGCTGGCTACTATGGCAGAGCCACCGTGACATAAAAATATACAAATAAAATATGAAAATTAGTTTTACATATGAAAGAGACATTATTACTCTTACATATGTAAAACTACGCAAAAAACATTAAAAACACTTATAAATAATTAATTACTTAGCTTTGTGTAATTAATAAGTAAAATATTATGAAAGATTCTGATTCTACGGGTAAAATAACCTAGGGTACCTCACTTACATGTACCCTTAATTATTATCCCTTCCTTGTGTAAACTAACTTCAAAGTTTACGCAAGTGCATCACGCCCCGCGTGGATGCACTTGTATGCACATATATATATAAGTACATATATTTACAACCATTTTCAGTGACGTAACTGAGGTGTTGTGTACAGTTCAAAAGATAGCTTTATTTGTTGCGTGGCGCACCCAAGCCCGCGTGCTTTGTTGCCTAGAGCTCAAGCCCGCGCTCCTAGTGTAAATATATGCATAATGCATAAACTAGCCCGCAACCAAAGCGCTCAGGTTACCAATAAGTAAGAATGGGCCAGAATACGCCCCAATAACAATATTACATGTGTTATAGGGCTTGTACACATGTAATTAATCACCAAACAAGATGTAATTACCACGTCATTCAATATGTAAACATTCTAGACTGAAAAGAGCTCTTGCAGCGTGCACAGGAGACACTAGAAAGCGCCCCAGCTTCTCCCAAGCCTCACTACACGTAAATTACAACTGTAGTAAATATGTAGAAGGGGTCAAATGAACTGGAGCAATCAATAAGCGCCTCCAGAACATGTATAAAGCACTGCTTACACGTGTACTAGTACACAGAAGCCAGTTCTAGTACCTTCTGTGGCACATTTTCACGGAAATGAGCGTCACAGAACCCCCAAACCAGCCCCCATGACGTGTAAGGCACGTGTAAAATCACGCAGAACCTCTGTAAAAGGTCCTTGGCAACCCTTGTATCCAAGCCCCAAGGTTCCACGACCCACAGCGCCTTCTAGCGCAACCAAATTGCCTCAGAATGCGCCCACAAGTGTTCCCATGTCCCCTGGGCGCCCCTGGAGGCCTGCCTAGGCTATATCAAGGGCCCTTTCTCCGCCCAAAAGGAGATTCCCCAGCTTTACATTACCTATTAGAATTTTACCCGCCTTCAACAGCCTCATTAGCCTGTGATTTGCCAGGTAAAATACCTACTTTCGTGATTTTTAGCCCCAATTTCCGCCCTGAAGCTGCCCAGTAACCACCCTGCCCTCAAGATTACCTCCTCTGAGCGCCTCCAACTGCCCAACTTCACGCCTGAAGAACCTCAAGTGCCTCTAGGGTCTTATACTAGTAAGTTTAAGCCCCTTCTCTTGAGATTCTCTGCCATTTCTTTCTGGGATTTAAACCACACCTGTTTACAGGCCCCAGTTCTTCATTCTAGAGGGATTAAACACCCCTGATTTATCAGGCCCCTCTTAAAATTAATGATATTCATTTTATTACGTCAAATTGGCCCAAATTGGCCCAAATTGCCTTATTTCTTACGCCATAATTCCCAACAATTACGTTGGAATTATCCCTTATAACCTTGTCTTAGAGTTTTATAACTCTAATCTTTAGCTTTGCACCACGTGTAGCTAGAAGGATAATATCCTTGGCATCACGTAGGCTGACAATTGGGGGTCTGGCCGGGAAATTTCCTTCAAATTCATTTGAAAGAAAGAGCCCTTATAAATCTTAAATTTTTTACGTCAAAAATTTCCAAAATATACTCTAAAAAATACCTAAAAATATTTTCACTACTCTCTGAATTTTTTACGCCTTTAAAAACATTAAAACTGACAAAAAATCACCTTTTTTTCTACCTTCTACGCCAAAACCAAACCAAAAACCCTAAAAATTCATCCAAGTTAGTCATTTTCTTCGTCAAAAATTCAACTAAAATTACAAAAATATATAAACAAAATTTTAAGTCTAATTTCTGACTTTTGTAGCGTGTTTTTTTCCAGTGAATTTACAGGAAAACGCCGAATTAATTCAGTATTACCTGAAATTGCTGCGCCTGCGCAAAGAAGCCGCACTCCGCGACTACCAACCCACCCCGTGGGAACAGCTCACCCCCGAGGAACAAATCATCCTCGCCGCCTACCACGCCCATATTCGCAAAGAAGAGGATCTCGATACCCTCCTCAAGATCCAACGCTACCGCCGAGAAGCCAAAGGAAAGAAGAAGGCATTCTACGACGCCAAGTACCGTGCTAAAAGTGAGTCCAAACTTCCCGCTATCCTCTCAAAAATCCCTATACACCCGAAACTAAACGATTCTCATATCCTTTTTGGTACTTTACAGTGACTGCCAGCATCGCCGCCAAGACCACTGTCGATAACCCGACTCCCGCTCCGACAGCCCCCACCGCTGACAAGACTACCACTAGTAAGTTCCAACCTTCCCTTTCAAAAAAACCAAACCTCTCCTCAAACCAAGTACAGTAGCTGACAATGGTCAACAACAAAACTAGGTCAACTCGTCCCAAACTACGAGGCCCACTCCCGCCTCCAACGGGAGCTCGCGGCGGCAAAGGAGCTACAAGATCGGGTCAAGAATATGCAGGTGACCACGATCGCCCGCAAGGATCCAATGCCCGCTACCCCGGCTTCCACCCCGGCTCCATCCGACACCCCTCCTCAATCCAAGGACGGCCCTCGTCCGACCGAGCCGAACAAGTCCGCTATGGAGATCGACGAGATCGACGAGCTTTCCCCCAGCTTATCGGTTCCTACCCGTACACGCCCTATCACTCCCGAAATCAAGACCCTTTCGAAGGAGGAGCAGATCGAACTCCGGGCCAGAGAGCACGTGAGTACTTGGAAGCAGTACCTAGCGATTGCGAACGACGGAGCAACAGCCGGGCTGCGAGCTTTGCTCACTACGGCTCAAGAATCCCAGAAGGCCCTCCAGAAACTCATGGAGAACCACGAAATCGAGGCCCTCGTCAAGGGCTGGAATCCCTGGGAAGCCAAGAAATTCCACTTCCCAGCCCCGCCGAAGAAACAGATGATGAAGTTCAAGAAAACCGACTCGGGCAAGAATCGAAGCTCGAGCTCCAATCCGATCAACTTCGACGACCCCGCCAGATGGAAGCGGACGACCGACCTCCTTCAGATTGCGGCGAATCTGTACAAGAACATCGACTGACCCCTTCCATCCTTAATTCTCTATTTGACTCACTCGACGCGGTAAATTTTAATCTTTCCACTATTGATTTCAACAATGAAGCCAACTTAAAAACAATTGTAAATAGAATAAATAGTAGCTTATTAGAAATCAAAGAAGCCGTTAGTTCCAAAACTTTGTCTGTTCTCCAAAAATTGGAGAGACCACTGCCTCTTGAGTTGCCAAACAAACACTGTGAGCTTATTGTTGAGATTGGAAAAGATTGTGAGAGCCTTAAAAATACTACCCATGACACCAAGTATGACGTGTCTGAAATCCTGCAGTATTCCAGGAATTCTGCTGCTGTGCTCAATTCCACCGCTGATCACATAGTGACCAGATTGGACAAGGAGTACTTCGCCAAACAAAAAGCAGAGAACTTTGAGATTAAGGAATTAATTTTACAACTCAATGCCAACATGGATGGCAAAATTCATGCTCTTACAGAAAATTTTACGTCTCAAATTTCTACGCTCTCTGCGGAAATTAAGACTTTGAAATCAACATCTGATAAGAAAGTCCAAGCTCCTTGCAATATTCCCCATATTGCGGAAACCTACGCTCCCGTACCTGAGTTGAGGTGCAGTAATGGTACTCAAAGAGACATTCCTCCACATCTGAAGAGTGCCAACAGTTATCTTAATGATAATCAGACTCCTCCCCCAGCAGCTCAGGAGCGTGGCAAAAATGCCTCATATGGCAGCCAAGCTTATCCAGAGAGAAAACAACAGTGTGAACCACATTACACACCTCAAGCAGAGGTCCCCAGGCATAATAACCCTTTTATGCGTAACTCTGCTCTGCCCCAGAATAATAATCCACGCCAGAATACCCCTTACAGAACCCTGGACATGGTTGAGGTAAATAAACTAATGCCTCCAGTTAAAGACTGGCCTAAGTTTGACGGCAAAGGAGAGTATGATCATATGAATTTTATCAGAACCATTGATCATATGTTAAGATCCTACCGCGCAGATGAGGAAGCTGTTATTTCCAGGATGCCTAGACTCTTTGAGGGCGTGGCTGCAGATTGGTTCATCACCAAAGGAGAGGAAGTAGGTGAACAAAGCTGGAGTGCGTGGAAAGAGCTTATCAAAGAGGAATGGGGAACCAGAGTCTGGAGAACTGAAAAGCGCCAAGCTTTTGAAGCAGACTACTTTGATCCAACCAAAGAAACTGCCTCAGAATGGTGCTTACGCCAGAAAAAGAGGATAGATTGTATGTACAACAATCCATCCAAAGAAGAAATCAATTATAGGCTCCTTAATCAGTGTAGAGGACAAATTGAAAGCTTAATGAGATGCAGACTCAGTGACATGAATGTAGACCTAGCTAAATTTATAGGTATATTACATGAAACTGTAGTCCTGAATGGTCTTAACAAAAAGTACGTGAGAAATGGTGTTCCAGAAAAGAGAGATCTCCCCAAATCTGAAACACCCAAACCTACCACAGGAGATCCACCTGTGAAGAGGACTGCAATCCCTGAATGTTACAATTGCAGAGAAAAGGGCCACAAAAAACCTGATTGCCCTAATCCACGCAAAAGGATTAACAACGTGGAAGTAGAAGAAGACTCTGACAATGAGGAAGACACCCAATCTCAATTTGAGGTTGTTACTACTGAGCCCGCGGAAGAAGACAACCCCAGGATACATGTAATCCAAGCTGATATTGGTGATGACTTATCCATTAATTCCATTCACGGGGATTCCAATTTACCTCAAAAATGGGATTCTTCTATGAAAGTCGGCCACGTTTCTGACGCCAAATTGCTCACCAACAAACCTGAAGCAGGGATGAGTTATACTATGGGTAAGACCAGCTATACCACTGTCTTATTTCAAGACATAGAGTTAAGAGCTCTGCTAGACATAGGCGCCTTCTGCTCCTGCGTCAGTAGCACCTTTTTGGATGATTGTTATCCAGAATGGGGAAACCACTTGCTCCCCATGCCAAAAGCCAAGTTCAGTAGCTGCAACTCTGCTATGAAACCAGTAGGAGTAGTAGTTATGCCACTAATCTTCCCGCACTCCAAAGGCTCCCTTAGACTAAATGTGGAATTTGTTGTTTTACAAGATGCTGTGTGTAATTACTTGATCTTAGGTAATGATACATTCTGCATGTATGGAATAGACATATTCCAAAGCAAAGACAGATTCTACACTATAGGTGGAGACTGGAAAAGAAAGTTCCAGATTTGCAATATTAATATTAAGCTCCCGGACCAACTTAATACTAATAATGTGAAATACCAAGAGGAACTACACTCTTTTAAAGAAGAGTACTTGTCCCAAGCTGCTGTTAGTGAAATCCTGACGGAAGATCAAAAACTTGATGTTCTGAAATCTTGTTTCAAGCACAAAGAAGCCTTTTGTACTACTGAAGAACCCATTGGCAATATTAAAGGTCATGACATGAAACTAGAACTCACGGTGAGCAAACCTTATCCGCCTCAGCTACAGAGGCCTCCCTATCCTTCAAGCCACAAGTCCAGAGAAGCTCTTGAAACTCACATCAAAGAGCTCCAGGAATTAGGTGTCTTAAGGAAAGTAGGACATAATGAGCAAGTTGAAGTTACAACACCTGTAATAATTGCGTGGCATAATGAGAAATCTAGAATGGTTGGAGACTTCCGTGCTCTTAATAATTACACTAGACCTGACTATTATCCCATTCCCCGCATAGATCACTCCTTGCACAACCTGTCCAAAGCTAAGTACATCACCACTATGGATGTGCTTAAAGGTTTCCACCAGATCCCTATAGACCCAGAAAGCAGAAAATACCTCAGGATTATCTGCCACCTAGGAATCTTTGAATACCTAAGAATGCCCTTTGGTATCAAAAATGCGCCCTCACATTTCCAGAGGATGATGGACTCTGTATTTGGATCCTTCATCAGACAAAGTTGGATGATGGTGTACATAGATGACATTATAATTTACTCTGATGATTGGGAAACTCATTTGGAGAAAATTAACCTAGTGCTGTCCACGGCCATAGAAGCAGGTTTAAAGATGTCCATTAAAAAGTGTAACTTTGGATATGGGGAACTTAAAGCCTTGGGACGTGTAGTTTCCGGACTATCCTTAGCCATTGATAAGAACAGAGTAGCTTCTGTCTTACTTAACTCTATGCCACAGAATAAATTAGAAATGATGTCATTTCTAGGTTTCTGCAGCTATTACCGCCAACATGTACCAAGCTTTGCCCATGTAAGTAAAAGTCTTTATGCACTATGTAATAATGACACCATCTTTGAGATGACATATGACAGAGTGCAAGATTATGAAGAGCTTAAAAGGCTTGTTACATCTGCCCCCGTACTGTCCCAACCAGACTACAATAAACCTTTTATATTGTACATTGATGCTTGCTTGGATGGTCTGGGTGCTGCATTACACCAAGAATTTGTCATAGATGATAAACCTGTTGAAAAACCTGTTCTGTTTATATCAAGACAAATAAAAAACTCAGAAAAGAGATATGGCGCCAGTCAAATGGAATGCCTAGCACTGGTGTGGGCCTTAGAAAAACTTCATTACTACTTGGAGGGCTCTAACTTCATAGTAGTCACTGATTGTACCGCTGTAAGGACCCTCATGAATATGAAAACTCCTAATAGACATATGCTTAGATGGCAAATTGCAATACAACAGTACAGAGGACATATGACTATAATCCATAAAGCAGGAGCCAAACATAAGAATGCGGATGGTCTAAGTAGATGGGCTTTGCCAAATAACCCAGATAATCCAGCATATGACCCTGAGGATGAAGACATTTTTCCAATCTTAGGGATACATGCCTGTGACTTAGATAATGCTTTCTATGACTTGGTCCAGAAAAGCTATGACGAGAACAGTGAACTCCTCAAATTGGTTGAAATCTTGAGAAATGACAATAGCCCACCAGAACTGATTGCTAGCTTACCAGATAATTTAGCCCAACACTATAAACTGGGAAAATTCACGTTGCTAGATGGACTTCTTTACTTCAGACATAAACACTCTAGTGTTTTGGTACTAAGTAATAAAGATCAAATCAAAGACATCCTGAAGGAATGCCATGATAATGTGAAATCTGGCCACTTCTCCAGTGGAAAGAATCAAACAAACTGCGTGGTGGATTGACTGGAAAGAACAAGTACATGATTATATCCAATCTTGTGATGCGTGCCAGAAAGGAAACAAACAGACTGGTAAAAGATTTGGATTACTCCAGAAAATTGCAGAACCCACAGAGAAATGGGAAATAGTCAATATGGATTTTGTTACAGGCCTGCCCCCAGGAGGACCCTATTCTTACAACTCAGTCCTGGTTGTTGTAGACAGGTTTTCCAAGAGGGCCAGATTCATCCCTAATCACAAAGATGACACAGCTATGGAAGTAGCTATGCTATTTTGGAATAGAATCATGGCTGACGTAGGAATTCCAAAGATTATCATTAGTGACAGAGATCCTAAATTCACTTCAGAATTTTGGAGGAACCTTCACGACATGCTAGGCACTAAACTGGCATTCTCTACAGCTTATCACCCCCAGACGGATGGATTAGCAGAGAGAATGATCCAGACTCTGGAGGATATGTTGCGCAGATTCTGCTCCTTTGGTTTTGAATTTAAAAATCATGATGGATACACTCACGACTGGGTAAGCCTATTACCAGCCCTTGAAATTGCATACAATAGTAGCAAACACTCCTCTACTAAAGTAGCTCCATATGTACTAGAAAGAGGATGGATCCCACGTATGCCCAAAGACAATCTTAATGACAAATTACCTCATCTGCACCCTACCGCTCTTGACTTCAAAAAGATGCTGGACTCAACTCACCAACATGCCAGGAAGTGTGTAGATGATGCTGTTGAATATAACAAAGGAAGATGGGATAAAAGCCATAAGGAACCGGAGTTCAAGATTGGAGAAAAAGTTCTATTATCCAAGGTGAATTTTAATAATTTAGGTGGTAGCAGAAAACTTAAGCCTCCATTCATAGGACCATTCACCATTAAGAAATTGCATGGTAAAAACGCAGTGGAAGTCATTCTTAGTGAAGAACTATCTAGGAAACATCCTGTCTTTCCTGTGAGCCTGATCAAACCTTACAAAGTCAGGCCGGAAGAAGAATTACCCCCCCCGCAACCTGTCCCAATAGAAGAAACTCCACCCTCAGGACAGTTAAGAGTACATAAAATCTTGAAGGACAAGAAAGAAAGAATACAAGGTAAAGACACCAGACTCTACTTGGTCAGATATAAAAACTTATCCACGGATAGAGATGAATGGCTACCAGAAAGTAATATACCAGATGGACCTATTCACCTGAGAAACTACAGAGCAAGTAAGAGATCAACCTGAGATGGCCAAAAATTTTTCTAGACCTTTCTTTTTCTGAGCAGAGACTCATCTTAGGGGTAGGGAATGTCAGCTGGCTACTATGGCAGAGCCACCGTGACATAAAAATATACAAATAAAATATGAAAAGTAGTTTTACATATGAAAGAGACATTATTACTCTTACATATGTAAAACTACGCAAAAAACATTAAAAACACTTATAAATAATTAATTACTTAGCTTTGTGTAATTAATAAGTAAAATATTATGAAAGATTCTGATTCTACGGGTAAAATAACCTAGGGTACCTCACTTACATGTACCCTTAATTATTATCCCTTCCTTGTGTAAACTAACTTCAAAGTTTACGCAAGTGCATCACGCCCCGCGTGGATGCACTTGTATGCACATATATATATAAGTACATATATTTACAACCATTTTCAGTGACGTAACTGAGGTGTTGTGTACAGTTCAAAAGATAGCTTTATTTGTTGCGTGGCGCACCCAAGCCCGCGTGCTTTGTTGCCTAGAGCTCAAGCCTGCGCTCCTAGTGTAAATATATGCATAATGCATAAACTAGCCCGCAACCAAAGCGCTCAGGTTACCAATAAGTAAGAATGGGCCAGAATACGCCCCAATAACAATATTACATGTGTTATAGGGCTTGTACACATGTAATTAATCACCAAACAAGATGTAATTACCACGTCATTCAATATGTAAACATTCTAGACTGAAAAGAGCTCTTGCAGCGTGCACAGGAGACACTAGAAAGCGCCCCAGCTTCTCCCAAGCCTCACTACACGTAAATTACAACTGTAGTAAATATGTAGAAGGGGTCAAATGAACTGGAGCAATCAATAAGCGCCTCCAGAACATGTATAAAGCACTGCTTACACGTGTACTAGTACACAGAAGCCAGTTCTAGTACCTTCTGTGGCACATTTTCACGGAAATGAGCGTCACAGAACCCCCAAACCAGCCCCCATGACGTGTAAGGCACGTGTAAAATCACGCAGAACCTCTGTAAAAGGTCCTTGGCAACCCTTGTATCCAAGCCCCAAGGTTCCACGACCCACAGCGCCTTCTAGCGCAACCAAATTGCCTCAGAATGCGCCCACAAGTGTTCCCATGTCCCCTGGGCGCCCCTGGAGGCCTGCCTAGGCTATATCAAGGGCCCTTTCTCCGCCCAAAAGGAGATTCCCCAGCTTTACATTACCTATTAGAATTTTACCCGCCTTCAACAGCCTCATTAGCCTGTGATTTGCCAGGTAAAATACCTACTTTCGTGATTTTTAGCCCCAATTTCCGCCCTGAAGCTGCCCAGTAACCACCCTGCCCTCAAGATTACCTCCTCTGAGCGCCTCCAACTGCCCAACTTCACGCCTGAAGAACCTCAAGTGCCTCTAGGGTCTTATACTAGTAAGTTTAAGCCCCTTCTCTTGAGATTCTCTGCCATTTCTTTCTGGGATTTAAACCACACCTGTTTACAGGCCCCAGTTCTTCATTCTAGAGGGATTAAACACCCCTGATTTATCAGGCCCCTCTTAAAATTAATGATATTCATTTTATTACGTCAAATTGGCCCAAATTGGCCCAAATTGCCTTATTTCTTACGCCATAATTCCCAACAATTACGTTGGAATTATCCCTTATAACCTTGTCTTAGAGTTTTATAACTCTAATCTTTAGCTTTGCACCACGTGTAGCTAGAAGGATAATATCCTTGGCATCACGTAGGCTGACACTCTTGGTGAGCAGGCTCGGCAGGCAGGTGTCTGTATACCTGCTTGCCGAGAGTTATTCTTCTCGGCAAGCAGGGATACATACACCTACCTGCCAAGGGGAGCGGGCAGGTGTTTGTATACCTGCTTGCCAAGAGTTATCCTTCTCGGCGAGCAGGCAAGGCTCTTGGCAAGCAGGTGCATGTATGCCTGCTATCCAAGAGGCTCTTGGCGAGGTGGGATCTGTACCTGCCCGCCGAGGGGCTCTCGGCAAGCAGGTATACTTGCACCTGCCCGCCAAGAGGCTCCCGACAAGCCATGGTGCACGCCCGTGAACGCCCATGTGGGGGCGTGCACGCCCAGGCCCATACAGGGGCGTGCATGCCCTTTGACTCGCACACCCTTGATAAAGGGCGTGTAGTCCACCTGACCAGTCCACATATTCCCCCCTTGAAGGATTGTTCCTGCGCGCACAGGAGACATCCTTCAAGGGTGTGTTACACCCAACCAGCGCCACACGCCCTTTTCGAAGGGTGTGGGCAAGGGCGTGCCCCCGGGGGACGGGTGTGCATTTATCAACACCTGTTCTTGGCTGAGCGGTGGCTTGTCTTTTGCCAAGACTGAGGGGCAGCTTGGCCTGGGCCAAGGGGAAGCAGCAGCTGTGCCTGGGACAAAGCTGAGGAGCAGCTTGTGAAAAATGCAAGCTAGAGGCTTCAGCTGTGCCAAAATGGGCACTGAGCTGTGTGCCAGCCAGCCTTGAACTAGCAGATGGAGTAGCTTTGGAGGTAAAAGCAGAGCTGTGTTATGTCAGTTGTCATCAACTGACTAATTTTTTTTCCTGGTGTGTGGTCATTAAAGGTACCTAATGACCCTTTGGGGTTCTTTAAACATCTTGGTAACCATATGGCAGAAGGATTCCCACACTGGGATGAGATATAGTGGCAGAAACACCAAGAAACTATCAAAGTAGTGATATTTGGGAACTGATCGCACTGTAGCTGCTACATTTGGGGGTTTTGTGGTCATTAAAGGTACATAATGAATCATTGGGGGCCTCTCAACATTTTGGTAACCATATGGCAGAAGGATTCCCACACTGGGATGAGATATAGTGGCAGAAACACCAAGAAACTACCAAGGTAGTGATATTTGGGAATTCATCAGACTGTAGCTGCTACATTTGGGGGTTTTGTGGTCATTAAAGGTACATAATGAATGATTGGGGGCCTTTCAACATTTTTTTAACCATACGGCAGAAGGATTCCCAGGCTGGGATGAGATATAGTGGCAGAAACACCAAGAAACTATCAAAGTAGTGATATTTGGGAACTGATTGCACTTCAGCTGCTACATTTGGGGTTTTGTGGTCATTAAAGGTGTATGATGAATCATTGGGGGCCTGTTAACATCCTTGTAACCATACGGCAGAAGGATTCCCACACTGGGATGAGATATAGTGGCAGAATCACCAAGAAACTACCAAAGTAGTGATATTTGGGAATTTATCAGACTGTAGCTGCTACATTTGGGGGTTTTGTGTTTATTAAAGGTACATAATGACTCTTTGGGGTTCTCTAAACATTTTGGTAACCATATGGCAGAAGGATTCCCACGCTGGGATGAGATATAGTGGCAGAAACACCAAGAAACTATCAAAGTAGTGATATTTGGGAACTGATCAGACTGTAGCTTCTACATTTGGGGGTTTTGTGGTCATTAAAGGTACATAATGACTCTTTGGGGTTCTCTAAACATTTTGGTAACCATATGGCAGAAGGATTCCTATGCTGGGATGAGATATAGTGGCAGAAACACCAAGAAACTATCAAAGTAGTGATATTTGGGAACTGATTGCACTGTTGCTGCTACATTTGGGGGTTTTGTGGTCATTAAAGGTATTTAATGAATCATCGGGGGCCTTTAAACATTTTTGGAACCATATGGCAGAAGGATTCCCACGCTGGGATGTGATATAGTGGCAGACCACCAAGAAACTACCAAAGTAGTGATACTTGGGAACTGATCAGACTGTAGCTGCTACATTTGGGGGTTTTGTCGTCATTAAAGGAACATAATGAATCATTGGAGGCCTCTCAACATTTTGGTAACCATATGGCAGAAGGATTCCCACGCTGGGATGAGAAATAGTGGCAGAAACACCAAGAAACTACCAAAGTAGTGATATTTGGCAACTGATCAGATTGTAGCTGCTGCATAATGGATGTGACCCCAAACCCAATTCTTCTGGGTTTTATATGAAGAAAAATTTTCCCAAGAAATTTTATGTGGAAATATTCCTCATTAATCTGTGGTTGACAACAAAAGTAGATAAAAAAAGAACCTGACAAAAAGATGCTAAACCATGATGAACTAATTTCAAAAAGGCCTTCTATGCATTTAGCACTTCAAGTATGATGTGCAATATCTTCAGGAAGTTCAACCAACCAAATTCACAATGTGTGCAGGATGGTATCATGAGCGAGGGCAGGGGTCAATGTTTTTCCTTTTTTGAAAAAAAGTAGATTTGGAGACTTCCGATAACATCAAATGTTGAAGTAAAAAAAACAAAAAAAGAAAAGAATTTGAGACCCCTCAGCCACTCTGGATTAATCCTAAAACTTGAAATGTCTTTTTTTCATGAAGAATTGAACGGTGTATGTAGAAATTTATGAATGTTATCAGACAAACAAAAAAAGATTCCTGTGGCTTGAAGCAAATACAGGGGGAAGGATAGAGATTATAGAAGATTATTAAGGAGACATGGAGCACAGACAAAGGTATCAAGAGGAGTAAAAAAAAATTGATCAATATACGCTATATTGATCAATATACAACATCGCAAATTCATCCATCTTGGTAGTGTGGATCCCTCCAGGACAACTGATACATAGAACAGTTGACCGGGAGGGATCACTTCCGGACAACTGTTGTATGGAGCAGTTGTCAGGGATTTATCCCTCCTGGGGGACTGATAAATGTATCAGTCAACCGGGAGGGATTTCTCCCGGTCAACTATTGTGTGAACCTCTTGACCGGGAGGGATGCCTCCCGGACAGCTGATACATTTATCAGTCCCTCAGGAGGGATCTCTCCGGGTAGACTATTGTATGAACCTCTTGACCGGGAGGGATGCCTCCCGGACAAATATTCCCTATATCAGTTGAACGGGAGGGATCCCTCCCGGACGACTGACACATAGAATAGTTGACCAAGAGGGATCCCTCCCGGACGACTGCTCCATACAACAGTCGTCCGGAAGGGATCCCTCCCGGACGACTGTTCTATGTATCAGTCGACCGGGAGGGATGCCTCCCGGAGGACTGATATATGTATCAGTCGTCCGGGAGGTATCCCTCCCGGTCAACTGTTGTGTGAACTTGTTGTCTGGGAGGGATCCCTCCCGGACGGCTGATCCATAGAACAGATCCCTTCTGGACGACTGTTGTATGGAGCAGTTGTCTGGGAGGGATCCCTCCCGGTCAACTATTGTATGTATCAGTTGTCCGGGAGGGATCCCTCCCGGACAACTGTTCTATGTATTGATCCCTCCTAGTCACCTATTGTATGAAGCAGTCAACAGGGAGGGATATCTTCCGGTCGACTATTATATTTATCAGTCAACCGGGAGGGATGCCTCCTGGACAACTTTTCCATGTATTATTTGACTGGGATGGATCCCTCCCAGTCGACTATCCTATGTCTTTGTTGCACAGGAGGGGTCCCATCAAGTCAAGTACTGTATGAAGCAGTCAGGAGGGATCCCTCTTGGTCAACATGGGTGGATTTTGCCTAGTCGGTTGGCTGGGGGGATTCCTCCTGCTTGACAAAGGTGCTGAAATGTACCTAAGTGCTACTGCCTTGCCAGCTGAGCAAATCAAAGGTGAGTGCACTAAATTTAAGGTGCAGCTGGTGTGGCTAAGTAGAGTCTGAAAATACTGCTTAGCCTGGGCTGTTGACTAACTTCCAAATATTCCAGGTTGCACCACCCTGGGATTTGTTTTGTATCAGGCTTGTTTCAAGGGGGACTGAACTCCAGTATAGTGCATGTCAACTGACACCAGTTTCTTGAGTTTTTTTCATAGTGCAACATCGAAACTCCTCTGTCATGATGCTATATAAGAACTGTGTACTCTACACTTTTGCAACAAAGTCTCTTATTTCCTAAACATTATTGAGGTATTCAATTGAAGTTCCTTTTGTGTCATCATGTACCTACATTTTTGTGGCTTTTTGTCTTGATGATCTTTGTTGGTCTCACCCACATCATCATGACCAATCAAGATTGCCAGTATTTGAGTGGATACATATTTACGCAAATATATGACCAGTTAAGTTATTTCAGATCAAAGCTCTGATCAAGGTACGATCAAAATCAGCCATCAATTGGAGATGTCAACTTGTGACTCAATGAAGTGCTGGTAATCCCGTGGGTGCACTCCCCACTTGAAGATATTGGACAACAAAGCTCTGATCAAGGTCAATCAAGGTCTGGTGAAAACCAGCCATTGGATGGAAAATTGGGAGAGTCACTCTTGGCATGGGAGCAGACCCACAACACACATTTTACATTTGTTTACTTGGAATCCTCACAAGACCTTTGTGTGTGACACCTGACCCTCAGAACCTACAAAACATCCATCACCGCCAAACTCCCAATCTTCCAATAGCAGCAGATCATCCCATGGGGGCAACTCTTCCTGGCTGTCACCAGGAAACCCCTGAAGAACTTTCCCGGCTTCACATTTTTGTGTGTATACATACATACAATCTCAACAACCACAGCAATGCCAAAAGTAATATTTTTTTGTTTTGCATACACATTTGAATTGACTTAACTCCAGATATGGCTCACCATCCACTCAGCCATCTGGCATTGGAAAAAGAGAATTGTGTTCCCCCGTGGGGACCTCATGCAAAAGAGAGAACCAGTCAATCCGCAGCCAATTGAAGTGCAAGACAGCCTTGAAAAAATCCCAGTTTGAGCTCAATACAATGACCGCCAAGGAAGCCTACGGTGTGGTAACCCTGTTCCTGCTCATACTATCACCCTCATATCACCTAAACCCTTCATAAATACTTCATTATTACTTCATATTCAGATTCTACACCTCATTTTACCCCTAGTCACCCACTCATTTCACCTAGGATTTCCAAATGGATCAGCAGTTATTGGCATGTATAGTTTTGGCAGGTATTTTCTTCATACATATCACCAGGGGAGATATGTTCCCACTCCCCAGGGAGTGCCAAAGCTGAATTTTATGTGAGTTTTGGTTGGATGTGAGCCTGATGTGGATTAGTAACTCAATCCCCAAAATAGTAAATTGGATGGAGAAGTTAGTGAAAAGTCAGTCACAATTGATTTGGAAGTCAACAAAATGTTGTGTAGAATTCTTTTGTTTTCTATGTACAACTGTAGGAAGAAATATGATGAAATGATATTTCACCAAAGTCCAACTCATCAATTGCTCCTGTTTACTGCTTTTTAAGGATAGCAAAGCAAAATTCCCATTCTCAAAAGTAATTCCTCCAAAAAAATGGGTCTCTTGTAATTCACATCATATGCCCTGATGTACAAAATTAAACTAAAAGTTGACTTGGTATTATTGGGTTTAGATTTTTGGAATGTGGTAATGTTGCAGTCATTGAAATTGAAACCCATTTTCTTGGAAATGCGGGAATTAATTTGAATTTGGCTGATAAAAATGACAAAAAACTGTTTTAATAGGGTGAAAGTCTGAGTTAAGTCAAGGTTGGATTGCGGTGCCAATTCACTTTGGCCATATATCCTGTCCTCCTCACGAAAATGATCTAGTGAATTTTGTATTTTTTTGCTTTTCAAAATTCACATGTGCACATGCAAGTTAACCTTTTTGCACTTTGCTAATAGTCACCCTGATGTACGCGCGTACATTGAGGTGGAAATATCACAGGATGGGCCTTTCACAGCCACATGAAAAGTAAAAAAAAAAAATTGAGACACCAATTGCCCCCCTGATGTACGCAAGTACATGAGGGGGAAAAAATCACAGGCTGGGCCTTTCACATCTCCATGGAAAGGACACACTGGTCATGGAGCCAAGAAAGGACTATATTCTGGATGAGTTCTGGATGAATTATAGATGAGTTCTGGATGATTTTTTGGCAAGTTATGGTTTATTTCAGGATGATTTCCAACTGATTTCCACGCTGACTTCCAGTCTTGTTCATACCTATTCAATATTGCTTTACCAAAGGCCTCCAGCACAGTTATGGAAAAAAGTTACGGTAAGGCACTCCCTGGGGAGTGGGAACATATCTCCCCTGGTGTATCCTTAGCATTATTACATACATCATTCATTAGTATCATAGCTACATAGGACTGCAGATTATACATAACTTCATTACTCATTTTTCCCTTCACATGAATCAGCAGTACATTCCTTCATAGCTCTTGTAGTTATTATCAAATGCTCATCTTCATTATGTACATTCTTACTTCTGCTCATCATTATTTCATCTTCTACATAGTTACCTTTCATGTACACTCCTTGGTCATTGCACCTTCATCATTACTGCTCATCATCAGATATTGTTACTATGTGCTCATCATGTATTACCCCCCTGTAGTACTTCTCACATATATAAAAACCCCTCTAGATGTTGTATCCCCATGATGCACTTTCTACTACATCCCCTCTGTAGCACCTGTTAAACCACCCTTATATGCACTTTCAGCTTCTACACTTTGGATACACCTTCCCCCACATACACCACGGGGCGCCTTTTTGGAAAAGGCTGACATCCCGCGGATGCTTTGGCCTGAAAAGCGTCCGCATGATGTCCAGGGAGCATCCAGCAGATGCCAGGTGCACTGAGCATCACTTGGACGCTTTTGGATGCGTCCAAGTGATGTTCAGCCCTCAAAGACATCATCTGGACATCCTGAGGGTCAACATCCATTGGACACTCTGGCTGGAGTGTCCGCTGGACATCCTGAGAGTCAACATCCATTGGACACTCTGGCTGGAGTGTCCGATGGATGTCAACCCAGTGTGCACTTGATATCAACGGCGTGTGCTGCTTTCAATTACACATGCCCCTGCCGTAGTGGGGAAGGGCTGCCTTCACCGGGACCTCTGATGCTGCAGGTTGGGTGTTCAACACCCAGTCTCATCGACCACTGCAGCACCCGGGCCCAATCACCCCTGGCACTCAATCGCATTGCCTCTGTCCCACCGCTTCTTAGCGCACGCGACCCGGGGCCTGGTGCTCGTTGCAGGAGTGTGCTGGCCAGTGCACCTGGACAAATAGTTTTCCCATCTGAGGATGGTTTGTGATATCCGGCGGATGATTGGGTTACATCCAGCTGTTGGAATATATGCTTCAAGCTCCATTTGAGGGGCCAAGCTATATGATCTAATATCCAAATATCACCAGTAAGACCAACTGTGTGTTTAGCTCAGTGGTATAAGAGCAGCTCTCATGAATTTAGAAGGTTGTGGGTTCAAATCCCACAACACACAATTCTTTTCACCTGAGTAATTCCAACACCAGCAGATGCTCCAAGACCATCCGGTGGATACTCAGTTGGGATACATCTGTATCCGTCATGAAGAGTAACATCCCGCGGATGTTTCCTGCCCTGCAAGAGCCGGATGTCCAGGGACATCTCCAAAAGGGTGTCCCATGGACATCCGGCACGACCCGTGGTGTACACTCAGTAGTACCTTAACACACCTCACTCAGATAACATTTCACCCCTCAGAAATATATCCCCCAGCATATATCTCATTTGTCAGCCTACGTGATGCCAAGGATATTATCCTTCTAGCTACACGTGGTGCAAAGCAAAAGATTAGAGTTATAAAACTCTAAGACAAGGTTATAAGGGTTAATTCCAACGTAATTGTTGGGAATTATGGCGTAAGAATAATAAGGCAACTTGGGTCAATTTGAGCCAATTTTGACGTAATAAAATGAATATAACTAATTTTTAAGAGGGGCCTGATAAATCAGGGGTGTTTAATCCCTCTAGAATGAAGAACTGGGGCCTGTAAACAGGGGTGTTTCAAATCCCAGAAAGAAATGGCGGAGAATCTCAAGAGAAGGGGCTTAAACTTACTAGTATAAGACCCTAGAGTCACTTGAGGTTCTTCAGGCGTGAAGTTGGGCAGTTGGAGGCGCTCAGAGGAGGTAATCTTGAGGGCAGGGTGGTTACTGGACAGCTTCAGGGCGGAAATTGGGGCTAAAAATCACGAAAGTAGGTATTTTACCTGGCAAATCACAGGCTATTGAGGCTGTTGAAGGCGGGTAAAATTCTAGTAGGTAATGTAAATCTGGGGAATCTCCTTTTGGGCGGAGAAAGGGCCCTTTATATAGCCTAGGCAGGCCTCCAGGGGCGCCCAGGGGACATGGGGACACTTGTGGGCGCATTCTGAGGCAATTTGGTTGCGCTAGAAGGCGCTGTGGGTCGTGGAACCTTGGGGCTTGGATACAAGGGTTGCCAAGAGCCTTTTACAGAGGTTCTGCGTGTTTTTACACATGCCTTACACGTCATGGGGGCTGGTTTGGGGGTTCTGTGACGCTCATTTCCGTGGAAATGTGCCACAGAAGGTACTAGAACTGGCTTCTGTGCAATTGTACACGTGCAAGCAGTGCTACATACATGTTCTGGAGGCGCTTATTAAGTGCTCCAGTTCATTTGACCCCTTCTACATATTTACTACAGTTGTAATTTACACGTAGTGAGGCTTGGGAGAAGCTGGGGCGCTTTCTAGTGTCTCCTGTGCACGTTGCAAGAGCCTTTTTCCATCTAGAATGTTTTGATATTGGATGACGTGGTAATTACATCTTGTTTGGTGATTAATTACATGTGTACAAGACATATAACACATGTAATATTGCTATTGGGGCGTATTCTGGCCCATTCTTACTTACTGGTAACCTGAGCGCTTTGGTTGCAGGCTAGTTTATGCATTATGCATATATGTACACTAGGAGCGCGGGCTTGAGCTCTAGGCAACAGAGCACGCGGGCTTGGGTGCGCCACGCAACAAATAAAGCCATCTTTTAAACTATACACAACACCTCAGTTACGTCACTAAAAATGGGTGTAAATATATGTACTTATATATATATGTGCATACAAGTGCATCTACGCGGGGCGTGATGCACTTGGGCAAACTTTGAAGTTAGTTTACACAAGGAAGGGATAATAATTAAGGGTACTTGTAAGTGAGGTACCCTAGGTTATTTTACCCGTAGAATAAGAATCTTCTATAATATTTTACATATTAATTACATAAAGCTGAGTAATTAATTAATTATATATGTATTTAATGTTTTTGCGTAGTTTTACATGTGTAAGAGTAATAATATCTCTTTCATATGTAGAACTATTTTTATATTTTTATTTGTCATGGTGGCTCTGCCATAGTAGCCAGCTGACATCATTACACATCTCAGAGTGACTCCCCAAGAGCTTCTGCTTTTTCCCCTTCTCACTTCTCCTCTCTCACTCAGTAGGATTGATACACCTCAAACTCATAAAGTGTTAAAGCCATCTAAGTCAAAGAGAATCATCATCCACACCCTTTTATTTTTCTTGGTGTAACCCTCTCTCCATCAACATTAGTCAAGAGGGCAGCCTCACCAGCACCTGTAGCCTCTTCTACATTATCAGTAGTGTAGTTGACTATTTCCCCTCACAGCTCTTTCCTGATCTTTGAGGAGTTCCACAACGGACAAGAGCTGAAGAACTGGAACCAGAAGATCTTCTAAACCAAGACTATACTTCAGGAGCTGTTGGCAGAGAGGGACCAGAACGGCTGTTCAAGCAGCTCCAGAAATGCCAGGCTGAGCTTGAAGACACGCGGGCCCACAACCTCAAAGGTAGTGTGGATGAACTGCAACACAAACTCTCCCAGTCCCAAAATTGGGTGCATGTGCTCTGCAAAGAAGTAGAGCAGTTGGTCCACAAACAGGGCTTGACGGCCAAATCCAATCAAGTGATCCAAATTCTGGAAGAGAAAAATCTCCACAAGACCAAATCCCTTGAGATCCAGATTGCGCTGCTTGAAAAGGACCAGATCCATGTCAAGAACAAGCTTGGCAAAAGCTTGAAAGAACGGCTCAAACTGATCAAACATCTGCACAACCAGGCCCGGCTTAAAATTAAATCCATCTAATATCACAATAGTCTCACTAGTATGGCCCAAAGAAATAAGGAAATCTTGAAGAGTGACGCCCAAATCAATCTCCTCAAAACTCACCTCAAAGCTGCCCTTCTGGCTTGCAACTTGCAGACGGACTCCATTGTAGGGGGATGAATACAGCCTAAACAATTCTCCTTTGGGTAAATCCCCATGGTTATTGCATTGAAAAAAAGAATATGTATGTAAATACTAGATTAACTATGTAATGTGCAGCTTCCTCTTGGGTGGGCACCCAGCACCTGCTTGCCAAGATCCAGGAATAATTCCGGGTGGGCAAGCGGGTACATGTACCTATACACCCATTTGCTGGGGAGGATTTCCAAACAGGTGCGCCTTTGTACTCGGCAGAGATCAATGTTCTTCAGCTCCTCCAGGCTGACCTACAACCTGCTTGAAGAGGAAGATTTCTTGGCAAGCAGCTGCAAGGTATTTGCGTCAGAGGAATCCTCCGGGCAAGTGCGCAGACCTTGAAGCTTCTTTGCTTGCCGGGGATGATTCTGGAATCTGAGCAAGAGTCAAAACTCAAAAGTCTCCTCCTTGGTGGTCTCATTTTGCATTCTTGCTGATGAGAATACTCAACCAAAATTAGGTTTGTTCTATGTAGCCGGCCAGTGGGGATAGAATCTCTTTGGCTTGTCTGGAAAGATTCCTCCAGGTCAAGTACCTTGTACCTGCTCGCTGAGGGCCTCAGCAAGCATACTTATCTTGTACCTGCTTGCTAAGGACCTTGGCAAGCAGGTACAACATCAAGTTACTCGCCATGGAGGAATCATCCCCGGCGTGCGGATACATTTACCTATGTATTCATCCTTGGAGCTTTTTCCGCTTGCCAGGCGATGATTCTGGGCAAGACTCCTGCAAGAATTTAGACCGTGTGCCAGCTTCCCGGGCATGTCACTGGGCAGCCAGAGGTCAGACCTTGCCAGCATGCCAGTGAGAAATCCCGGCGTGTGCTTGCTTGGCTATGAAAGGGTAGTTATGTAATTGCTCATCCATGGTTGTGTTTTTTTAGTTGTACATAATTCTTGACAACCATATTCATTTATGATTGTTTAGGCTACATTGAGGTACGCCTCCATTGCCAGCTTAAAACAACAACTGGTTTGTGTCTTTCTGCCACTCTTTATTTCCCTAACACTTTCCTGAGACCTAAAAATAAATTCTCTGGACAATGACGTAATTGACAACAGGAAGAGCTGAAAAACAAACTGAAAACAGAAACCAAACACCTCACGCAAACAAGAGTGGAGATCAGGGAGAGTTCAGAACAAGAGTGGATGCTGAGGGCGGAGAACAAGTCGCTGCGGGAGAACGAGATCCCAAAGGTGGAAAAGGTGAAGGGCCTGTTCATGCGCAGGGACATTGAGCAGAACATGCGCAAAGAGGGTTTTGGCTAGTTTGCCAATCTCTCCCAGAAGCCACCCGCCGGCTTGGCTCAACTACCGGTGTGGAACTACTCAAAGGGGGGAATAAAGCTTGGAAGGGAGATGGATAGCAAAACTAGTACTAATGTAAGCTATGCAAGGGTGCTGGTGAGGCTGCCTTCCTGACTAATGCTGAGGGGATGAGAGTAACAATAAGAAAAAGAAGAAAATGTGTGGCTGATTTCTACTTGATCATAGGAAATAGTACTATGAGCTTTAACTACTGTTTGGCTACTGAGGATGAGAGGGTTGGGGCAATAATTGAAGAAGTGGAAGCAATGCAATGGTTCAATAGCAATGGTGAGTGCAGATGTGCAATGAGCAATGTTCAATAGCAATGGTTGGGGCAATAGCAATGAGTTCAATATGCAAATGGGTGATGAGGAATTTCTGCTATAATGTCTGTATAATCTTCATTGATAATTTGTGACTGGAGAATCTACAAGTGGGGGAAAGGACAGTTCTTATGTTAAGCTGAAAGATGAGCAGTCAAGAGGAATTCTGGCTATGGGAAGAAAGACTGTACAAATGGGGAAGGGTTCTGGCTATGGGAATAAAGACTGTACAAATAGGGAAGGTGATGTGAACATAGTAACAAATTGTAATGATGAGCACTACTGAAATAGGTAAGCACAGATCCTATGATGTAATGTGTACAATAGGCATAGTAAATAATGTGCAATGTATGTAAAAGGGTTTAATATGTGAGAAAATATCTGTAAGAGGAATGTACTATAATGATTTAAGTAAGTTACTAATGAAATGAATGTTGTAACTAATGAAGACTGTAGGTTTTCTGTAAATATTATATCCTTAATAACTATTGAACCATTGAAGATAAAGGGGTACTATGTGTGAGTGACTATAGGTAAAGATCAGGCGTAGAATCTGAATATGCAATGATAATGAAGTATTTGTGAAGGGTTATGGGGTAATAGACAGTGTACTGATGAATATATGTAAAAAGAAGATAACAAAATACTACTTGTGGCTTGGGATAGAGCACCACACCGGCCACACCCACGACAACAAGGAACCGGGCCCCTCATATATCTGCTTAATTTCTGATAATGGTAGGGACAGTGTAGGACCCAGGCAAGCCCCTACTAGACACCCTTACGTAAATTGTTTCAAAATGATTTTTTTTTGGCAAAAATGATACTTACGTAAACCTGTGAAACTTGTTTCAAATGGACACTACTGTGATTTTTTTCTTCTGGGACATACTGACGTACCCTTTTTCAATCTGGTCTTCCCTTCCAAGGGAAAAAATGACATACTCACGTGTTTTGTTTCAATTTGTTTTTGTGCTTAAAGGCGTAAACATAGTTTGCATACATATTAGTTCCTCCCTGTTCTCTCCTGCTCCCATGTTACATTAAAAGGGTCGAGGAAGGTCTGAAAGGCTTCTAAAAGTGATTTTAATCCATTTTTTGTAATACATCAGCAATGATAACCAGAACATCAATTTTGCACTTTTCTTATCCAAAACCCCCACAAATAGCTGCAGATGTTACTTACGTAACTTGTTTCAATCCACTATGCCAAAAAATTACAAAATTGAACATACTGACGTAGTTGGTTTCAAACAGTTGGTTCTCTCCAAAAAATGAAAACTACAGCCGTTTCAAAATGGCAAATTCCCGGGGTATCACGTAAGGGTGTCTAGTAGAGGCTTGCCGGGGTCCTGACAGTGTTAAAGCTGCAGGCTGGAAAATTCAAAGTGTAGATTTTCAACACTTTTTGGTGGATGTTCTCCCACCCAAATGGTGTGATAGCCCGCAATTCCCCTAACTTAGCTAATTCCCTCCTTGGGGGAGCAAAGTGTTGTCTTTGTTGTGACATAGATCCTTATTGTCTCATTGCTCCTCCCTGAACTCCTCTTGACCCATCTGTACTCCAAATGTGGAGTTTGCACACCCCAACCTACAACACAAAGCAACCTCCAAAGGAGGGACTTATGCGCTATGTTGACCCCGCGGCAGTAGAGAATTAGTTAGGCATTTTGGTGAGGACTTTCTTAAAACCAATCTCCCACATGGGTTTCTGAAACTTTTTTGCTCTAATTTACATTTCTGGGATGGCTCAAGCTGTCCCCTTCTTTCTACTATTTTTTCTCATCTTCAACTCCTCTGATTGAGCTGCAATCATAGTTGTAACATTATCAATTTCAGATTCTCTACAGTGCAAAATATGGAATGCACAATGAAGTGGACCTGTCAGTCACAAAAAAGGAATTCATGGGGCACCCAAGGCCCCAAAAATTTGTACAATATGTAAAAAGGAACTCCATGATGTTGTGCACATCTTGCTCCCCCAAGAATTTATTACCTGGTGACAAATGGCGCGTCCAGAAGGATTGAAAAACATCATTTTTCTAGTTCTCTACTGCCAGGGGGTCAACATAGCGCATACAGTGACCCCGCCATGTAAGCATAAGGATGGTGGACAAAAATCCTATGCTTACATTGCGGCATGCTTCTTATTGAGGTAAAGTCCCAGCAAAACCAAGAAAATGGTTGCGGGAAATCTACATTTATGCTATGCTTACATTGTGATTATGCTTACATCGTGAATGCCTACATGGCGGGGTCACTGTAAGTCCCTCCTTTGGAGGCTTCCTGCGGGCAATGGTGAAACAATACAATACGGGACTGGTATTCAATACTATGTATAGTATTGTTTTTTTGATACATCAGAATTCAATACCATGTACTGTATTGAAAAAAAGATACAATATGGTGGTATTGTATCTAAAAAAACAACACCTTTTCTGGGCAATTGGCGCTCAATCCAATGGCCCCTCCCAGCAATAACTTGTATTGTATTGTATCAGAATGTATTGGCAATACAATACCATGGATTGTATTGGTTTGGTGACTTGATCCAATACCAATACAGTGTATTGGACTCAAAAAAAATACCAATACATGTACTGTACCGTTTCACCATTGCTGCGGGACAGTGTCCCCCCTCCACCACCCAAACTCCGAACTCCGACCTCCCGCATCAGGAAGGACTTGGTTAAGTTAGGTGAAAGACCGGTCTGCGCTAGTCAGAGAGTGAGGTCACACCTCCTCTTGATGACCAACTGGTCTGTGCCGGTCACCAAGGGCATGCCCCCTCTAGGAAAGGTCATGTCCCCTCTCAAGGACCAGTACAGTCACCAAGGGCATGCCCCCTCTAGGAAAGGTCATGTCCCCTCTCAATGACCAGTACAGACTGGAGGTGTGCTGTGCCGGTCATAGCTACTCTCAACAACCGGTCTGTGTCATTGGGGGAGGTCAAACCTCCTCTTGTTGACCGGTCTCAAACTTAACTAAGTCCAAAGGTGGGGGCGCAAAGCGCCTCCACCGGAGGGACTTATGCGGCATTGGTGATTTAGGACTGAGAGCAAAGGCCAAAAATGCTGATTTTGACAAATGTTCCCATAGCTCCTTCACCTCCAAGGATCCCAACAATGTTTTTGGATCAGATGAAATATCAACATCTTGTCTAATTTTTGATGCATCAATATCATCATGAGTCCTCCTGCCTCACTCACAATGATACATCAAAGATGGTGGATGGCAAAAGCCAACCTGGAGACTGTTGAAACAGCATTTTTAGTGAAAATCCATACACTTGCCTCGAGGAAAAAAAAATGACACGTATCCAGGACTCACTGCTCTGACAGATCTGAGAATGTCACAAAGCTGCAGGATGCGTGTGGGAACATGCATTTTCAGCCATTTACTCCAAATCCCGAGGGAGCCAGTTGGAAAAACAGTGATCAATCATCTGTTCTAGCCAGGACAAGTTTTTTTGTGTTTACATCCCCTGTATCTCAAGTTTGGAAAGGAGAAAAATACACCAGAAGGTGGCTGGAGATAGCCACGCTTCTGATGAGTCTTAGTGAAAATGTACGGGGTGATCACAAAAACACACCACCGTACAGGGACCGTAGCACAAAAAGGCAAGGATTTGGGGCATAACTCTCAGGCCAAAATCACCTGTAAGGCATAAGTCCCTCCCAGAGGAAGGCCTTTGGCCTCCCTTGGGAGGGACTTACAGCCATTCCAAAAAAGCTTGGCTTTGTTGGAGGGAATTTCCACCCAAACTTTGTCTTGGATTTGCCAATAATCACTGGCAAGGTTGGAGATATGTATATTCATGCCCACCTCATTCTTATATGCAGGGTGCATATGCAGCAGCCAGATGCCCTCAATCATCTCCTTCCTTTCATTTTTTCCTAATTCTGAGTTCAGAATCAAGCAATTTGGCTGATTTTACCCTGGATGGCATACTGATCCTGTTTGCGAGGTTGGATGGTGCTGGTCCCAGCGGCTGGCGTGTTTTTTTTCCGCTACCAAACGGCTTGATTGGTGGGATCCTACAAGCGACTGCGCTCGCAGGTCTGGATATCATGTGTCAAACCTTGATGTTGGATGCACATACATTGGCAAATCCAGAGGGAATTTCCACTGGAAATTCCTTCCAAAGAAGCCAAGCTTTTTCGGAATGGCTGTAGTTAAGTTAGGACCGGTCTATACTAAGAAACCTGGATAGACAGCAGCGTACCATCGAGCACAATCTTCTCATTCTTCCCTGGTGTTAAATAACAAATATAAAATATGTAGGGTTTGAAGATAAAACAAACAACCAGTAACCCAGAAAAAAAAAAAAAAAGAGCTGGATGTGTGTGTGTGTGGGGAGGAGAGAAGAGACAGGAAGCGGAATTACGCGGACAGCTAGATCAAGGTCTAATGGAGAGAAACTCAGATGTTTTGCAAGTAAAGAGAATCAAGTTATACTTAATGAGGCAGATAGACACAAATAATTACATAATGGCTTATTACACTTTTGAAGCCAATCTCTGTTTTACAAAGAGAAAATGGAAGCAAACCCGAGCAAGCCGGGAAAAAAAAGGTAGTAACAAGAATGATTGAAAGAAAGTTAATTAGTATTCCTCGTTGCATTGAATCAAGAACCAGGTAACCGGGGGGAAGGGGGTAAAAACAGAGATGAGAAGGAGGAACTACTGACTCGAATTTCTTGAGGAGTGAAGTGCAAGATGACGCCCAAGACTCTCACCAAATGGGGCTACGGAACGAAAACGTCAGGGCACCTGTCCGACAGACGGCATCTGTGGAGAGAGAGGGGGAGAGGACGTACGCGCATTTCTTTGTGTTCGAGGAACTGGAGGAGTGTGTTCCGGAGATACTCGAAGTTGAGTTGGGCTTCGTCGTCGAGTGCCGGGTTGTCCAGACTGACAGACGAGGAGTCGGGGTCGACGAGCGTCGAGGACTGGGGAGGCGGCGGGGTGGTGGGGGGGATGTGTGAGGCGTGGGGGGAGGGAGAGCAGGATGGGGCGGGGGCGTGGGTCGAGAGATCGGGCTGGGGAGGATCGGATCCAAGGGCCGGGTCCCTCGTCGTCGCGGGTGTGGCCGGTAGTGGAGCCGAGCCGGCGGGCGGCTTCTGGGAGAAGTGGGCGAAGTAGCCGACGCCCTCTTTGCGCACGTTCTGCTCGATGTTCCCGCGCATGAACAGGCCCTTCACCTCGTCCACCTTCCGGATCTCGTTCTCCCGCAGCGACTTGTTCTCCGCCCTCAGCATCCGCTCGCGTTCTGAACCCTCCTCGAGCTCCACTCTCGTTCGTGTGAGCTCTTCCGTTGCTGTTTTCAGCTCGGTTTGCAGCTCTTCCTGTCGTCGATTACGTCATTGTCCGGGGGATTTCTTTTCAGGTCTCAGGAGAGTGTCAGGGGAGGAAAGAGTGGCAGAAAGACACGAACCAGTTGTTGTTTTAAGCTGGCGATGGAGTCCGTCTGCGAGTCCCGAGCCAGAAGGGCGGCTTTGAGCTGAGTTTTGAGGAGATCGATTTGGGCGTCACTCTTCAAGATTTCCTGATTTCGTTGGGCCATACTAGTGAGACTATCGTGATATTCGATGGATTTAAGCCGGGCCTGGTTGCGCAGGTGTTCGATCTGTTCAAGCCGTTCTTTCAAGCTTTCGCCGAGCTCGTTCTCGACATCGATCCGCTCCTTTTCGAGCTGCGCGATCCGGGTCTCGAGGGTTTTGGTTTCGTGGAGATGCTGCTCTTTCAGCATTTGGATCACCTGATCGGATTCCAGCGTCGAGCCCTGTTTGTGGACCAACTGCTCTATTTCCTCGCAGAGCACATGCACCCGATTTTGGGACTGGGTGAGTTCGTGTTGCAGTTCGTCCACACTACCTTTGAGGTCGTCGTGCTGGGCCCGCGTGTCTTCCAGCTCAGCCTGGCGGTTCTGGAGCTGCTCGAACAGCCGGTCCCTCTCCGCCGACAGATCCCGGAGTCTAGCCTCGGTTTGGACGATCTTCTGGTTCCGGTTCGTCAGCTCTCGTTCGTAGGCTGCCTTGGCGGTGATCGTATCGAGCTCGAACTGGGATTTCTTTGAGGCCGTCTCGCGCTCGAATTGACTGCGGATCGACTGGTTCTCTCTTTCGTAAGAATGGCGTAGCTTGGACAGCTGCTGTTCTTGCGAGATCTTCAGCTTGGATAATTCATCCTCCAGCGATTTCTTGTCGGCCTGCAATTCTTTGATCTTTGAGCTCGAGTTGCTGTTCGACTCATTCAGCTCGCTCTCCAGGGCATTCTTGTCCTTCTCGGTCTGGACGAGCTTCTGCCGAACGGCGCGGAGGAGACTGATTGACTTTGCCCGCTTCTCCTCCTCCTGCTTCAATTTAGCTTGGGTGGTTTCGAGTTCGGTTTTGAGGGCCTCGATTTCCTGCCGAGATTGTTCCTGTTGAGCTTTTGTTTCGTCCGGTGGATCTGGTGGTGGCGGTTGATCAGGCTTTAGTTGATGATCGATTGAATTGGCTGGGTTGCTTGCATCACAGACCTTCAATCGGTCCAACTGATCATGTCGTTCTGAAATCGGACAATCGTCAGCAACATTCGCTCTTTATTGGAGACCAGACGGGGTGTAAACTGACCGGCTAGGGAGTTGAGCAGTTGGCTGGTGGGGTCGGTCAGGGGGGTATCCGCTTTCTGCGCGAGTTCGTTGAGGGTCTGGTAGAGTGCCAGCAAGGTATTCTGGCCAGAGAGGATGGGTAGCAGGGCCTGGATGATCGCATCCAGCGCTGGCGGTTCTGCTTCGATGTGCTGGTTGTTTTCGGCTGGGTTGTGTGCTGACGATGATGGTGCTGGCGAGTCTGGCAGGGGGATATTCTCGGCCATCGTGGTTGGTGGTCGCCTGCCAACCTCGGCCCACCCGGAAGAAACACTTCTCCTTTTCTCGCTAACATCAGCTGCATCTGCACAGAATAGATGCAAAAAAGAATACAACACCTATCTTGGATTGGATGATGACATGTTCAAGCACAACACCTGATGCAAACCTCATGCGCGGAAATGTGCACTTCCAAAAACATTCTTCATATGTTGTAGACAGGGGGCAAGATCAAACGTAAATCATCAACTTTCATTCGGCAGTAGTAGTTCTAGTCAAGGGTGAGCGTAGAGAATCGTATATGTAGAAATTATATAAATTAAATATAATTCCAAATATAGTACAACGGCAAAAGATATTTTTTGGCTTTCTTTTTTCTCATAGAATTTCAAACAAAAGCGAGATAAGAGGAAGGAGATCTATAGCGGTTATAAGTAAGAGAAAAAACTAGCTCATGCCAACTGTGATTAGTACTGTCCAGCCCCAGTAACCGACGATTGGTCGCGTGACCCTCAATTCTTCAAGTTGCATACTTCAAACAGAAAAGAAAGGAATAAGTGAAAAGTAATTATTTCGGCGGGGATGGGGGGAGAGATCGAGTGGGCTCACTTTTCGAACATGCTCTTGAGCAGTGCTCTTGAACAACTCGTAGTCCTTATCGAACTGTTCAGCGATACTGGCCACAATCGCGTCCTCGGCTACATACATCCCATCACACGAAAGAAGAAGAAAAAAACACCGGCATCTGACTATTCAGTGTGAGAAGTGTTGAGGACTGAAGAAAGGGCTACTGACGATTTGGCTCGACTAATAGATTAACAATTGCTCTAAGCACTGGGACCAAAAAAAATGACGATAACATGATCCAGATCAATATCAAACATCAGCAATTATTCGGTGTCCAATTGGAATGTAACTGGGAGAGGAGACAAAAGACAGACCATGCTCGATCCTGATCGAAGGTTTCCAAGCGTCTGGCTTCAAGAGACCTATGCAGAGCAGGCCTTCTTGGGTGATATTAGGGTGATAGATCCTCGTCAAGAATTTGATCGTCTTATTATTACGCACAACATTTTTTTTTTTTTTTTTTGGAAGAAAATCAATCGATTGGAAAAAAAGAAAGCAGAAGATTGATGATGGATTTGTCGGAGGGAAAGATGCTTACCGGTGCTTTGAACGGGTACTCTAACGGAAACGTCGCTTCTATTTTGAACTTCCCGCCCTCGTAACACGATCCAACCTGCACGTATTAGTCATCAATCAAAACCGCCAAATCTCTTCCTCAGACCTTGTTTTCTTCGAAGTGGAAAACAGACACCAATTTTGTAAACGCTCACAGGTCCCTCCATAATTCCTACAACCATTCGATTTTTCGTCCGGGGAAAAAAGGAAGAGGAGTGTGTTAGATATGTTTCTTTTTCGATTGCTCATCCGCTTCGGTTTGGGAGATAGATATACTATCCACAACACTGGATATCCATGTGTATACTGACAAGTGCGCTTCCTTTCCATTTCCTTCTTTGATTATTTATTTTTTGTTTATAAAAATAAGGGGAATGAGGAGAGAGAGGGAGAGAAAGGATGATAAGCACCCACCAGTCCAATGTAAGACGTTGTTCTCGTCAGGCTCGATCGTCACATTGTTGATAGGATTCGACTGCAGATCGGTATATTCCTACCGGGTTTCAAAATCGGCCGACCACCGATCAAGGGTGTTTTTCAAAACGACGAACGGAGCAAGGAAATATCCCAAAGAATACCAGATAACAAGTCAATAGTTCTGTTTTTCTATTATTTTTTTTTGGAGAGAAGTTGATTTACCTTAGCAATTCTTCGATTTGCAGACATCGGTGTAAACCCTTCGCTCAGTTGGAGAAGAGAGCCTGCTGGAGTGGGTCGGATCGGACTATACGCGTGAGTTGGTATGTCGTGTGTTCTCGTTCGTTCGTTTGGTTTTTCGTTCGAGCTGAAGATGTATTACTGCAGTTTTGATATTCTGATGATCGCCAGCAGACTGGAGGTCCGACGGAGATAAGCCCAAGCCAAAGCTAACTGTGTATGTATCCGGCGGATACATCATTGCAACCCAGCTTATGTAAGCCCTCCATTCGGCCCTCATCACAATCCCTTTTCCCTGCAGAAACACATTTGTGAAAACTCAACCTCATCAACAGTTATGGGAAGAACTTGACTGTCTAAGGCACGGAAGATTCATGCGGAGCATTACTGATCACTTACTACAAGTATACCTGCTGCCAGTTGTGAGCCTTGCTATGAACAAAAGTCAAAACTGGCTTGGTTGGTTGGAGCTGACGAGTACAGTAAGTATAAGGTTAAAAGAGATAACTCAAGTCCAGGCACTTGATCAACATGAAATATATGACTGCTTTGATTGAGCCCTTGAAGAAAACTATGTATATAGCCCGGTCCATGTTGGAGTATTTTAAGTCCCCAACTAAAATTACACAGCTAGCTGGTCAATAAAATGGGGAGCTTAAAATAGGGGGTTCACGATAGAATTTTTAGAGAAAATTTAGAGCCCATTTAAAGGCCTTTATGAACAACTTGATAAAAAATTCAAAAGTTTTTCTGATTTCCAAGGAACATTAATATGTGAACAGCTTGACAATTTTTTTAAAAAAATTGTTCATCAAGGCCTAAAAATGCACTGCAAAAGGGTTTGAATTGCTTGCAACCCCCAACCTTGAGGTTGAACGGAGGCAAGCAATATAATATTGGTCTCCCAGACAGATCTTATCACCAGGAAAAAAAAATAGTCACTTGATGACAAGTGACATCATGCCAGCTCCAGCGGGCTACCCACCATCTACCCACCATCTACCCATCATCTACCTACCATCTACCCATCATCTAACCAGTTTAAGAATTTCCACAGGAGATCCTCAGTTTTTGCTGGGCACCACTGATCCCCATTTCTGGTCAGCTGATACTCAGCTTTAGCTCCCAGCTTATGCTCAGCTTTGGTGCCCAGCTCATGCTCAGCTTTGTTGCCCAGATCAGAACCAGTCCTGGCCCAGCTTATTTTCAGCTTTATTCCAGTCATGGCTCATCTTAGACTCAGATTAGGACTATCATTGGCCCAGCCAATGCTCAGCTTTGGACCAGTATTGGCTCAGCTGATTTTCAGCTTTGGATAAATCTCGGCCCAGCCAATGCTCAGATTCTGAGTCTGATCACTCCTGTAACAGCTTATGCTCATCTGTGGACCAGCCTTGGCTCAGCTGATGCTCAGCTGTGGACCAACCTTGGCTAAGACAATGCTCAGCTGTGGACCAGCCTTGGCTCAGCTGATGCTCAGCTGATGCTCAGCTGTGGACCAGCCTTGGCTCAGCTGATGCTTGGCTGTGGAACAGCCTTGGCTCAGCTGATGCTTGGCTGTGGAACAGCCTTGGCTCAGGTGATATTAATTTTTTGAATAGTCTCAAAACATCTGATACTCAGCTTTAGAACAGCCTTGGCTCAGCCAATGCTCAGCTTTGTACCAGCATTGGCTCAGCTGATGCTCAGCTTTTGAAAAATTTTGGCCCAACTGGTGTTAATCTTTGGAACAGTATTGTCCCAGCTGATCCTAAGCTCTGCACAAGCCTTTTCCAAGATGATGCTCAGCTTTGGACCATTGTTGGCTAAGCTGATGCTCAGATTTGGAATATTCTTGGTCCAGCTGACACTTGGATTTGTTTCAGGCTTGGAATATCCAATGCTCAGCTGTGGCCCAGGCTCAGCCAATGCTCAGCTTTGGCCCAGGCTCAGTCAATGCCTACTGCTCAGCTGTTCCTGGGAAAAAATTAGGATCAGCTGACTGTGCCACATTGAGTGCTCTGGTGCAGTCCTGCAAGCTCTACAAGTGCTGGTGGAGCAGACTTGGAGCAGCGCTGGAGTAGCTCTGGAGCAGAAACCAAAGCTGCATCATGTCACTTGCCATCAAGTGAATATTTTTTTTTCCTGGTGTATGTTGGCGGGGCCCACCAATACATTACATTGTCACCAATACAGCCCCCTTGGCAGTGATGGACTCTGATGTTTTTCCAAAATTCAATTGTGAACCCCCCTAATGGCCACGGGAATCAACATTTTAAGCTAAAATGTTGGTAAGTTTGTCTGGTTGTCCATGTAGGTGGCGCCTAAGCTGTACACTGTGCGGAGGGTATACAGTAGGGGAATTGATTCACTACAAGAAAAACTGGGTCAACTACTTGCATTTGAAATGCAGGGTGATCTGACCAAGCTGCCATTGTAGCCCCACTTGTAATAAAATGACTGCCTTTGAGGCACAGTCACTGTGCAATGTGCACAATCACTGGGCATTGAAGTTTGGTTGAGGGAACCCTTTGAGGAAGGTTGGAGTAACACCAAAAGCCTCCGTCAAGTTCCCACATGTCAACTGCTTACAGTTGAACCAGTTATTTTTGCAGTGATTCCTTCCCATGCAGCCTCCTAGGGTAGCCTGTCACCACGGTGGTTGGATCCAAGCAACCCAATTTGAACTTAGTCCTCCCTTTGGAGTTGGCAGGCAGGCACCCCTTGGGAAAAGTGTAAGCCTCAAAAGGAGGGACTTGGGAGTAAGTGGCCAATTTTGGTATGGAAGCTGAGGAGTCAAGACTGCCTCAATCCATTTTCCCGGTGTCAGAATTTGACACCACATCACAACAGCATCCTATGGGTCAAATTTCCCGCCCTGGTGCAAAATTGAAGCCCTACAGGCTACATCTTGCCTTCAAAAGTACATAGGCCACACATGATTCACTCTCAAGGTTTTGAACCTCCAAGGAATGTGAAATGATGGATTCATGATTGCAGGAAATATCATACAGTTGTACATTTGGGCAACTGCATGAGCATATTACAATAGTGAACATCTCAACCAACAATGACCAATTATTGACAAGGTAAGAATGTTTCACCCTTGATTGCAACAGTCAAGCTTCTAGATAGCACCAAGTATGTGTTTCCCAGATGGTTTGATTGTCTGGATAATATCCTCAGTAATCAAAAAACAATTTAAATTGTTAAAATGACCCTTCTCCAGCCAGAATAGGAAAACATAGTCAGCCCCTCTGACTCCGCCACCTGCTTGGCCAACTTTGTGAAGGGCTACAATCCAAAGTAGATTGCCAGAAACTGGGACTGTCTATTAGATCTAGCCTGGCCAAAAATTGAGGTTAACCTCACTAACGCCCTTTCTCAACGCTATCAAAAGTTCAAACCAGCTTTCAAAATCTTCTCAACTATTGTCAATGCCTATGAGAAGAACACTAGAGTACACAAATATCTGCTTGCACAAAGCCTTTTGGAACACCCACCGTGATCCTACTGCGCCACTGCTCTCTGGATCAGTAATTCTTGTGTGGCCGCTGAAAATCTGCGCGCCATCAACAAACTCCCTACCAGTTTCAAAATTTGGATTTTCCCATGGCAGGCCTTGATTTCTTGTGGTCAAACATCAGGGACTTTGTTTATAAACCATGATGTAGATTTAACTTGATGGTGCCATTGGAGCTCTGGAAGCCCACAAGGTCAGCCTAAACAGAACCAAGACAACCAATCTAGTCTCTGCATTGGCTGCAACCGGCAGGAATGTTGCCTGCTCCAACTGTGGCAAACAAGGCCATTGGTCCTCTGCAGTCAAGCTTGGTAGCTATGAATCTGGATCTTACAACAATGAAGGTGACATGGAAATAATTCATGAGTAACTGAACCAGTTTATAGCTAGCATTTTTTTTCTTAATACATCCAAAGCTATTAATTATTAAGCCTACCGTACAGATCTTCCACCGTCATTGGTACAATATCTAATTTTGTTTTTTTCTACTTCATTCTAGAACTTAGTACTAGTTATCAGCAAGGGGGGCTGTTGGGATTATCTGTATGTTAGATCTGATATGCTAGTATGTAGCTAAGCCTATACTCATATTAGAGATGGCACCAGGTACCCCTTTGCAGGTACCTGGTGTTTGTCAGCGGGTACCTGCTGGACTTCAACAGGTACCTGTTAGCGGATACGGGTGCGGGTGCCCATGTCCACCATTTTGTGCAAAAGTTACCCGCCATATACCCCCCACATCACCAGAAGCTTCGCGAGAGGGCTTCCTCTTGGAAAGCTGCATTACAAACACCAGCTCGCCAGGAGGGAGTCCTCTTGGCGGGTTGGTATACATACATCAGCTCGCCAAGGGGCTCCCCTGGGCTCCCTCTTGGCCAGCTGGAATACATACACCAGCTTGCCAAAAGGAATTCCTCTTGGTGGGCTGGTATACATACACCAGCTCGCCAAAAGGGATTGGTTTTGGCGGGCTGGGATGCATACACTAGCTTGCCAAGAGGGCTTCCTCTTGGCAAGCTGGTGTATCTGTACCAGCCCTCTGAGAGTGGTGTACCCAACACTGGCATGAGGTTGGTGATGTAGAGCTGATGCTTGAGCAAAGAAATTGGGCCAATGATGCTACAGTTAAAAAAGATGTTGGGCTGTTGCCATAGTTCATTTTGTGTGGCAGTGAGCTGATGCTCAGCATTTTGGGCTGATGCCACAGTCAAAGAGGAATCAGTATTTTGGGCCAATGCCTCAGCATGAGCCATTTTGGTGTGTTTTTTCTTTCAAGTTGGCCTTAGCACCAATGTGCACAGCTATATTTTGGAGGGACTGAATTATGCTGATGTGCTCCAGCCTGTGAGTTTCTGAGACAAGAGGATCAGCCTGTCCCCAGAACTTTTATTCAAAAATAAAAAAGGAAACAGAAAAACCATGTGGTTCCCAGCTATCATTATAGCTTTGATTCTTACTAGTGTGGCCAATATCACCCTCAGGGCCATTGACTTGATTGAACCACATACAATCATGTCCTGCTATCATCAGTAGCACCAGTCACATCAACTTAGTCCTACCACACAAATTTACTTTTATCACTACCTGACATTGGTATCTCAATACATCAAGTTTTTTTTCCTTGAATTGGTCAACTCATCCTTTTCCTTGTTGGTCTCAGACAACCATCTTCTACAAATGAATATGACCAACAGGGTATCAAAGGTGGAGTGTGGATCTGCTAATTGCACCACAGCTGTTTGCAAAAAAGGAAGCATTTCCAAGCCCAAGAAATGCAAGACCCAGGCAAGTTAACTGGAATTATTTTAGAATTTTGTTACTTAGAAAAGAACATTGTAAATTTGAGACTTGATGAAATACAGTGCTATTTAATTGCTTGATTTTAGGAGTGGGTTAATTATCTTGTAATATTGTTTCCCTGCCTCACCATGTTGAAGCTCTGCAAGATCTGGCTTGGCATTGATGAGTTCTTCCAAGGCATTGATTAACCCTTGATTAAGACATTTAATTTGATCCAAATCATTAAAGCAGAGAGAGGCCTGTCGGATGTTTTGTCCACTGGCTTCATTGTGTTCCCTACAAGCATTTGAACTTGTAAGATCAGGTCGACTTGACTGAGCACTGTCCAAGTTGATATTTACGATCAGACAAGGTTTGCTGTGCTGGAGTTGAACATTCAATAAAGTATTGGGTAACTGTTCATCTTCTACACTGCGGTCCATTTGCCAGCTACTGGCCCAAATTCCACAGAATGAAATGTTCTTTTCATGCAGATCGTCTGAGTCACGCTTGAGGTATATTGCAAAAATCTGGTTGATACCTAGCTGGTCTGAACGGCATTGCGCAGCCATGCATTGGTGCATGAAACCTAAAAGGTTTTTGGGTGTCGGAGAATAGTTGATGCAAGAGAAATGATTCCAAAAAACCATTCCATTATCCAAAAGATCCTTCTTCTGCTTGGGGCCTATTGAACTGAGAACCAAGTCGTTTTTGCCAGTTAAAGCTCTCAAGAAATTCACCAAACAAACTGGACACCCAGTGCGTACACCATCTTTGTCCGATGTAGCTAGAGTGTGTTGCATTGCCTGCAACAAAATGATCCGAGTAGCAAGTTCACAAGTGCCTCTGGCGGGAGCGAGTCCAAGTTGCACAATTGTAATGACTGATTTGATGCCTTGAATCAACATACCCTCATCCTGCAGAAAGTTGAGAGAAGCTGCTGCAAGAGTAAATTGCAACGGGTAGTTACTAATCACCGCATCCCAGTCTGGGAAGATGTGATTGCAATGAGCGGCATGGCATGCAATGAGCTCGGCGTTGAAGTATAAGGCGCCATCAATCCGTGGCTGGATGGTGGGACCAAGGAATGCAAAGTCTTGCGCTCTTGTCAAGATGCCTGGTCGAGTGAGTCCGGTCGGCCCGAGCAGTTTTAGCCCAGCCAAACTCCAAATGGCCTTGTAAATTTCCGCGGGCGGATGCTGTTTGGCCATGGCATCACAAAAGTAGGCACCATAGATTGGACTTCCGTACTTGAAGAGTCGCTCCGGAGACACCAATTCCACCCAGGATTGGGGTTGGTCAGACGGGACCATCACATCAAACAAAAGAATTTTGCAGATCGGTGGATAAAGCAGTTCTTCTCCCACGAAACCGTGTCTTGCGCCCGGGTCAAATTTCCTTGGGAACTTAAAATTGGCTACTGGGGGTGTGGCATTGACCAGGATTGCAAATAACCCCATGTTTTCAGGTATCTTGCTGATTGCTTGACAAAAGGTGTCAACGAATGATGGTTCATCATCAGAGCCCGGGTCTTGTTGGTGTAGCGTGCTGGCTTCATCAAGCGCAAGTAGTACCCTCATTGAAGAGTCTTCATTTACAAACTCCGTAGATCTCCCCATGGCTTTGGCTGCTGTTGAAACGCTGTCTTTGCTGTGTTCAAATTTTGACATTTCTGCCTGAACATTGTTGGCAAATTTTTGCTGGGTTCATTTAGACATATCGAGCTGTTCTGAGCTTGCAACCTCGATGTAGTCGTTCCACTTCTTCAGCCTTTCTTGCTTCTCCTCCGCGGGATCCTGACTGTTGAAAAAATTGACAACAACTTTAAAGATAGAATTAATAAGATATTGATAATGCCAGTGAATACCGCCGGAAGCCGTTGGTACCAGACTATCAGTGAGTGCGGATCTAGGGGGGTAACCGGTGGATTCCTGAGGACGAAGGCAGATAAAAACCACGCAAATGTGCCTTGACATCTCCATGAGCAAACAAGTTTTCCCAAACGTTGAAGGGCCAACCAGTGTAGCGTATGGCGCCAAATATGTAAATCTGTCCCACTTTTTTGCATATTCATTGAGTGTTTCTAAGATTGGATCAATGATGGTTTTGGATCTCAAAAAAGGGCAATCGTATCCTTTCTTGATGATGCTATCAGAAACTCTGGAAGAGGCTATTCTTGGACCAGCTTTGAGTATCCGGCGGCCCTCTTTAGCCTGAAGATCCGAAAGCATTGTTGACAGTCAAACTAAATCAGTCAATAAGCAACAGTAATCATTTGGAGGTGATTCAGCACATCATTAACAATTCATTAGATGAGGGCCAACAAGGTAATAACATGCCAACCAACCAAAATTGGATGAGTGGTGGTGGCAATGGGTTGACGTAGTGGCCCAAGGTGCTCTTGCAAAACTCAGCTGCCTCCAACGTACAATTCCAATTTCCTATGACAGGAAAGAAACTACTGCACAGACCATGTTTGGGTTGACAAAGGTATCACGCGTTTGCTTGTATCTGCTTTGTTCTTGTGATAATCAGCTTTTTGCGTGTGCAAAATAATCAATCGCACATTCACATACTTACATGCTGGACGGGATCCTGCAATTGCTTGGCCTGGTCGGTTTGGCATGCGGGCTTGTGGGATCAACCAATTCCTGATTTCCGTTGAACTTGGGGATGCCACCCGGGGCATCAGGCCCGGGTACTGTCCAATATCCAAGCCCGGCAAATACGGTCCCAACACTGGGTATTTAACCGGTGCGCAGGTATCAAACTTATGTAACACAAGCGTACCCTCCTTGGGGGAGCGTATGTATTTGGAGACGCTTCGGGCCCAAGCTTAACCAAGCCTCTCTGGAGGAAAGCCCCGCAGGGTCTCTTTCTCACAGAGAGGCTTGCCCCCAAGCCACCAATTTTGGCGTGAGAGCTGACAAGCCTGGGGCTCAACCAACCCCCATTTTTCCTTTGATCCATATATCTCACACCCATTTTTTGCTCAATAGGGACATGAGTGGTGCGGCCTTGTAGGCTAGCTTCTTGCGCAGGCAGCCATCCACTAATCAGCTTTTTATCTCCCCAGCTGGCCGCTGGACACCCTTGCAAATTCACTGCTGAGCTTGCTCCAACAAATCAATGTTTTTTTCCAACTCCTGTACATTAAGAATACCAATTGATCATGAATTGAGAAGTGAACTTGTTCAAAAATATGCATTTTCATGTAATTACAAGCAGAAAAATACTTCTTCCATGCACTTATTATAGATGCAGAAGTGTACAATCATTCCCAGAATCTTGGAAGCTTGATTTTACAAGCTTTGTAACTTCAAGACTGTTCAAGATAGAAATATGTGGCCTATGTAGGTTTGAAGGCCAGATGAAGGGCTTCAATCTGGCACCAGGGCGGCCTGATTGGCCCGCAGGACGAAATTTTAGTGTGATGTCAAAGTTTGACACCAGCCAAATGGGTTGAGGCGGTCCTCAGCACTCACGCCAAATTTCCCCGCTTACTCCCAAGTCCCTCCTTTGGAGGCTCGCGCTTCGCGCGAGGGGCGCCAGCCTGCCAACTCAGAAGGGAGGACTGACTAAGTTTGCTTTGCACCTCCTCGGAGAAGCTTTGTTTAAGCTTGCAAGGGTATTGCTCAAAGGGGAGACTACGGGTGCTATGATGATGGCTTAAAATCTGGTTGATTTCGACGCAAGACTGAAACTCAATGCTTAATAGGGTTCCTTCATTGTAACCCAAAGTACTGGATGACTTCCTTTGATGATTGCGGGTCTCCCAGAGGTAATTTAGAGCCACAAAGGCTAATTTCCCTGCTTGTTGGGTCTTTCATCTAAAAGGTTCTGATTGAAATAAGAAATCAACTAACAATTGTTCAAGATGTAAGAACACAAAACACGTCAAAAGTAATTGGAAACTAATTTACAAAAAAGGGGAACAATCAGAAGTTGATGCTCTTTTTTATGGGGCTTACAGTTGGACTTGCGGAGCATAAGGAGCAGTTTTGGCAGCAAAGTCTAACAGAGCAGATTGAGTGAATTTCCGCTTGACGTTGGTGTTGATGTTGCTCTTTGTGGACCACCTGATCAAAGAACTTTCCCAAATTCTTCATCTCCGGCGTTGGCGGCGTTTTTGTCCCGAATAAGTTACTTGTGTTCAATTGGTTTGCGCTTGCTGGCCGGAGCGGTTTTCTTGCAAACAGATTTGTTGCTACAAAGAAGCAGGACAGGAGAGTGTTTAGATGAGTGAGACAAATTTATATGAGGAGAGGTATATAATAGGGGGTTTCAAAGCTGGCCAGATGCAAGGGTGGGCAGTTACGTTACGGTACGTTACGGAGGGCTAATTGGATACTGTAACTTTTTTTTAGTTATCCAAATTAGCCATTTGGGTAACGTAACATTTTTTTTGAGTAACGTAACGTAAAGTAACTTTTTTTTATTTTTGAGTTTTGGAGGTTTTGGATAACATAACTTTTTTGGGGTGGAAATTTTTTGTTCAATATTTTCCAAAACATTGTTCATTTGAATAATGAATTCAGCATAATGGTTAGTGCTTGCCTCTTGTATGTTTTGCAACATTCAAGTTGTGGGTTCATTCCTCACTGTGCACCTAACTTAGCTAATTCCCTCCTTGGGGGAGCAAAGCAACCTCCAAAGGAGGGACTTACGCACTATGTGGACCCCGCGGCCTGAGAGAATTATGAATTTTGGTGGGGAATTTTTGAGAATCACTCTCCCTCATGGGCCTCTGCACCATTTCTGGGATGGCCCAAGCTGTCCCTATCTTTCTACTATTTTTTCCCATCCTCAACACCTCTTGCTGAGCTGTAAATTAGTAATCAGAGTTGTAACATCATGGATTCCAGATTCTGTACAGTGCAACATTTGTGATACGGGATATAGCTGCCAACTAGATGAAGTTGCAAAAAAGACATTTGAATGTCATTACATATCCCTAAAAATAGGAAAATAGGTGGAAAGATTCTCCTTGATGTTCTGCATCTTTTGTTCCCCTACAACTCAATCACACAATGTGATGTGATGAAGCTACACAGGATTGAAAAAGGCCAAGTTCCTGATTCTCTCAGGCCACAGGGTCCACTCAGTGTATAAGTCCCTCCTTTGGAGGGTCCCTGCGGGATGGCGTCCCCCCTCCACAAAGAGAGGAACTTGGTTAAGTTAGACTGTGCACCTATTTTGACCTCACACCCTGGGCAGAAACTGGCATGAGTGGCTGTTTTACATCAACTTGAGCCCAATACGTACTCACATTGAACAAAAAAAACCCACAGATAGTCATTTCTCTTGGAACGTTACGGCAAAGTTACCCAAATTTTGGCAAACCTGTAACGTAACCCATTTTGTTGAAAACTTCTGGGTAACGTAACTAGAAAATAAACAGCCCTTTTTCTGCAGCAGATATCGTAACTAAAATCAAGATGTCTGTAACTACTGGGTAACGTAACTTTAAAAGTTATGTTACAGTTACGTTCCCAATTACCGGTAACGTAACGGCCCACCCTTGCCAGATGTGACTTGCATGCACTTTTGCAAGTCGGTGTTCAAGTTTATTCTTGAGCACCAATTTGCAAAAGTGCATGCAAGCCACACTGTAATACACCCCCTAAGCCTGCTGGAATGATTTTTTGAAATTTGGTGTTCAATAAAAGCCTTGAACACCAACTTGCAAAAGTGCATCCAAGTTGTGCATGGCCAACTTTGAATCCCCCTATTTGTGAGCTCTGGCTTACATTCCCTGGCAGTACTTTGGGGTCTGGCTGTTGAGACTATATCCACTAAGCTTGGGATGTTTGGCGCTAATGATAAGACTTCCAAGGTCATAATAAGCATCATGCATGAGAGAATTGGTACACTGCAAAAAAAACTGTGTCAACTGTGAGCAGTTGACATGTGGTAACTCTGAGGAAGCTTGTGGTGTTACACCAGCCTTACCCAAGGTTTGACTCAACCAAAGCTTCAATGCACAGTCACTGTGCACCTTGCACAGTGACTGTGCCAACAAAGGCACTTGTGCATTCAGGTGGAGTTACAATGGTAGCTTGGCTTGAGTATCCTGCATGTCAACTGCAAGCAGTTGACCAAGTTTTTTTTGCAGTGGGTAGTGACTTCAAGAATTGAGCTTAGATCAAGTTTTTCCTCTCTCCAGCGTTCTTTGCCTTCCTCCTGAGCTGTGACCTGTTCGGCCTTTTGGGTGGGCGCCAAGGCTTTGAAGATAGTTCAAGACTCTGCCGGGACAAGCAGACAACAAAGCCTCAGACAGCCTCAGGAAGATATTGTTTTGCTTGCTTTCCACTTCAATGATGATTTGGATTTGGCGATGATCTGATAATCTTCAAGATGTGCTTACTTTGATTTCCTTTTGCCAAGGCCAGACGGGTCCAATAAATCATTTTTGAGCTCTCTTGCATCTCCTAACTTGGAAATCCTTTCCTGTGAACTGGTGTGGTGATTTATATATGCAGGTGTGGTAGAATGTCCACTCGGGGATAGCGCAGGCGGGAATGCACAGAGCAGCTCAGGCAGAGTGCATTCTGGTGACATAAGCACTGAGGATGATGTCAGAAAAGCACGCTAGGAAAGCTTACGGAAAGTCACACGCGGACCGGAATGCACAGATTGCAGATTGCGGATTTCGGATTGGGTATTTGGATTGGAGCCAAAAAGACAGGGCTGGACTGCGGCGGACTACACACGTGGACTGGTAGCAGCGGCGCGTCAGCAGGTGAGCCACAACAGCCAAAGCGGGTGGAACCGGGGTGGAGGCGGTGACGAGAGACCAACTGGCAGAAGCTAGACAGAAGACAGTGGGAGGTCAAGCATTGGAGAGGAGTCTGGGAGAGTGACGTGCGGAAGAGTGGGCAGAGCTGGAGGACTAGTGCAGGAAAGTGCCAGACGTGCGGGATCAGGTGGGAACAGCGATGTGCGTTGTAAGACTCAAAAGTGGTTGTGAAACCCTTTTGCTGAATGGAGAAACCAATGGATTCAACCTGGTCGAGCTACATGCAAAGGCTAGACCTAGATTACCCAGCAAGCTCAGATTGAATTTAAAAATGTCCATGAAATGGTATCCCCTGTCTTGACCCTTGTCATGGAGCTCTACTTTCACAATTTTCTCCTCCTCTTTCTTGAGTATATGCACTCTGCCTAGTGAGTTGAAGGTCTGATATTGCCTGGCAGCTCTAGGTTTGTGAGAGCAATGCTTGAGGGTAGCTGCACCAGGTTGTAAAGTTTCTTGAGCACAACTAGCGGAGACATGATGTGTGAGATTAGGTTTTTGAGATGAAGCCTGATGGCAATGGTTGGATGAATCTTGCTCTGTAATTGTGGTTGTTTGGTCAGATTTCCTTCTAGTATCAAGATCACCAATCACCCAGTCCTTGTTTTCGTAACCAGCCAAAGGGTCAAAGTCATCTCCAAGCAGATTGGCATCCCCGTGCTCCTCATGGCGAGTGGCTTCAGCTAGCAAAGGAGGATTGAAGGGAGGAGGCTCGGTGGATGAGATGATGTTGTGCCAGTTGATGACCTGTCCAAGCTGGTTAGCAGCCACAGCGGAATCAGCTTGGGGATGACGCTGATGGCCGCCTTCAGCCTCAGGCTTCAGGCTGAAAATGTCCTCCAATATGCAGATATCCGTCCATACCCGCAGGTTGGGAGCATTGGATCTCAGATACGCTTGGCCGGGGGGGCCGGTGTGGTGGACAGACTGATACACGCGTGGGATCAAGTTTTGTTGCGCTTGGTGCGCGCCGGCGGCCGTCATTAGGTCCTGCAACTCAATGAATTATGATTAGGTAATCTGATTGGGTCCCGCGACTCAATCAATTATTATTGGGTCCCACGACTCAATCAATTATTATTGGGTCCCACGACTCAATGAGAGTTATGGCGCAGTCCTCAGCCCTCAAGACTTTCTCAGGTCCGACAGCGCGGCGTGGCGCGCATCCTCAAGGCGTTTCAGGATTTCTTCCTCTTTCTATTCTCTTCTATGTGTTTGGTTTTGTTTTCTTTTTGTCTTGTTTTGTTTCAGTTGTCTAGTTGTTGTAGCGCGCACGTGCGCGCTAGGTTGTGATGAGATGTCTGCTAGATGTCACTAACTCCAAGGTTGGAGTTCAGTTCAAACTCAAGCTTTGGAGCGGCATGGACCTACTCTGAACCGTATTTTTGAGTCTTCCATCAAATTAAAAGTTATTGTCTTGGCGCCAATTCGGCCTGTATTCTCAGTTTTTGCACGTCTTCTAAGTTTGTTTACCCCGCAACGCCAATCTCCACCACTCACTGGTTTTGATCATACTCCCGCAGGCAGTATCCCCGGCTCCTCTCTCAAGACAAACACCGCCGACGCGCAATTCCAGCCGTCAGAAAATCACCCCCCCCCCCCAACGCTACACATTTCTCTGCGCTCATTCACGGCCAATCACCCCGGAGGGCATACACATCTCAAACTTTCTTTTTCTCATTCCCCTCCGCCAACTGCCTACCGCCTGGAACGGTAGGAGTTCCTCACCAGTGAGTTGCTTAGCTCGCGGAACGGCTGCAAAAAAGGTCACCGGAATCTCATGATGGAGAGAGGCGCTTGGAGAGCCATGGAAGCGGCCGCAGAAAGCCCTCCGGCACGACTTGAATGGATTGGGCTTGAGGGATTTGAATTGAAGGGTTGGGGAGGAAGTAGTGAGTTTGTGGGTCTGGCTGTTGAACACAGAGCCTGCAAAAAGCAAGGCAGCATTGTCAAGGGTATCTGAATTGGAAGCAGGAGGAGGAGGGGGGTTGGAGAGAACAGCTGATTGAAGTTGAAACATGTAATTAGGCATCTTGGAATGTGGGGAATCCAACACAAAAAAAATAATATGATGATGTGCTAAAGCACACTCCGTTCCTAGGAGTGTGCCAAAGCACGCAGTACTGGCGGTACTTGAGGCAGGTATCCGCGGGTACCACCCCTACATTTTGAGAGTGACCCATTGAGTGGGGTAGACACCCCTCTTGTTGGCTGGTCATCAAGCGCCGGAGTACATACCCCACTTGATGACTGCACATTGAGCGGGGTACACACCCCTCTTGATGACCGCACATTGAGCGGGGTACACACCCCTCTTGATTACCAGCCATCAAGTGGGATGCACACTCCACCCGGTGACCAGCCATCAAGTGGGTGTAGGCCGGTCATCAAGCGGAGTACACACCGGCCCGCTCAATGGCCAGCCATCATGATCACCCTGGTCGATGCCCAGTCATTGAGCGGGGTGTTTGATGTCATCAATGTTGAGCTGGAGGGTTGTCCTTTTCCTTTTTCCATCTCCTTTTTTTCTTGATGCTACACACATGTCACATAGCTTGTCAGGTTTCTCATTAGTTTCACTCTCTCTGTTTGTGTACTGGAGGCAGCAGACGTGGAAGGATCTCCTTTCCTCATCCTTCCACCATCTCATCCACTCCCGGCGTCGTGTCTGCTGTCTCCAGGTATGTTTTGTCATTTCCTCTTTTCTCTCTTTTCCTCTTTCTTCATTTTCCTGTTTTCTTTTTTTCTTTCTCTGAAAGTTGCAATACATATCCTTCCACCATCTCATCCACTCCCAGCGTCGTGTCTGCTGTCTCCAGTCCCTGTTCATCTCAACAATCAAGTGGGGTGTGTACCCCACTTGTTGGCCGGTCATCAAGAGCGCATCCCACTTGATGGCCAGTCATTGAGTGCACATCCCACTTGATGGCCAGTCATTGAGTGCACATCCCACTTGATGGCCATCAAGGTTGTGTACCCCACTCAATGACCAGTCATTGTGCAATGTGTGTACCCCACTCAATGCCATCAAGCGGGGTGTGTACCTTGCTTGACAGCCAGTCATTGAGTGGGAGGTGTATCCCGCTTGATGTCCGGTCATCAAGCGGGGTGTGTACTCCACTCAATGTCCAGTCATCAAGCGGGGTGTTTACTCCGCTCAATGTCTGGTCATCAAGCGGGGTGTGTACTCCACTTGATGACTGGCCAGGTGTGTACCCCACTTGAAGACCGGCCATCAAGCTGACAATGACGGGAACACTGTGGTTTTTCAGCCAAAATCCCCTACCCAGACCTGTACACGGCACACGCGGACGGGTATGGGAGAGCAGTGACAGGTACCCGCCAAGTGGTTCTGGGTACCCGTTGGCCATCTCTAACTAGGAGTGTGCCAACTCCATTACTAGGAGTGTGTCAAAGCACACTGAGAACTGCAACCCAAATCCCAGCAATTTGGCCTCAGTACCCTCAGGGGGAAAAACACAACCTCTTATCAGCAATATGCATATGGTCAGCTAGGTCATGTAGGTGCTTCATTTCCATTTCTGGCATGCTGGTGTTGATGGAGGGCCTTTATTGCTCCCCTCCACCCCAGAGAGAAGCAACGGGAATGCTGGACATGAAAATTCCCCTCAACTAGAATGGAAAGGCCCTTGATGTGTGCCAACTCCAAGGCTATGCTATCTCACCACCATTACCACCAATACTCCGCTATCATCAGGCAGACGGGGCAAATTCCAAGGAGACCCTGAAGGACATCACCCAAGAGATGGAGCTTCATCCACTGCTATTGCTTTGGATCAACAAGGCTTTCATACCAGAATCCTACAAGGTTGCAGAGAAAGGGGTGTATTAATTGATGGAGCATTGGATCAACCAATATCTCAAAAAGAACTTGAAGGAACACCTGTGAGCCTGAGTCTCTTATTTTACTACAGGAAAGAAAAATGGGTGGAATCTGGTTGGATTTCTTGGGATAAAGAAATACAAACAGAGAGAGAGAAAGAAAGAGAGAGAGAAACTGAGCAGATTCAAAATAAGCAGATATTCAAATTTATTCTGGTGGGTACTAACTTCCACTGGCAATGCTACCTCCTTAAGGGAGTGCTGCCAAGCTGTGCTAGAGAGTGCAACAGCCTCCTCTCACCAAAGAAACATGGAGGGTTCCTGGATTAGACAAGTTTAATCCAGCCACAATTTTTTAGCTTCCTTCTGGATAGTCAAGGTTCTTTAAAGGGAAAACTATGTGGTTTGTTTCTTACAAAAACAACAGAAAAAGAAGGATATAAAGCAGCAGAATCCTTTGGTTGATGATATCAAGACAGGTACAGACCTGTGATCAAAGATGGGGCAAAGGCCAGCAAAAAAGAAGAGCAATCAAGCAGACACAGAGTTGTACCTCTGAGATAAACAAGGTTCAGTGAAAGAGGTTACTTCCCGTCAATATCCTAGGCGCCTGTGACGGTAGGTATACTGGGAGCGTGGTAATCTCTTTGGTGGTGATCCTGGGGTTATCTGGGGTGTGGTTCTGGTGTGCTGAAGTCTGTAGATCCTCCTCAGGCAAGGGGGATCCTGACTTCAAAAATTTTCACAGTTTGCTTATGTAATTACATATGTACATGTGGTTTGGCGCGCCTGGTAGCGCTTACACATCACAACTGCGCATGCGCACCACAACTCAAGAACTCAGGGAAGGAGTAGAGTTATAAAGAAATGGTAAATTGTAAATGAGGTTAAAATTTCATGGGGAAACAGAATATGAAGTCAAAACAAGGTTATCTCTTAAGATGAAAAAGATTTGAAGTAATTCATATGTAAAAAGGTAGAAAAGGCAGCTTTTAGGTCAGCTGTGTTGACTCTAAGGCTGACAGCACCTCAATCCGGCTCTTGCATGTTGAGTTTTTTTTTGCCTTTTTTATCTTGCAGTCTGGTGAGCTGCAGCTTTCACACTGTTTGTTGTGTCTTGGATCTTGAATATTGAGCTTTGACATTTTTATTGTTTCTCAGGGAAAGGAAGAGTGTGGTCATCTGTGTTGGGATATACATGATAACAGAGCTTGTTGTTGAAGATTGAAGTTTCTTGGTTTGGATTGTCAATTGTGTAAAATACAGGGTTAAACCAAGTGCCCTATAATCTGGGCTAACTTAGCGCCCAGTCTCAGGAGACTTCCCCTAAACCCAGGGCCAACCCAACCTTCATAGAATGGCATTGGATTGGTGGGTTTGGCCAGCATATTTTCCAATCTACCTCCACCCAACCCAAAAATAATAGGCTGGCTATCGTGGTTGTTGGCGCCACCTCACATGGCGCGCCTAGGTGCGCCCACCCTGCACCTGCGCACCCAGACGCGCAATTTTTCCAAATAATTGGGGGTCAGCGCGCAATCAGGAAGGCTGGTTTTTCAAGGGATGGGAAAGGCTGGGAACAAGTGACAAGTAGTTGGAAAATGGATGGAAACAAGTCCCATTACCATCAAATGGTACCTCAATTGGTAGATTCATAATCAGTGAAGAAGCTTGCTACTGGTCTCCTGCAGATTGTTCCTCATGCTGCTGGAGTCAAGGGACTGTTTTTGGTGATGGCCGCAGTGAAGACCAAAACTCAAAATCAAATTTTGCCAAATACATTGAAAATGATGTCTCAAATAAAACTGTATCTTCTTCAAGGAGACCCTTTGCTAGTTCATAAGAAGTCAAAAACAGTAGAAAAGAAGACTCCAATTATGAAAGCATGAAATTATATGACTTCTTTCTTGCTCCAGCCATGTTATGAGCCATAGCCCGGGCTCCGCAGCACAGACTCACATGTACATAGACTACACGTACATGTCATGGACCGTACTCAAGGTTCAAGAGGCTGGAGATCCAAGCCTCTTCCTCATCCTGCAATCTACCATCTTGGATCCAGAACCCCCAGACTCCATCTTCCTCTCCCCGGAACAGACCATAACAAGCCAAGCTGGAAGCATTTGGAGAAGGTTTTTTCAACCAAGATCAAGCTTGGAATGAGGTACTTGTCTCACGGGAAGATGCCTTCCTGGATACGTTCTTTGACTTTAATTTGGTGGAAAAATTTCCTCCACTAAACAAGTACAACGGGGTCATTGATGTTGATGCAATCGGTAGCACTGACAAGGATTCAAACTGGAACCCCAAAGACCTCATGTGTTGATTTTCTTGAAAATGTGTCATTGTTTCTTCATGTATATAAATACTTAAAAATTTCCTTCATAAGCTTAAACATTTCACTTGTAAGCAATCCATCCATTTTATGGTTTTACCACAAAAAAAAACTTGGCACCCCCAAGCAAAGGCGCCATCTCCTGGCATTTTTGAGGCGCCGGCTGGCACCCACTTTTTCAAAAGTGGCGCCAACAACCATACTGGCTGCAGCTTACAATTAACCCTCCATCCATCTGTGATTTCCTCAGCCACCGTGTTGCAAAGTGCCTCCCAGAAGAGCAGCCACAGTGAGAGCATCTCTAACGGAGCCGCGACTGGGCGTTTGGGGGCAAACTTTGGCCGCCCGGATTCCTGTTTTGCGCGCTAACGGACCCGCGGAATAACCCTGGGAACATTGCCGGGGGCAGTCCAACCCGCAATCACCTGCTGACTTCTGCGGGTTGCCTCCCGGCCGCAATTGACCACACACACCTGCATCCGCTTGTCTTCATACCTTGCAAAGATGGACAACACAGTATCAACACTTGCAGCTCACCAAGGAAGAAAACAAAAACTTCAGCAATTGAATCAACGAGCCTCGTCTTGATAACAGGGTCTTTTCCGGTCATCAAGAGGAGTAAACACTCCCCTTGATGACCGGTTCTCTCTGATCATTGAGAGGAGTAAACAAGTAAACACTCCCCTCATTGACCGGTTCTCTCTGATGATTGAGAGGAGTGTTTACTCCCCTTGATGACCGGTTCTCTCCGGTCATCAAGAGGAGTAAACACTCCCCTTGATGACCGGTTCTCTCCGGAAAGGAGTAAACACTCCCCTTGATGACTGGGTCCGTTCGGGTCATCAAGAGGAGTAAACACTCCCCTTGATGACTGTGTCCGTTCCGGTCATCAAGAGGAGTAAACACTCTCCTCAATGACTGGGTCCGTTCCGGTCATCGAGAGGAGTAAACACTCCCCTTGATGACTGGGTCCGTTCTGGTCATCAAGAGCAGTGTTTCCTCCACTTGATGACCAGGTTTGCTCCGGTCATTGAGATACATGCTTCCCAACAACCAGAATGTGACCAGAATGTTCCAGTCATTGATATGTGTGCATCCCAATGACCGGAATCAGGCTTGCAGAGGGTGGTGGGTGGCGCTGGAGGAGTGAGCTTTCAGTCGGATTGCGGCTTAAACTGCCAGTCCATAATTGGAGCTGAGCCGCGACTGCTGTGAAATGTGTCTGCGGGCCGGGGAACACAGGCCAACTGCCCCCCGGACCGTTGGAGATGCTCTGAATGGCCCGGCAGCCAGCAGACCCCCTTCCCCCCCTAGCTTAACTAAGCCCCTTGAACAGAGGGTCCAGGGGACCCTGCCCACAGGGCTCACCGTAGGAGTGGCAATAATGTCTGCAGGCTGGCAGACAAAGGAAGGATTTTAAATCCTAAAAACACAAAAACACAATTTAAAATTCACCAAAATATGTACAAGAAAAACTGAATAGACATTTTCTTGGCAGTACTGATGGGCACCCTCCCACAAGTTTTTGAGGCATAAACTCCAAAACTGATTGAAGGAATCCGTTTTGGAGGTCAAAGGAATCCTGGAGGATATTACATTGCACTGAAGATCCATTTTTGGATTTTCTGATAATATGCACAATTGGATATTCTATCTGCAACAATTGAGTGGCTACAGGTGTAGGATCTGCAGATATATGCAGGCTTGTGAATCCAATATCCACAAGGCATGATGGTTGTCATTCCTTGGTTTACATTTCTTTGTGTTTTTTTTATTTCAAAACATTAGTACAGCAAAAATGATAAGGATTGAGGAGATAAGACCAGCACCATTTGAAAGCTGAAATTGAGGAGTGTAATTTGGCTCTGGGGCAGGTCCACAGGAGCTGAGGGGGAGGCTGGGTGATGCTAAGTATTTTTCCTCCAGCCATTCATGATTTCTTTCTCAGCCAAATTTTTGACTTTGTGCACAAGTCCCTCCCTGCGGGAGGGGCTGCACAGCGAGCCTCCCACCAGGGGGGACTTGTGTCGTTAGCTTCCCCTGACTTAACTAAGCCTCCCAGGACTGGGGGTGCGGAGCACCCCGATGCGAAGCATCTCCCATCCCCAATGGGAGGCTTATGAGTTATTGGCTTTTTTCCATGTGAGAGCTTCAGGAAATTTGTGGCTTTTGGCCAAATTTTTGAATCAAATTTACATTACACAGCGCGCACTCATTGTGACACGGGATAGCTGAGCATCTCAGCTTCAATGTAGTGTCACTTTTGTGATATCTACACTTGAAGGAGAGTGCTGCCCTTGCTCAGCAGTCAAGGTGGATGGATGATGGAGTTCTGTATTTAAATTAAGTCCAAATGGATCTTCTTGGAATTTGCATACACACTTCTGGCCGAACACAAAAAAATCACAAACTTCAAAGGGGGATGGAAGGAGTTTGTGAAGGGGGAAAAAGTGGTGATTGAGACCAAAAGAAAGAGAAAAATCAGGCCTTTAATCTGGCACCACAGGCTATAGGAATACACAAGGAGAAGACCCCTGAAAGGGCAGCGGGAAAAAACTCCCACCAAAACACTGAAAGCTCTCAAGCCAAATTCTTGGCTTTACCTGCAAGTCCCTCCTTCAGAGGTCGCGCTTTGCGCAAGGGCGCTTTGCGCCAGCCCAGGCTGTACCTAACTTAACACAAGTCCCCCACTTCGGAGGGCCCTGGTACAGCCTGGGCTGGCGCGAAGCGCCCTCGCGCAAAGCGCGACCTCCAAAGGAGGGACTTGGGACTAATGTCCACTTTTTGGCCTGAGGGTTTGAGGCCTTTTGGTGGGTGTTTTGTGCCATTCAAATTTTTACCCTGTTCCCAAAGGGCCCCAGGCATGCCCCTTGGATCATGAAACTTGTCTCACTCTTCCCTATCTTTTGCCGCTACACACGTCTCTGGAAGTCCAAGCGTTCTCCTCCCATGACCCTCCAAACTTATGGTTTTTGGGGTATTCTGGGCTGTATAACATGTGTGGATTGAACTGACCTTGGAAAACAGTATGCTCATTCAATTCAATTCCACAGGATCCAAGCTCTCCAAGCTCTGGTCAATATGCCTCGGCCAATCCAGCTCATGCATCCAATCCTCATTATGAGGATATATTGGACATGAAGCCAAGATGGTCAGCTATATTGACCCTTCAGGGCTTCAGCAGAGGCTTGTCAGTCTTTGCTGTGTGGAGGACGAAAGGAAAAAAGGGCATAAAAAGCCACAAAAGCCCCAAACTCTCAGGCAAAAAGTATGGGGTGGATTAATTTTACAATGTATGAATTACATGCTTTGGGCAATGTAAAATTACACTGGACTGGGTGCAAAAATAAATTTACATTGGGTGTGTGCAAATCACCCAATAGGGGGGTTCACAATTGAAATTCACAAAATTTTAGGACACATTTTAAGGTGTTTACAAACATTTTTTTAAAAAATTGATCAATTGGACTGATTGACCAGTACAACATGCTGCTGTGCATTTTACCAAATTTTTAAAATTTTGTTCAGAACACCAGGAAAAAATTCATGTCAACTGGGGGCAGGTGACATGAAGGAACACAGGCTGAGACTCTGCCACAACTTCAGCACGACTCTGTGCAATGTATTTCTTTACTCATTTGCGCATCAGGGGTGGGTGAGTAAGACTGAGTCCGCTCATCCACCAACATTGCTGAACTCCTGAGCTCGAATGTTCAAGTTCAGACTTTTGTTCAGCTTCAGGGGGCTGCAAGGATATGTATGTATTACACCTTGAGAGCAAGTCTTCCCCAAGCCATTGTGTGGCCATTGACACCGCCATCCAGCAGGGGCTCCCCTCCGCTCGATGGCGGTTACACACCGGCCATCAAGCAGGGGCTCGGCTCCGCTCGATGGCCGGTACACACCGCCATCCAGCAGGGGCTCCCCTCCGCTCGATGGCCGGTACACACCGGCCATCAAGCAGGGGCTCGGCTCCGCTCAATGGCCGGTACACACCACCATCCAGCAGGGGCTCCCCTCCGCTCGATGGCCGGTACACACCGCCATCAAGCAGGGGCTCCCCTCCGCTCGATGGCCGGTACACACCGCCCATCAAGCAGGGGCTTGGCTCCGCTCGATGGCCGGTACACACCGCCATCCAGCAGGGGCTCACTGGATGGCCGGTTGGTACTGGCCACCAGGCAGAGGAGACTCACTTGGATGGCCATGTGTACTCGCCATCGAGTCCACTCTGACCTAAACGCGGCGGGGCGGCCTCCTGGCAGGGCAGGTGCACTGTGCATGCTCGCCGCCCTAGCTTAACACAAGCCCCTTGTTTCAGAGGGAGGCGGGTGAAACACCGCCGGGCCCCTCCCGCGGAGCGATTCAGAGGCTTGCTTCGCGAGGCTCCCCCGGCCCCTGAAACAAGGGGATTATGTTAGGCTAGCTCGCCGCCCGTGCTTAGCGGTTATGTACACTCGAACTTGCGGCGGGAGCCGTCTCATTCCTACTCACAGGCTTGGCGCTATGTTGCGGCGCCCAAGGAGTCCCGAGAACCCGGGAGGGGGACTCCAAGACTCCTGTGTGAGGGTCGGGGAGGTGTGTTCCCCAGTCCGCTAGGGATTCCCCTCCTCACGGCCTTGCATTGGCTTGAGGTCCCCTGAGAGGGATCCCAAGGGCCGAGAAGTGTCCGTAAGGGAGGAGAGGTTAGCCGAGTGGGTCCTCCGGGAGCAGGTGCACCCCAGATGGGTGCGAGGGCCAAGGCGTCAGACTACACGCGTGCGTGTGAATCCGGCAATCCCAAAGCACAGCTCATTTATGTACATATGTACATATACATATACATACGTTTTCTGAGCAGAATATGAGCATGAAGTGAGCTGAACATGAATGAACCTGCTCATTGGAATGAGCAGTACAAGTGGTGGGCTGATTTTCAGAGTGGAGTTGGAATGGAGACCAAACTGGAGATGCCTTCACGTCACCTGCCCCCAGTTGACATGAAAATTTTCCTGGTGGAAGGGCCTTAAATTTAGCTCCAAACTTTTGTAAATTTCAATTGTGAACCCCCCTAATGTAAACTGGTGCCATGTTACACACACCTTGTAAAAATGTGTCCGGTGGCGCCGCAGCTACACTTTCACACCTGCAAGCAAAAATTGACCTTTATGGAGCATGCAAATCCACTAATCCCTGCAGGACAAATGAAATTTACATATTGTGTTTTGTAAAAAGCTTGGACACTTTTCCAAAATTAGTTCTGCACCGGAAAGTTTAAAAGCTACACTTTTGGGGTCTGGGAGGCACTGGTAGCTGGATACCAGTAGAATCTGTGAGTGAACCCCATTTTTGGCATACATCAAGTGAAGTTGGTGTTTTTGTGATGGAGGGGGGGATTACCCAAATGTCCAAGAATTATTCAAAACACAATACTAATACTCTTACACTCATTGTCATCCTCAGAGTTAACCCCGCATAACTCTCCCATTTCGGAACGTCACCCCCATGGATATCCCTCGAGTAGACCAATGGCCGCGGAAACCCACCTTACATATTCGGCTGATTCAACCGTCAAACAACACCGCATTCACCAAAATCAAGGTTATGTACTTGAAGACCCCCACCCTGATCTGCCTTGCCCTAATCATCTTTTTTCTTTGCGGGCTTCTCCCTTGGAGGCAGACAAGTGCAATTATTATGGTCATCCATCGCACCTCTTCCGACGCAGAAGACACACATACCACGTCGTTTAATTTCGGCTTGCTAGGTCAGTCTTGCCCGGACATGATTCATTTCTTTTGATGATCACTGATTCGCCGTTTCCCCATCCTCACACCATCGACCACTATCATGGTCATAGGTTTGTGCTATCAAGCAGCTCGTGGACACATGCTTCATTGCACCCCCGTCGCCTTCCCGCCCGACTACAATACAACCATCTCCCAAGGCGGCAAGGAGATGATATCATGATGCCCGACCTGCCATCAGTCTTCTTTGCTTGGTGGCTCATTTCAATCATCGCGTTGTTCTGTCGCGTAGCCGGATGCCTACCTATCTTCAACCCCGCAAAACTCGACCAGCATAGGTTTTGAAGTCAATTTTTTTTTTTGGTGACCCTACGGATCCTAGGCACCTGTTGGACTCTTGTATTCTCAGCTGTCCTATCACTGGCTTGCTTCGTAAGTGTAGCCAACTGTAGCACTGGAAAATCAAAACATCAACCTCATTCTAGAAAACTCAAAAAAGACTTCTTAAACTTTGAAAACAGGTCCAGGGCTCCGGGGAGGAGTACAATTTTTACTCGGGGGAATTTGTTTACAATCGAGCATCACCGGGAAAGATATTCGTACTATTCTCCATCACGATAGTAGCTCAAATTATAATCGGTCTTGCAATCATGGTTCAAATTTTGAACGCGCCCAACACAGATTGTGCAGATTTCTCGTCTTTCTGGGCAGATCATCTTCAAGTCACGGGGATGGCGAGCGCTTTGGAGAAGTCTCAAGTGCTGGTGTTGAGCTTGGCATAGCAAGCTCCTCCAAGCCACCACCCAGAACATCTCCCTCCAAGCCCCATATCACTGACCGACCCGCAAGGATACACCGTCTACCGGCAGGCGAGCAAATCCCGAAGCGTGATGGAGTCATTGGGCTTAGATCTGCTGGGCCTGATTGCCTCTGCCTCTGCCTTCTCCTCTCGGGCCACCGTCAGCACCACTGAGCTCATCTGTGCCGTCCTTGACACCCAGCCCAGTATTGCCGATGCCGTTTTTGCTCTGCTACCCGTCTCGAGCTCCTCGCGCTCCTTGCCCCGACCGAGCCATCCGGTCTACAACAAGTTCGAGCTGATCACCCGGAAGAACCACCACGAGTGTCTAGGGCTTTGAAAAAGCAAAAAAACAGAGCTTGCTGATGCCGCAGGCCTTGAGGCTATTGTAGTGTATTTATGTACTTGGCCAAGCAGACCAAACCGTTGATCTTGTTGAGGTGACCGGTGTTAGTAGCCGGAGTGACCGAGCCCCCAAAATTGACATGCACCACTTCGAGAGGTTTGTTCATGGTCTTGCCGCGAATTTTGAAAGGAAAACAAGTCACCTGTCCTTTCACACAAGCATTACTGACTTCCTTGATCGCGCTAGCAAGGGCTCGTCATAACTCACTTGAGGTCAGAATTTGCCTTTGACAAGCATGGCCTGGTTGTTGATGCGACAAATCACACTCAGTAAGCTTTGCTGAAGGTGCAACCCCGGATCCATCAAGCCTTAGTGTCAGGCACTTGGGCCCCATGGCGGCGAAGCCGCTTTGAACTCTAGTTTCTCCTAATCATCTTTTGTGTTGTTTTTGTCATTTTTCACCAATGTCTGTCTTCTCCTTCAAGTAGCATGTAAAATTGCATCTGGAGACAAGATATGTTAGTTTTACAACGTATAATTTTTACATTTGGGGTGCCTTGTAAGGGCAACAATGTAATTTTAATTGAATTGCGCAAATTTGCAACTTTTACATTGTATAAATTTACAATGGCCTGACATTGCAAAACATAGCATGTATTTTTTTCCTTGACATGACTAAGTGGACACTTTTACATGCCACACTTTACTTGGCACATTTAACATGGTATACATGATTTAGTCCAACAAATGTAAAATTAATTGATTGGCGCAAGATGTGCAATTTTACATGTTTGGGGTTTTACATTGCATGTGCAATGTAAAGGACAGAATGTAAATATCAACATCCCCAAAAAGTATGACATAAGTCAAAGCCTCTCCTACGGAGAGTCCCTGCAGGACGTGGGGGTCCCCCCCCCCCCCTCCGTTCAAGAGGCTTAGTTTGGCTAGAGGCTGTACCAGGGCCCTCTGAAGCGAGGGACTTGTGATAAGTCAGAGCTTCCCCCGCCACCCGCCTCTCCCACCACCAAACGCAACCAAGCACACAATGCATATCCACACATACGCACGCACAAAGACAAAGACATGCAGGAAACGAGTACAACAACAAGGACGGCGGCGACCGAGCGCGCGGGTATGTCCGCCCGGAGGGTATATAAGCAAAAGAAAGGGGAAGGGATGAGGGGGGTTATTCCTCGACGGGCTCGATGACCCTGTATCCCACATCCGGCCTTGCCCGGCCGTCGGCGCCCGCGCCCGCGTCGCTGAACCACCACCTACGTACACACCCAAACCCACACCCTCAGCCTCTGCGTTCCCCACCATCAACAAAGAGAAGAACTCAACTGTCTGGCGTACGTCTTCCAGATCCACATCTCGCCCGCGGCCCTCGCGACGATGACGGCGCCAGCAGCGACGCCGAGGACGAGCACGCGGGCGATGCGGGTCCAAAGGGAGGGCGAGTAAGGCGCGAGGAGGCGTGCTCGTGCTTGCAACGTCGATGCGCTAGGCAGTCCAAAGCGTCTGCGACCAACACGGCGCAGGCGTGCCAATTGAGTGGGTTCTTGTTCGGCCAAGGCCAGCCCTCCCAGGCGAATTGCAAGTAACTGCTGCCCAGAAGACAGGGTCTTGATGTGGGCACAGGTGCTCTCTTATTCCTGCACCCGCTTCGACTATCTTGTGCTTGATCTCGCTCGATTGATTCGATTTTCTTGCCGCGTGCACGCAACAACCTCTAGCCTCTCTCTCTCTCTCCAAATGCCGTTGTTGACCTATGGCAGCTTGGCCGACTCGAACTCGACTTTGTTCACTGGGCCTGAATCGATTCTTTCCACGAAAGGCACTGATGTCATTGCGCTGGAACCTGATGGCAGAATTTACGCTTACGACCCCGGAGACATCGCGTGGGTGCTCATTTGTGCGGCTATGTCTTGGTGAGAACATCCACTGCTTCTTTGCCTGATCGTATAATTTTTGTGTGCAAGCTCAGTCAGGAATCTAATTAGCTCATCATCTTTTTTTTTTTTTGGCCGGTGCAGGTTAATTGTGCCAGGCTTTGCTTTTGTCTACAGTGGAACGGTACGCGGTAAAAATGCGCTGTCACTTTTGCTTCTTGCTTTATTGGCCATGGCTGTGAGTTTCTCCCTTCTTGATAAACACCAGTACTCAACAAGACTCTTAACTTCATGACGCACTCAGGTGGTCTCACTCCAATTTTGGTTCTGGGGTTGTAAGTGGTGGTGGCCAGTTCCTATTTTGAATCCGCAACTGCTTCTAAAGCAAAGAGTGATTGATATGGATTTTTATACCCGACAGTTTCTCTGGCGTTCTCGCACACCGCTAGTCCATTCATTGGGAATTTTGACCAGGTCGGGTACACCGGCGTGTTTTCAGAGCCTGATATAATAGCCAATGACCGAGTCTGTCCTTCTTCATTTTTATTTACTTCTGTCGTACCCCGTATTCACTCTTCCATTTTCCGCTTTCAAAGATACCGACGATTGTCTTTGCAATGATTCAACAAATGCAAGCATCTATTGTTGGTGCTGTTTCAATTGGTTCAGCGGCAGAGAGGGGCCGCATAGGGCCAACGATAATATTCATGTTCTTCTGGGCAACGCTGGTCTATTGCCCCATAAGTTGCTGGATATATAATCCGAATGGCTGGGCTCACCGGTGGGGCGTGCTTGATTTCAGTGGGGGTGTTTCCATGGAGCTCTGTGCAGGTATGACTGGATTGGCGTACTCCCTCTTCATTGGACGGAGGCGCGGTTACGGCATCAAGATGCATCCCCACAACGTACCGCATGTGGCACTTGGAACCACCTTGCTGTGGTTTGGTTGGATGGGTCTCAGTGGCGGTGGAACACTGGCAAATGTTCGTGGCGCAATGGTTATGCTCAACACACATTGTGCGTAGCCACTATCATCCTCCTCACAACCACATCGTCTCTGGCTTATGTTTCATCTTAACTTACTTACTTATTTTATTGACGGTATTCCTTTTGAACAGTGTCTGCTTGCGCTGGCGGTGTCACATTTTTAGTCATGTAAGTCATCTGTTTTTTTTTTTTCACCCATGATCCCCAGAAATGATCTCTGATTGGAATTGTATTATAGGGATTTCCGCTTGGAAAGAAAGTGGTCGCTTGTTGCGTTTTGTCTAGGAGCAGTTTGCGGCTTGGTGGCCATAGCAGCACCCGGTAAGTAGCTTAAAGCTATAGAACATCTAAATGAACACTCTTTATTCATGCAAACTTTGCATTTTTTTCCATTTGATTCAATTACATTTTGTAACACTGTTAGCTGGTGAGTTTGAATTTTTTTTATTTGAGAAAAAAAGCAAGGATAAATTTACTTAAGGTGATTTTCAAAAACAGGTTTTATCGGTCCTTCCTCTTCCATTGTTGTTGGCATTTTCGCAGCCGCTGTTTCAAATCTAACCATTGCTTATCGTGACAAACTGCCATGGGATGACGGCCTGGATATTTTCGCCGGACACGCGACTTCAGGTACATTCTAAATGCCAAAATATCAAGCTCATGAGCTGAACTGACACATCCTGTCTCTATATCCCATTCTCAGGTATTGTTGGCGTATTGCTAACCGGTATCTTCGCACAAAAAAGCATTGCAAGTTCTGATGGCTTCACTGTCATTGACGGCGGGATGATTGACAGAAACTGGAAGCAGATGTACAAACAGCTTGCATGGGTTGCAGCAGGCGGATCTTGGTCATTCATTGTTACTTACATCATGTCAGTTTTACACTTAACATAATTCATTAAACCAAATCAGATTCCAAGACTCACCACTAATCCTTTTTATGCTTCAGTATGTTCATAATTGATCGAATACCTTTTTGTAGCTTCAGGGTTGACTCTGAAAGTGAGGTGAAAGGTATTGATGAAGACCAATCTGGTGAAACAGCCTATGTAAGTTACTTTCTTTCTCTGGTGTTGATTGATCACAGATTTCTTGGCTTATACTTGCTATTATTTCCCCAGGCACCAGATGCCTACATGTTTCGCCGACCACCAACAATGATGGATTCCAAGAGAAGAAAAATCAGATCTGCTTTTGGAAGGTTCAGTTCCCACCCCGGTAACTATTCACTATCTCCGAAAAGGCCAAAGTCTGTAGAGAAGCCGCGGAAAGCCTAACATCTGTCCAAGTACTAAAAAAGTATCATAATTGCCATGTGTTTTTGTTTAACCATAATTAATAATCATATTTATATTCAAGTTTCTTGAATTGTTACTCTTGCTTATGTTTAGTTAGGTATTGAATAGGATTTGAATGCACTTTTATACTTTTGCAGTTTTGGAATAATATATCAAGAGGAATCGACTTGATGACCAACTGGTCTGCGCGAGTCATCGTGAGGGTTGAATCCCCTCAATGACCAGAATAGACCCCTCCCTGATTAAATCACTAAAGCATTTGTTTTCTTAGTTATCTGTTGTTCTATTTATTTATTGTTCTCAATTTATCGTCATTAATTGTGTTCATTTTACTAGAAACAATATCACGTTATCATATCGGTTGTTTTTCATTCGCACTACTCTTTATTTGTGTTGTTAGACTTATCATGTTTTTTATTTCATTGCTTTTCTTGTTAGTTTAACTACTACTACTAGCTGATACGATAGAATATTTTCAATAAAGAGTGCTCGATTGTATCATTTATAACAACCCTTATCAAATACACACAGCAAAAATGGACCCAGTGGACAAAGCATTTGACAAGCCTCTCTCTCTTTTAATGATTTGAATCAATTCAAATGTCCTTCGAAGAATTCATCAATGCTGTGCCCCATTTTGTAGATCTAAACGGAACACGGGAAACAGCATAGCAAGAGCGTTAACCCAAACCTATCAAACAATTAAATAGCATTGTACAATATGAAGTCTCATGAAATTTTCCATGTTCTTTTCCGTCTAATCTAGTAACAAAATTCTAAGATAATTCCAGTTAATTCGGCTGGGTCTTGGATTTCTTGGCCTTTGGAAATGCTTCCATTCTTACGAACAGCCGTGGTGCAATTAGCAGATCCGCATTCCACCTGCGATGCCCTGTTGGTCATCTTCATTCGTAGAGGATAGTTGTCTAAGACCAACGAAGGAAAGGATGAGTTGACCGATTCAAGAAACAAAAGGTGATGTGTTGAGATCGATGTCCTGTTGGGTACTCACATTTGTGCGGTGGGACTAAATCGATGTGAGCGGTGCTACTGAAATTGTTCAGTGAGAACACAGCCGTAGTACACGGGCCCTTCGCCGTATTTTCAAACAAGCCACAATCGGCCAAATTGCCAACGGCAGCGGCGCCTGTCCTAAAGATTCGTTTCGGTTTTAGTACGAGAGGGAACAAGTGCATGTCAGATGACATGTCTTTACTTGTCGAAGCTTTACCATATTTGTTCCGGAAAGTGTGACAAAAAGACAAGGAAAACGTACACATTCTTGAAATCGCCATAAATGATGTAGGTCAGCTTGACATTTCCAGCCTCCGAAGAGAATATTCCACGCCCAGGAATGCGCATCGAGAATTCATCTTTGCACTTGTTGATAACGGTAATTCGATGCGGGTCAATCGAGTCAGCGGCCCAGATGAGGGTGATATGAGTCACACTAGTAAGAATCAAAGCTGTAATAATAGCTGAAAACCACATGGTTGTTCCGTTTGCGTTTTTATTTTTGGCTAAAAGTTAAGCGCGGCTGTTGTATGCGACAATTGAATGAGCAGCTTGTCAGAATTTCGAGAAAGGAGTTCATGATGAGGAACCATGTATCTTACTTTTATCTTTTCTGAAATTAGCTGGCGAGATTGATTGGTTTCATACCTCGACCACGAATGGCAGCGTCTTTATATAGAACACCTGATCCGAAGTGAGCCAGGGCACCGCCTCAGACTCCACTCTGGTCGACCGGGCTTGAGGACCAACCAGAGAGCATGCGGCATACAAAGTCCATGGGGCAAGCGGAGGAGACCGCATGGAGCTATGATAACCTTTCATTGAGAAATTCTCATTTTCAAGGATATCCGGAACAGCGCAAGTATTCATTGGGTTCGGAAGCCCGGATTGCAGTCTATGAATGTCGAGCCCACCCACAGGGCTATGTAAACTTGATAAAATCCCTACTCGTCTGAAGGTGCGCATATGACTGCCGCCACTTGGGCGGGCTTTGCGAATTGGTTATTAATAAGGACGGGATGTCAGCCACTTTGATTGTGCCGAGGGCATGTGCAACAAGCTTGGCAAATGAAATGGGGTCATGGATACCCCGCTCACAAATCAACCTGGTTTTCCAGACCTGATTCTTCCTTAACTCGGGTGCTCGAGTTAAAGTTACGTGTAAAATAAATTCTTTCTATATATAGCCGGTAAATACTTCCTTGCGGCTGTGCAGAAGGAAAACCAAGCGGTGGCTGCTTGGCTAACTTATGCTGGGGCCTTCAGCGGCATTAGGCCAACCGCCCATGCGTGACGCATCAATTATCGGAGACACTGGCGATCTATCTGCAGCTCCTAATTAAAGTAACTCAAATGGGCAAATACAGCCCGAGGAGGACAGCCTTTATCTTCGGAAATGATCCTATGTTGTTGTTTGTCAATAAACGATATGTGTAGGCCAATCTGACAAAAGGGGACAGAAATAACGAAACAATTCATTTTTGTTCTTCTATTCTCTCGAAAAGATATATGTAGGCCAAGCTGTTTAAATAGTGAGAGTTGGTTCCAATCCAAAAAGATGAAATAGGAAATTAAGTAATTGATAGATGTCCATCAATCATCACACCAAGCAAACAGAGTTAACGAGCGAGAAATGAGTATCAAAACTGTGCTTACGGTGCCATTGCCTCGTGACTGAGAGGACCCTGTTCAGCAACGGCGACTTTCTCGTCATTAAAGAGGACCCAATGTTCCCCTTTGAGGGCAGAAGGAGAGTGAGCAGGGAGGTTAGAATTGACGTGAGCAACGTAATGGCCGCTGAAGACCGAGGGGCCTTTGTGAGAGATGAAGCCTCTCAATTTGAACCGCGCCGGGAGGCTCTTATCGCCGACTCGAGTCCCGTTTTGGACCGCTGCGCCTGCTGGCTCGCTTGTAACTGTCGAGCCCACATTCGCAATCGTCGAGCCGTCATCATCCGGGTGACTAAATAACCACTCAACCGCTCGCTCCACATTCCCATCCTAAACACACCCATGTAGACAGAGATGTGAGTGGTGAGCCTTCTCAAGTTCTGAGAGGAGTTGGTTTCGTTAGAGAAACATGTAACCAACAGTTTCGCCGAGCGCTTTCTTAGCTTGATTAGATGTGAAGCCCATTTCCATAAGCATTGACACATGCTCCTCGTTGTGCGACACTTGTGCAGACGGTGCTTCTGCCACTTTTCAGCCCAGATTGGTGAACGAAAAGGGTCGGACATTCAGCTCATAAATCTCGCGGAACTATTCAAAATGAAACTTCAAACAGATGTACCTTCGACATCATCCATATGTTCAAATAGCCAACTCGTGGCGCTTTCTACTCCAGAATCGCCTGTTTCCAGGATAGCCTTACGACACTTTGCAGTTGGAAATCCCATACTTTCCAGGGCGGATAGGGTTTCCGGATTTACAGATACTTCGGCTATGGCAGATCATCGCGCATCATATATTCCAAGAAAATAAATAAGTGGTTAGCCGTCTTGGTCTCACTAGAGCTATCACGAGTTGAAGATCAGAAGAGACTTACGTGCACGTTCTTCGACCTCAGGTAATGTTTCCTCACCCGGTTGAATCCCTCTTCCGAAATACTTTTCTAAATCGACTTGATGACCTTGGATGATGACAGGAATCTCTGATGTCCAAGCAAGCCCCATGAATACGAGCCCAAGAGATCCAGACTGCTGGGAAAGAGAAATAGCGACTGACCCAGCTTCTTAGGAACCCAGTTGACAATGGCAAACCGGCGCGTATGGATGGCCAAATATTTGGGAAAAGAGGCAATACGCGAGGTTCTATAAAGCGCCCAAAAGACAGTTGGTCCGACGTCAGTATTCTCTTGGAACGTCTCGAGATTGGCGATAGCTGATGATTACCAACGTCAACGCAGTCGTTTTAGATTTACAGCGAGGACAGTTGTACTCGACTGTCTGAGGGGTCGTGAAGCTTTCGAGACACTCTTCCAAAGATACAGGCTGGTAAGTTGTTTGGCCAGGAGGAGTGATTCCTGCCGATTCCGGTTCAGCAGGTGGCGTGACAGGGACAGCTGGGACAGGAAGACTGAGAGCCTCCTGCTCTTCGTACCGATACCTTACACACTGACACGATGTGCATTGCAATTTTTCTTCGAGTTCAAACCTGAAAGGCAGCGTTGGATCCAAATCGCTTTCGGCCAGTGCGGAGAGGAGCGATGCTTTAGCAGGACTTTGTCGAGCTTGGCGTTGGATGAATTGGAACAAGTATCGCATGAATTCGTCGGCATCTTGTTGCCGCATGGTGGAGAATTCGGGGTGACCCTTGCCAACAAATGCTTTGAACATCATCGGCTTGATGCCCTCCTGGAAAGATTTGGTAGCCTGGGCCGGAACGTGCGAGCCATCTCTAGCCCCGTTTTCTTCGCCAGTACATCTTGACACAGCATACCGGCCCGAGAGCATTCCGTGGGCGATCTTACTCATCTGGCAATCAAAGCAGTCTGCAGGGCTCGCGGCTTCGCAGGTCGAACTATGCAGCTCAAAGATGCCTTGGAAGTACCTTTTTTGGAACGGGGGCAATGCGAAAAGAACTTGCAGAACGGATGCGATGTAGCAACTAGAGTGAAAACCATGTGTAGCTGTCAGTTACTCCAATTATTTTTTGTTTATAAGATGAAAAGACTTGCCTGTTGCCTAAGTTCTTAAGACCAGTAAAACCAGGACCCTCGATGGGATGCAATTCGCGTCCCTCCTCGCCCGACATGGCAAAATCGAATTTCATGTTATGCTCAACTTGCTATCATTTTTTTCCGTCGACAAAGTTGTGTAAGAGAATAGGTTAGAAGAAAGGGGAGGAAGACTATGAGCAGAAGTTTAAACTATAAGAAAGAGGGAAATCAAAGCGATGAGACGTACCAACTCAGTCATACTTTTCTCCGTTTTTTCTTGCTTAGCGATCTCGATGGAAAAATGGGCGAGATGTTCCTGCAAACGATCGTCCGCTCGAGCATCATCACAGCTGTAACAATAAAGGTCTAATTGCAGGGAAATCAGGCAAGGAAAACATTTCCATTACCTGCATTAAACGACCGACCTGCAGTGCCCTCCGCGGTGATGGTGCCCATCTTGACATTGACACAATGGCCCGTCTGCTCATAATGCTGAAGTGCATGGCCGTTTCCACCCGATCCGCCGTACTGAGGTCGGCCGCAACCCAGCGAGCCACATTGGAGACAGAACCAAAGGTTGGAAGACAGTTCACATGCATGGCAGGTGGCTGAAGCTGATCAAAATGGATCGTTCCATGGTCAACTTGGCCAATCTCTCTAAAACAAATCGACTCCGTAATTTGCGCTTGGGAATGGGAATAACTACCTTGCGCAACCGGGGCTGCGTTGGGGTCTTGGCTCAGGTCAACAACGTGGCGACAGGTTTCAATTTCTTCTTCCCAAGCTTTGACTTCGCTAGCTTGTGCCGAGGACGACGCCGATAGAATGGCCGCAGCAGCTTGCTCGATCTTGATCACAAAACAGTTGATCCGGGCGTATTCAAAATCAACTTTAAAATTTCCACAAGATTTGTTGTAAAAGGCTGGCTCAAATCCCTTACTTTCGGTTCTGCAACGTCCGAAAATGCGAATTGTTTTCTCTCATCGGCAGAGGCGTAATGAACCAGCAATGTCTTTGTGTCGAACTGGTCTTCAGTCTGCTCGGTGATTGCCAATTTCTTGAGTGGGGGTTCAGCAGAAGGGCTGCGTTGATGCGAGTCTGGTTTTCGGGTACGTTGTACGTTCATAGCAAGCCGATGGCCGGTCTTCTGGGCGTGATTGGAGGCACTAGGGTCCGCATGGGGTACGACAGGGTATTATCAGCAGCCGATTGAATTAAAAGCCAAATCGAATTAATCAAAGTTCGACGAATTACTGTTTGAAATGTACGCATCCACCGTTAAAGCAAGTCAAGCAAACATCGATTCCAGATGGGCTGTCCTGCGAATCTACATATAAGATGAATAAATCAATCAATTGGGATGTAAGACCTATTCACTCCCAGGGGGACTGGAGGCATGAAGAGAGCCGAACACGAATGGATATCATCAACTCACCAAAACATTGGGTACATTCCTCACGGTAAACGACAGAGCGAGCGGTGGGCAAATTGACCTGGTTCAGGAGTGCAGCCAACGGATGGAGGCCAGATTGCGCCATCTGGTCAAATTGGATTGAGACTGATAGTTGGAGAATGTGATTTGGGGGTCAGCTTTCCGTTGGGTGTTGAGGATAGCGAAAGTAAATCATTATACACTCACTTTTCTGTTACTCTGAACACTTGCAGTTTGTAGGGTTCGTCCAAATTTTCGCTGTCCATCGATACACAAGCGCGTCGATCAGTGTAGTCATGAACATTTGTTCTGTTTGGAGGGCGCTATATGTACTTAGTTTTCGGCCACTATCCATCAGCATTCTTCGTTAGTATAGAGGTCAGTATACCCGCTTGTCACGCGGGTGACCCGGGTTCAATTCCCGGACGGAGAGTTATTTTTTTCCCGCGGGCTACGCAGTTGGCACAACTTTTCTTGCGGGCTTCATGTTGTTTTTTGTCTAATTTGAGGATTTTTTTGGGATTTGGTGAGCTAATTCGGGAGCAACAAGTGCCGGGGGGACGCTGCAGAAGCGCCGCAACCCTCGGCACAAGGATGACCAAAGCCACTCCAAATCGCCTGTGTCATTCCGGGGCGTTGAGGAGCTGGACTAGAGTCGCAGCATGTCAAGAGCTGCAAAATTCTCCTTAGTTTTACGGCAGGAGAGAGGGAGAAAAGGCGCGAGGGCTAGGATGTCCTTGGCTCACGAGGTCTGTGCCCATCGACCAAATTGTCGAGGGCCGGGAGGTCGCGGAGGGGACACTCTTCAGGCCCTGCCCCCCAACCACGCGGAGTGCGGCCAAGGGAGCCGGCGGAGTGCTGCAGAACCAGTGCCTGCCGATAACACCGTGCGGTTCGCAGTGTGGCCCAGACAAGCCACCTGCTAGCGATTGGGTTGGGAAGGCATCACGCCTCAGCCTCGGCCGACGCTGAGCTCGCTGAAGAGGAGCCCTCGATGGCATTGAAGGCCGGCAGCGGGCGACACAACACCAGTCCGTCGCAGAGATCCCCTGTATACAGCACAGGCGGCCAGGTCCAGATCCTGACTGCAGCCGCTGCCCTCGCCCGCCTCCGTGAGCCGCCATGAGTTCCCGGGAGTCGTCACATTCTCCCATCCTGATAACTTTGTTATGGCTTCACAGGGTTACTCGCCAGCGAGCGGGCTCGGGTAAAGTATACAAACGGGCTCGGCCACCATCCACGATTACACTGGCCACCACCCCCAAATACACACACGACATACGCCCGCCCACGCCCAACCAAAGATAAACTAAAACAACAAGTGTCAACAACAGGATGATAAGGATAGGACTAGGAGTAACAGGCGGTTCAGGACGCGGGAAAGAAAGAGATGGAGGGAGGGATGGAACGACAAGATAAGCCGCCGTCTCCTTCCCCCTGCCCAAAAAAAGCGCCCGATTTCGACGCGCGGGGAGGCGAGGGACAAGAAGCGGAGTGGAAGTGGCCCGAAGACGGGGCGGGCGGGGTCAGTAAATGATCTCGTGGTCATCAGGGCCGCGCCCCCCGAGCGCCCCGAGCCCCCCACTCCCGCGCTGCTCCACCCCGTCCCCATCCTCCTCGTCGTCATCATCCTCCGGATCGAACTCGTCCTCGCCGCCGAAGAAGTGTTCGTCGGCGGTCGCGCGGCGGCGGGCGACGGTGCGGGGATGCAGGCGAGGGGCGGATGCGGGGGCGGGGACGGGGGGCGGGGGCGGGGGGAGGGTGTGGGCGGAGTCGGGGGCGATGAGCTGGAAGATATGGGCGTCCGGGATCCGCGCGTTCTCCGCGTCGGCGGGCTGGGAAGGGCGGGTGTGGACAGGAGGGGCCGGACGGCGGGGGCTGGGCGCTTGCCAGATCCGCACCTGCACACCAACCGGGCCTCTTTCAGCCTATCATTCACAGCGGGAGAGAAGCGGGAAAGGGGGACAAACGGAGTGGTCGTCCGAGGCGCTCGCGAAGATGGGCGGATGGTGCGCCGCGTTCCATGCGACTGCGTTCACCGAGCCAGGGCCATGGCCGCCCAGCACCTCGATCAGCGCGCCGGTCTCCATGTGCCACACATAGATCTGCCCGTCCTCGCTCCCGCTCAAGATGAAGTTGCGGTCGAGGCCGCCGAAACAGCTCTGGATGATGTGTGTGTTCTGCTTCTGGCCGACGTATCGACGGATCAACTTCTGCTCTTCCAGCGCATACAATAAAAGTTGCTGCATCCCCCCCCCCCCCCCCCAAGCCCTTTGGGTCAGTCTTCGTCTCATCGCACCTTTCTCTCATTCGGATGTGGCTCACGTTTGGGGCTTGGTTGATCAACGCATATTTCGAGTCGTCCGAGATAGACACACAGGTCGTCAACTCAGAACTCAGCGGGATCATCCTACACAAAAAAGGGACACAGTCAGTCCCCAAAAGCGTGCATATGTGTGGGATGCACACGAACCCAATCTGCGTCTTGTCATGAATGTTGAAGATGTGGATCCGGCTCTGTTTCCTGTGCTCGGTGCTGGAAGATCCGGGCTCATTGGGGGCGCGGGGATGATGATCGTGATGATTGGAAGCGGCGAGTCTGCTAGGGCTGTCGGATGCGTTAGCCGGGAAGCCGGGGAGGTCCTGGTGGGCCTGCTGCTGGTCGGCCGAGGAGGCATCGACCAACGCGGTGCCGATGACAACCAGCCGTTTTCCGTCTGGAGAGACCGCCAGATCGGTGATTCGGGTCGGACCGACCTGCCATTTGTAAGTGTTTTGTCCTTTCAAGTCCTGCACGCCGCCGTCCAAGTTAACATTTCTTGTCGTTAGTCTGCACCCACTGGTCCAACTGGCTCGGGTACTCTCCAGGGCTTACCCAAAACAGCACAAGGGCATCCAGCCCGCCCGAGACAAAGCTTCGGCCGTCCGGCAGCCACGATAAGGCGGCCACGTCGTAGGCATGTTTGACCATCGTCGCGATACATTGCCCCGTCTATGTAAACCCCGATCACAACAATAGATTCAGAAAAAAGGACAAGAGAGATTGGGGCTAGGAGGCCGACCGTTGTGTTCCACATCGTAATCGTCGAATCGGCGCCCGTCAGGAGGACGCTGTCGTCCGGCGACCACGCAATACACGCGATCCCGGCGGGATGACGGTCCAAGACGAGCTCGACTTCGAACTCGAAATCGTCATCTACATGGATAGTGAGAGAGAGACAGGGATGAGCAATCTCGAGACGTGTGACTGTTCGAAAAGCACACGAAACGGACTGTGAGGGGTGGCAGGATGGGGTCTGCGGGAGGAGGGTTTCTTGTCGGGTGAGGAGGGGCCGGAGAGGCGAGAGGAGCGCGTGTTGTGGCGGGCCGAGTCCCCGTTGGAGGCAGCCGAGGATTTGGCGGAGGGGACCAGCTTCCAAATGATGCATGTCTTGGCGCGGTCGGCGGAGGCGAGTCTCCGGCCGTCGTGGGACCATTCGATCCGCCAGACTTCGTCGGTGTGTCGGGACAGCACATGGCTGGTCTCCGTCGGGAACGCCGACCGGCTGCAGGTGTGGTTCGACAACAGCGAGATCGGAGGGTTTGTCACATGGTACAAACATTGCAGGCGTTGGAGCGTCTTCGATTGCTCGAGCAGATGCGGCAGGCGTTGGTGTGGGAGCAGCTTCTGTGGGGGTATCAATTCTATGGACGATCGAGAAGAAAAAGAAAAGGCAACAGTTCAGTTTGTAGAAAACCTAGGACTGTGCTTATGGATATGTGAGTGAGCTGAGATGACCGGTGTGAAAGTATCTAAAACAGATACCTTGTAGTTCTTCCAAAAGTTTCACTCGACTGCCGCAGGCCACTCCATCCCATTCGGCCCTCTCACGGACCTCCTCACTAGTACCGCACATCATCAGGGAGCTCAAGAGACAGAGCCTCTGGACACCGGGGTCTTCGTCCTGGGTGGTTGACCAACCAGCCAGGGCGGCGTTCGCTGGGGAGGATGGTAGCTTGTTGGTGAACGGCAGGCCGATCCCCGATGGGGGCGATTTCGGCTTCTGGGTAGAGGAGGCGGAGCCGTTCTGACTGGGCGGGGTGACCAGGGGCGCAATCTCACTTCGTAGGACGACAAGCGCTTTTCGAATTTGACGGGACTCCAGCAGCTCGAGATATTTTTCTTGGATGACCAGGAACCTGGCCAGCTGTGTGTGTGTGTGTGAGTTGTTAGAGAAGAGGCCTGGAGAGACAGATGGATGTTGAGACATACTTTCAGGACGTGGGCATCGACGCCGAAGAGACTTTGGGCGATCCTACTGTCGCAGCTGTCATGTTTGTTGAAGACGGGGGAGAGGGGGGAAGGGTTGATGGGGGCGTGATCTGATTGGTCGGAGTACCTGAGATATTCCCTGAGGAGCAGTGCGTCGACCTCACGCCATTTTCCATTCAGGACGTTTTGGCGGAAGGAGGTGATCTCTGGACTGGGGTCGAGGGAGAATCCAGATTCGACCTCCAACGTCATGGCTGCAGCTCTTGTATTTCCCAAAACAATGTAAGTCAGAGCGAGCCCATCTTTTGTGTGTGTGTGGGGTTGATGAAACTGCTAACGGATAACCGATTTCCTTGAGGCTTTGCAAGAGCAATCGGACGATCTCTTCTCGATCGATGTCGGATATCAAGGGCCAGGGCGGATGCAAGGGATGGGGGAGAGGATGTGAGAGAGTGGGATGATCGAGTGAGAGTGAGTCCGCGTTGAGTGATTGGTGACTGTCGGGAGCAGCTTCTGGTGGTGGTGGTGGTGGTGGTGGTGATATGAGGTGAGGGGCCAAGGCACGAAGCCCATCGGAGAAGGTCTTGAGGAGCGAGTGGAAGTCTTGGGTGAGGTTCTTGGGTGGTGCGGCTGGATGAGAGGATCGGTGTCTGGGGGCATCGTCGTCGTCGTCGTTGGGTGGTTCGGCGGGATGGATGTCTGGGCTGTGCATGGAGCGGGGCGAGTATCGTGGGCGCTTGGATGGCCGCTGGGAGTCGGCAGACGGGCGCTGGTGGCTGGGCTGTTCCAGGGTGGATGGTGGTGGGGGTGGGGGTGGTCGAGGGTGGTGGGCGGTGGTGGATGGGTGGCTGGCAGTTGGCTGGCGGATGACGTCATCAGAAGACGCACAGCACCCAGACAGCTGTCACAGCACCGATCACACACAAACATAACTTACCAGCGGATGCAAACTGGCGGCCGACTGTAATTGCATGAAAGGGAAAGAACCCCACCAATCAGCCGTCGGGCGCGAACAGGAGAGAGAGAAAAACAAAGACCCACCCGATCCTGAGTCTGGAGGGGAGTGTTTGCCGAGGATGGAGGAAGCGGGTGCGCGGCAGGACTGGCGGGACCGGGCCGATCAGCGAGACAATCGGGCGCAGGAGGGGATCGAGGAACGCACCGCTGATGTCCTGGCCCGGCCGAAGGACCCCGGCGGCCGGGACTGCCGACCACACTCGCCGCCGCCAGCCGTTCATCTGAGCCCGCCCGCACCGCTCCTCCCCCCCCAAGCCCACCCACATCCCGGTCCTCATCTCCGTCCATCCTGGCTTCGATCACGGCCCGCGCTAGTCCTCGCTCGCTCGCCGCTCGGGTTCTCTGCCGTTCGCTGCTGGTCGAGCTCGCTGGGTTTCTGCTCGGATATCAATATCGAGCTGTCGAGGTCTACAATGTGTCAAACAAATGCGTAAGAACCGGCAAAGTTTAGCACAGCGCACCAAACACGGCAAGATGCATATGTAGTCGAACTTAACAAAGTCCCTCGAGACTTCGGGCCCCCGGGGGGTAGGCTGAACTCGCGAAGCAAGCCTCCGTCAGGAGGGACTTGCCTCCCCATTCTGGCGCACAGAGAATGGATTTTTCATGCCTCTTTTCACTTTCTTCATTGCACACTTTTCATAGAACAACACTTCTGATTCTTTTTTTGGCTGGTTGTCAGCGCAAGATGCTATTCAAGAACCTTGTTTTTTTTATCTGTATGTACTGCCACACATATATCTTCTGAGAAATTAACCAAGCAAAGATACTCGCAAAGAGATAACCGACTCCACAAGGGAGATCTGTAGATATTTCATTTTGCCAGAGCACGGGCCCTCATTCAATCACCCCGCCTTACCTAAGGTGTAGCTAGTTTGAGGACCGTGCTCACCACTGTGCCGGTGAGTAGAGAACTGAGATGGATGAAAGTAAGACCTGAACAAGCAGCAACACCTGTCCCAACATGTCCAATAACAAATCCACCCCAGATGTCTCCAAAGAGCACCCGCCATCCAGGTTGAGTCCCCTCAATGACCGGCACAGACTGGTCATTGAGAGGTTGTACATATCCCTTTGATGACCGGTCTGTACCGGTCATCCGGGGAGTTGCACATATCCCCTCAATGACTGGTCTGTACCGGTCATCAAGAGGGTTGTATGGTCTCAATGGCCGGTCTGTGCCAGCGATCAAGGGCTCAGAGAGCTGACTGTAAGTCAAAAAAAAACAACACATGTACAAATTCATTGAGCACAGATCTTCTCTGTTACTCAACTTCAGTGAACTCCAAGGTTTGAGTTACTTGGATGATTTATTTGTACTTGAAGAAGTTGTGCAACAGAACTCAGATTGTATTGGATGATAGGCAAGAAGCGAGGCTTTGTGTCTAGCAAATTTTCAGGCCTTTAGGTTCTGAGGGCAAGGAACTGTGATGGTTTGAAGAATCCACCCAGCCAAACTCAGAATCTTGGCACACCAAAAAGGGGTGATAGCACGCAAGTCCCTCCTGCCAAGGGCTATTGGAGGCTTGCTTTGCAAGACCAGACACCCGCAGCAGTGAGGGACTTGGGTTAAGAGCATCCACCCTTGTCTCTGTAAACCCGCTCTTTAAGTAAGATTTACAGAGTATGTAAGGGATTTTCCACCCCCGTGCCCTCTTTAGGGCTCATTAGCTAAATAATATTTAGGTAACTCTCTAAGCCTTGCTAGATTTACCATCAACTACAGAGCCTCTGTAAGGAAAAATTTGACGAGCCTCCCGACCCTCGCCAAACACAAGTACATACTACACAAACATGCCAACACCCACCCCCCGCCCCCCACCAAAGAAAAAATAAAAAACGATAATATACAATATACATAACACTTTGACTCACCGGTCATTGATTGACTGGTCATGGATTGACCGGTCATCAATGGGATGACTGGTCATGGATCAACCGGTCATCAATGGGATGACCGGTCATCAATGGGATGACCGGTCATCAATGGGATGACCGGTCATCAATCAACCGGCCAATGATAGCGATCAACCGGTCAATCATAGGATGGCCGGACATTGATAGACTGGTAATTGGAATATAGGATGACCGGACATTGATATGATGACTGGTCATTGAATGATCCATCATCAATGGACCCGTCCTCGATGGGATGACCGGTCATCGGATAGTACGACCGGTCATCAGGATGACCTAGTTGAAATGATGACTGGTCTTCAGTAGACCGGGCATTGGGTCATTGGCCTATATTCTTATGAATATGTGGGCTGTTTTGTGCTTAAATACATACATACATATTTATGTAGACACAAGGGTGGCGGTGGTGTCTTTATCTAAATATGTGTAGCCTACCGAGCCGCTATCTAGCGATGAGGGTGGATTTTTTCTTTAGCTAAGCAACCAAGCCTCGCGGGACTCGCTGGCTACCTAAAGATTTACCGCAACAAGGGTGGATGCTCTAAGTTTGATATGTAGTACACCTCATGACATACAACTGTGGTGTTCAAAATTGCATATGTAAGATTTTTTTACATAAAATCATAAACTGCAATTCTGGCAGATGTCACTTCAAGCTTTATGCGCGCTGACATCTCCCAGCCAAAATTGGCTTTATGATTTTATGTAAACAGTGTCATATGCAATTTTGAACACCATAAACAACATCCTGTGACACTGTTCCTCAGTTGTGGGCTTATGTAACACTTCTCCAGCCTCTGGACTTAACTCCCTCCGCACTTTTTGAGCGGGACACTTCCAAGAAATCAACTTTCTTTCAGAAGGCGAGGAAGAACATTCACAGCCCGCATTTCCCCAACTTTGTCTCTCAACAATGGAGAAAGTAGCCCTCTGATTGGCCGGGGGGAGTGCAAGGCTTGAGTTGAGCCACTGTTTGGATGCCGTTTCACAGGCACTCCGTGGGTTTGATTGACAATCTGAGAGAGCAGTACAAGACACTATGGCAGATGCGAGTAGGACATCTTCTCACTGTCAGGTCTTGGAGGAATATCTGTAGGCCAGGTAAATAGAATGAAAACAACAACATAGAGTCTTAATTTTTCGAATGGAAAACAGCAGTTCTTGGGTGGGTTCACAGATAGAAGTCTATCCGAGGATAAGCAGCAGTTTCTGGAGGGTATGTCGAGACGCGAGGTAAGGATGCTGGAGGCCGCAGCAAATAGGAAGACGGGGACGAGGCTTCGTATAAGACCCGATGCGAAAAAATGGTTGTGCAATAACTGGCACGATGCGTCAGACAGCGGCTACATAATGCACGCGAATGAGATGCTAGAAGCGGGCAAGATCAGGACGGACAGACAGAGACCTGACCAACATTACGGGGCGACGCTTCGGCCCTGGACTTTGGGCGCAAGGAGGTCGAAGGACGTCTTCGGAAGCGGCTCGGTGAGGATGTTGGCGAGTTGGTCTGCGGGAGGGATCCAGGCGAGGACGGCGAGTCCGGCGCGAATAGTGGGATGGTCGGAGATTCTCAGCGGGATAGTCGCGCCGGCGTGGACGTGTGTGCCGACGGGGTTGCTGTCGCAGTTGAGCCGGATGGTGAGGCTGGCGCCGAGCAGGGATTTGAGCAGGTCGCGGATCCAGAGGGCCTGTTTGATTGTTTCGTCCACCGCCATCATCTCCGCATCGAACGCCGACAGCGCGTAGTCCGGCAGCCGCTGCGAGCCGGCGTACACCGGACACCCGTACACCCGCACGATCGTCCCCCCTATCGACGGCACACTTGTCCCCGCCCACACCGCATCGCTGTACCCCTCCAGAGCCGCCGACGCCGTCCCGTTCGGCACCAGCCTCAGGGCTGTCTTCCGCGTCCGCGCTAAGTACCCGATCATGTGCGCCAGCCCGCGCCAGTTCTCGGCCGTCGGCTTCTGCGAAAATCGCGCGAGCGTGGCCACGCCGTACAGCATGTCCGGCCGCGTCCGCGTCGCTACCTCCCTCAGACGGATCATCGTCGACAGGTATTCACTCGCCGGCCTTGCGCTGACTGGACCGGACGAGGTGGGTGCATAGCCTTCCGGCATCGGCGTTTGCGCAAGCGTGGATCCGTCCCAATGCTCGCGCACAAGCTCGTCGATTAGGTCGCGTTGAGAGAGACTGTAGCCCCCCAAGACCTTCACGATTGTCACATGGTCGAGCACCCGGGGCTGGGCGACGTGCCAGCAGACCTCCAAGCTCGTCTTGATGAGCGCTTCCAAGGCACGCAACGCTTGTTCAGAAGACGCAGTCGCGATCCCATCGCACGCATCCACCCACATGATAATCGTCTCGCCCCCCTTTCGCAGCGTGTACATGCTATTGTTGAAGTTCGCGCCCTTGTAGCCGTGGGTTGAGAGTGACCGGATAAGCTTCCACCAGCAGCGCGCGGCCGCGGCGGTGCCGAAGATAGGCTTGTTGAGCTTCATCACCTTCCCGGGCTCGCCGAAGCCCTCGGGGACCTCCACATACACCTCCTCGTCGATCGGACAGTCCAGATGGCCGTCCTCCAAGTCGAACGAAAACACCGGCCAGTCGTTCTTTGCTGCGACGGTCAAGAGGATGCATACGTACACGAACCGGTGGTCCATTGGTTCCTTCTTCTGCGAAGACATCCTGCTTTTCCGAGCGAAGGGCTGTTCGTATGGTGGAAATGTGGTTGGTCATGTCAAATGAGTGCTCCTGGTCTGTAGCGGTGCGGGTGTATGCTTAGTGAGAGGACTGCGGAATGTATATATGCAAAATGATTTCCCCCCCTGATCGATAATCCCTCGCCCGCGGAGCTTGAGTGAGAACCTTCAGACTCGAGAAGAACTCCGAAAAGATTACCGACTATCCCGCATATCCCTTAATCCACTGCCGATCTCATCCCGACTGCTCGATTCTAGAATCACTTCCACTGCTCGCTTAGACTTTGAAGATTCAGGAGGAGCTCGGATTCAACTCAAGTGGAGGTATTGCCGAAACCCCTCTTGTCTCTCTTCTTCGCTCTCTCTCTCTTCTGATTTACTCTTGTTGATCATTTTCTTCATCTCCCAGGCTTGCTGTTGTTTCTCTCTCCCTTTACAATCTTATGTGTCCATTCTTTGAGTCATAGTGAGGACTAGAACATCTGAAGGTACATTGTGATTTCATTCCGTTTCATCATGCTGTGTCTTACTTATTTTCTCTTTTCTCTTTTATTGTCAGTTATCTACTCCTATTAGCTGCAATAAAGTTGTTGATCTCAAATTCCTACAGGTCATAGGGTTCTGCGGAGTTGTGGACGAGACTCCGAGAGTGAAGCCCCCGAGCCCGCGGCATGTGCAGTGCACGCGCCTCGGGTCGCGCGCTATTCAACTCCCGTGGGATCGACTCAGCCAGTCCTTGATAAAGCCTTTCAGCCAGGTTGAAGCGGCCTTCTTGCTCTCTTGCACGTCTTACATTCACTCTTGCCCGGGTGCATCTGTTGCGTTGGACGGAAGCACGTATGGATTAATTATAGGCAGACTTTTCTTGAGGATGACCTGCGCAAATGCGATTCAAGTCGAAGAGAATGTTGCTGCAAAAGCTGCCACTTTTCCTCTCTTTTAACCAATTCATGATTGGTTCGACCGGGGGGGGGGGGGGGGGCTTGGCAGTGAACTTTGTGTTCCTCACTCCTCAATAGTTTCGCTAGTTTCCTGTTACATTACAAAAGGAGATAATGTGTGGTGATGGATATCTGACCTATGGACTGGCAATGTGATAACAACTGCATCAGCTTATTCGAATCACAACACCTACTTATACCAAGGGTCGATTGGCTTACGGTTATCAATTTTAGTTTTGAGGGAAGCGGATAGCATGCCGCCAACGGTTACTGGCGGTCTGCCACAATCTGCGCCACTCGCAAAGCCAAGCCTTGAAGTCACTTTGGAGTGGAGAGTCATCGATCTTCGCAGATGGAGGAATGATGTACAAAGCCAGAAGAAATAAGAAAGAGTCGACCTCGCTTGACAAACGTTGGGGCCTCCCGCGCATCCACTCGCTAGTATCACGTATTAGGTCCTGAAAGCTAGAGGTGTGATCTAAAAACTCCGAATAAATACTAGCGGGGGTTTGCTTTAACGTTTCCAGTTTGCTGGAGTTAAGCTCCGTATCCAGCGTTAACGCGACTCTGTTGCTGGTCGTGCGTGATAATTTGTCAAGTAAGATTCGTAGTAACTTGATAAACGGTACGCTCAATCTAGCCTGCTCAACGACATATCTCGTGAGAATGGTGTTGTGATTTTGGTAATGGATGCTTGATAGAGTTGCTAGTTTTTTCATCAACAGATTGAAATATTTCAACTTTTTCTTGCCACTCGAGTTGGAGGAAAGCAAAGTCGGATGCTTGGAACAATTTAATTACTTGATCAATTGAATTGAGGCACCGAACTAGTTCCCCCCTCGGCGATGGCACTCGAAAGATAGAGTCATCTGAGTGGTTAGTTGGAAGCTTCGAGGATTTGATTAATATAAACCAGATAAAGAATATGTCAGCCTCGGTGATGCCAAGAACAGCGTTCTTCTAGCGACACCGGGTGATGATGATAAATAAAGATGGTTTTGGGTTTGTTTTATTTCGAAGAAATAAAAAATAAGAGAAATATATATATTTTTTAAGGAGGGGCCTGCGGACAGGGGTTGTTTAGATCCCTCCAAGGATAAATGCTGGGGCCTGCTAGCAGGTGTAGTTTTGTTCCCAGTCTTACGAGTAAGGGAAATGGCGGCGATAAGAGGAAAAGGTTTTTACTTACTTATAATAAATAACCAAATATTATCGCTGCGAAAGAAGATCGAGGAATTGCAACAGGCTAGAGACGGCGACGGTTCAAAAACTAGATCGATCGAAAACTGATAGTATATCGAGGCGATGGAAGTGTTAGAAGGTCGGTTCGTTGTCTGAAGCTGAGGAGGACGAAAAAGATGACTGACCGACTTCTTTAAATAATGTTTTCGTCCTCCTTGGTCGTTGTATCTCTAGATATTTCGATGGGGAGGTCGATACCTGTCGGTTTATTATTTGCGAGCTCGAAGGGGGCGGTTAGTTATTGATGTCGATCGGTTTATTGAACTCGAACTCGGATGGGGCCTTTGGTTGTCTGGTCCATTCTCACCTGGACGCCGTGGGGAGGTCTGGTTTGGGTTGGGGAGATCAGGGCGGGGGAACGCGCAGCTCTTCTTGAGCGCTCCCCGCGGGCACAGCCGCGCCACCACGCTCGGAGGACGCGGTCGTGAACCACTCTGTGCTCTCTCATGATCTAGGCCGCCAGCATAGCTGACTGCTCACATTGTGAGAGCCCTGGAAGTCAGGGAGTGACTTCCCAAGACTCTCGTGTGTGGGACGGGGGGAGGAATTGTCCCCGGTCCTAGAGCTGCGTCCCCGGAACGCTTCTCACTGTACAAAGTGCCCCGGGAGGGGGTACTTGACGGAGAGAAGTCCCAGTGGGAGGGGAAGGCAGTGGACCGGATCCTCCCGGAGCAGAAAGCCCCCGGAGGGTGTGAGGGCGAAGGCGCTAGACCCATCTCTCCGGCCCGGGAGGGCTCGGAGCCGGGCGCCTACGTGGATTCTGCTCCTGCCCCGCCCCTGGAAGGAAAAAAGGGGGGGGGGGGGAAGGTAGGACAATAGGATTGCATGATAGGAGGATGCTCAATTGACCCAACACTTCTGAAGTTCGCGCAGGACATCGTTGGTGTCGGCAGTCTCTGCGTCGGAGTATTCTCTGATGTATAGTTTGTAACAATCCGAGGTCCAACGCCCTAGCCAACGGATGCCGTCTTCGTGGACTCCAGCCGCTCGGAGAAAGGAGGTTCCTCCGACTCTGAAAGAGTGGCCTGAGATCCCGGAGCACCCGTTCTCATTCCAGAATTGAGACAAGGCACGACACGCGGCGGGTTTGGTGAGGTGCATCCGGGTGCCAGCTTCCCAGTATCCGAACAGAGAAGTGTCATGCCCTGCGGCGTTTCTGACTCTTCTATCGAGGGCCAGGATGGGGCATACCATCATCTTTCTTGCGGATAGATGGATCTCTTGAACTTCTCCCGGGCCGGCCGTCTTGGCACCTCTGACAGCTATAGTGGCCTTCCTCTTGAGGTTGACTGTCTGAAAGTTGACGTCCTCGACTAGTACCGAGGCTGATTCGCGGAGAGGGCCGCTCTTGTCGTTGTAGGTGAGTTCCCCAAGCCTAGCCAGTCCCCAGAAAGCCACGATGACTAGGTCGAGCAGTGCCTTCTGGAATTCGGTTCCTTTGATCCACGCCGTCATCAGCATGACCAGGTGTCTGATCATCACGGCGCCCTTCTTCGGTCTCGAAGATTGTTCGGCGTCTATATACGCAGAGGATTTCAGGAGCGTGCCGATTTTGTTCTTTGTTTTGTGTGGGTATGGCGCGTCGTGCATAGTATGCCACATCTGGATGCCGGCAAGGTACTTGGCGAGCGTCACTGAAGACACCTTGTGGGGGGCTTGACTCTCGTACGTACGGCCCGCCCAGTAACAGAAGTCATAAATATCTCTCGCGGTGAGTGAGAGGAGGAAGGGGTTCCGATTCGTGCTTTCTGCGAATTTGAAATATTTTTTGACTGCGGAGTTGTAGCAGGTCAAGGTGTTCCACCGGTAACCCAAGAGAAAGTGTTTGTCTTGGGTGGACAGCTCCCGGGCGGGTGACCCTCTTCTAGCGAGGGTCGTAAGGGCCGCTAGGTGGTCTGCTGAGGACATGTTTGGAGTTGGGACAGTTGCTGGGAGTTCTCTGATCGAGGAGTGGTGTGATGGCTCTGGGATTTCATTGCAGGCTTTAACACACTTTTATAATCATGGATAGGGGGAGGAGGACAGGCCAAGGAAATTATCGGAGAGAGTGAAACAACATGATAGGGGAAGCACGGAGGTTACACTTGAAACAGGCGGTATTCCAGGTCCCACGGGACCACTACTGCCACCTGAAACATTTTGTCGTGTTTGGATCTATTGCCCCGTGACAGGGCGTCCGCCGCGTTTTCTTTTGATGTGACGCGTCGCAAGACGATGTCGATTTCCATGTCTATCAACGATTTCTGGATGATCTTCCATTCCTTGTTGACAGCGGGGTGTTTGGATTTCCTCTTCTGGATCACCGTTTCTGTTGTGGTATTGTCGGTCCAAACGATGAGTGTTTTCCCGGGTCGGATTCCCATTTCTTTAAGGATGAGGAGTCCGAGTCGTATAGCGACCGTCTCTAGCCAAGCAATGTCCCTTTTCGGTTCTGGACCTTGGTCCCAGCCTTGAGCCAGCTGAAATTGGGCCCACCTCTTGCCTATGAGGACACCTATTCCGAAGCTGGTAGAGGCATCCCCCACCCACCCGATTTTGATGGGGTCCGGGTTCTGGATCATCCTTGTCTCCTTGTACTGAAGGAGCATTGATAACCAATATTCGAGGTCGACCCGCGCGTCCTTCGGGAGTGTGCGGTCGGTTCTTCTGTGTATCCAGCCGTTCATCCACCTGTACAGGCTGTTAAGATAGCATCGTAGTTGGGGGAGAATGTACGAGACGTGGTTCAGTCGTCCCGCCAGCTGTTCTACTTGAGCAAAGGTGAATTCCGCTCCCGGTACAAGGAAGGCTTTCACTTGCTGTACCCTCTGGTACTTCTTGTCGTCCAGGAGTCATACGGTTTTCTTGGTGGCGTTCCAGACGAAACCTATGTACTTCTGCTCTTCTTTAAACGGCAAGTATTTTGTTGCGTTTGTTTTGACACCTAGCTGTTCGGATCTTGCCACGATGTGGTCCATCTCCACTTTGGATTGGAGCGTCTTGACGAACAGGTTGTCGTCGACCCAGCGAAAAATGTTGACGAGGTTGAACTCTTTCTTCATGAGATCCTTCCAGGCGTCTGCCGGTCGGCCGAACGACCCGCAGCCTGCTACTCCGCCAAAGGCGATCCGAGTGTCGATCAGGATCCCGCCGTTGAAGTCCTGTACCATTAGGTAGCGCCATTGATCTTTTGATATAGGGATTTGGCGGTAGGCCTTTTCCCAGTCGAAAATTGCTAGGAGTAGCGGTTGGGTTTGGTTACGGAAGAATCGCGATGTTGACTCAAAGTCGTCCCACGTCGTTATGTAGTCAAGTTTGTCTACAAATGAGTTGACTGAGGGAATTTCTGGGTTATTCCGGGGGAAGGAGAGGTCGTTTATCGGTCGTACCGAGCCGTCACCATTCGCCGCCGCTCCCAGGGGGTTTGTCCGGAAGAAGTCGTATCTTTCCATTAGCTGTTCGTGCGTGAAGGGTCCAAACATCCTTCCGGCGGCGATCTCCTTTGCTATTGTAGCTTCAATCTTCTCTCTCGCTAGTAACGCTCCTTGGTGGTTTGGGGGCGTGAAGTATGGGACTCCGGGACCGAGGTTGTGTTCCGGGATCCCCTGGTGGAACCCATATCTGAAGCCGCGTATAACATCGCTATACTCCTCTGCTAAGCCGGCTTGGCGCAGGGCCGCTTCCCATTCCTCTATGTTCATCTCACAGGTTACGTGCACCGGCCATCTCAGTGGATTTGGGCTGCTCTTGTCGGGCACCGGTGTCTCTACTGGTGCGCAATGGCTCGCGTCTTCCGGCGCCTTGTCCCTAATGAGGTGCACAAGATTCATGGGTGTCAGGAGTGGGTTCTTATATTACGCTCTCTTTTCATACGACCTATTACAAGTTGTAGGATAGGGAGGGAGGCGATTGCAGGCCAATGAGGGGGGGGGCGTTATTGGTTGGGGTAGTGGAAAAAGGATAGTGAGAAGGAAGAAGAAATTAAGAGGAAGGATTCGATGGGGTCGATGTCTCTAGAATGGGGCGGTTCTGGATGGTTACACACGAATGTTAGAGGAAAGGGAGGCGATGGGAATGGGAGTGAAGAAGAGACGGTACCTACTGGTCGCGGTTGCGGTTGCGCACGCTTCCTCCGGTGTGGTTAGGGTTGAAGTGGTTCCCTTTATAGCCACTCCCTGGAGGGCCTCGCCCTTGTTCGGGTTTTGAGGGGAGGGACGCGTGGCCCGGTGCCGTGGCCGAGGGAGGGTGGTCTTCTTGGGTCCCTTTCTGGTGCGGTTTGGATTTTGGCGGGTTTGGTTGGGCTGGGGGATTGGATCGGTTGGCCTTTGGGGGCCGGATTCCTTTCATCGGGTCACCCCCGACTTTGCCTTCGCCTATTGCGTATGGGTTGTCCGCGAGACCGATCTCGTTGAAGTCACGGCAGGTGGAGATCGCCTCGTCTGCGGTCTCTTGTTTGAATTGGGAGATGTCGGAGAAGGACTCCACCCCGTCTTCTTCAACCCGGAAAGCGAAGGCATTGTTTCTGATCCGAATATCGTACCGGAGTGCCACCATGAAGCCTCTCTTCCGGTGGAGCCTGTCGCAGTGCTCCTTGTGGGCAAGGATCCATTCCGCGAGAACCGGGTAGTGATACCTGTCGCGCATAGTCAGATGGAAACACCGGTGGTTGAGGGTCCAGTCAGAGAAATTCTGAGAAAACTCGTCAGGTACTGGGAATCCGTGGTATCAGAGTCCTTTTTCGGAGGCTGTCTCTTCGACTTTGGGCCGGTTTTTCGAGTGTTCGGCTAGAGCTTTCTCCTGCCACTCTCGGTTGAAGATTGTCAGGGGAAGGGGGCCCTTACATTCGAGGAGAAGTTTGTGAAAATAGGGGGGGAAGCCGCCGTCGTCATGGGAATTGGAGCAACCTGCGATGAACTTCACGGTCCGCACTTGTGTCGTCTCCCCACTAGGGGCCGGTCTCTTTTGGGGGATGGATGGGGGGGTGAGGTCGATGGGATCGGTGTGGATCAGCCCTGTTTTCTGGTTACTCGGCTTCTGATCCGCTAGGATCGCTTCGTACATCTTCATGTATCGATCCGCTTTGACGTCATCTCCTTCTTTTTCGGCCTTGACCATTTTGCTCAGCAAGATTGTCCGGGCCTCACGATTCGCTTCTGCCGCGGATTGCACGCCGTCCCTGTTCGCTGGGTTCCTCTCGGTTGCCCCTGTCTCTGCGGGTGACGTGAAGGACTGGGGTCAGTTCCGCTCTCGGCTGCCTAATTTTAGTTCTCTTTCCTGGCTTACCACCTGCGGGAGCTGGGATCTCTGCTATCTCCGGGTCTCTGATCAGTTCCCTTTGGGGTTCTTCATCAGCGGTATCTGCTCTCGGAGTCGTCGCGATGATCTTCGCCGCAGGACGGGTCGTTGGCTTACTGGCCTTCGGCGCTTTCGTGGCTTTTGATTTGGGGACTGGACCTGGGGCCTGTGACGATGTCGCCTGTTGGCTGTCATCTGCGTCTGGCTCTTGGGTTGGGTGGGGGGGTTGTTGGGCCATTTGGCTTTCCTCACCTGCCTCGGGGGCAGTTTGTTGGGCGGCGGCTTTAACGGTGTTTGTCGTATCTTGGATGTTTAATCCGGACATTTGCGACGGGGAGTTTGGGTTTGCGAGGAAGATAAGGTTGGTAGAGATAAGGTTGAAAGGTTGTTATGGGATGATGGTGTCTCGGTGATTAGGTTCGGTGAAATGATGAGGGGGTAGAGTTGTAGATGATAACTATAAGGTTTTCAAAGGAGATTTGTGAAAATTCTGAACCGGGGGGGGGTGGCGAAACCCAGGGGAGCTGAGGTAGAGACAGGAAGTGAGCGAGGGAAGTCGGCACAAGGGAGTTGGCGGAGGGAGGGAAGGTCTCTGAGGGAGCTTCAGACCCTGAGTTCTCTGCGAGGTAGCCAACGACCTCCCCAGTCCCTGTACGCCGCTATCTCCGGCGCCAGGGGCCTTGGGCGCGTACAGCAGCCAAATCCACATGCGTGCTTGGGCTTGGCGCGTACAGGGAGGGGCTGGGCGGTTCCATGGACTCCACCCACCTCCCGCTACGCTCCCGGTAACACAACAAGAATTCTAGTTGGGGAAGATATCTTAGTTCTCAGACACCGTCGGATAAGTGACACCTGTCACTTAAATGTCATTGACATGTAGCTCCCGCGCCTGGGTGTAGTTTATTATTCACCTCACGCGCGCGGGTGTAGTTTATTATTCACCCGGATTATACTCAAAGCTCTTCAACTCAAACTATATATTTTTATGTATTTATTATATCTTTATATTATAAGTGACAGATCACATAGTTGTCTGTCACAAAAAATTCTAAATATTATTTATAATTATTTATACAAGTGTTACGCTGGCTTGCGCTGCGTAGCCGGCTGACATTTCCTACCCCTTAAGATGAGACTATAGAAAAAAATCAGAGGTTTTTAGACCTTTTCGAAAGTCTATAATTACGGAGATGAATAGTTCCATCTGGAATATTATTTTCAGGCAACCATTCATCTCTATCTGCTGAATTATTTTTATATCGTACAAGGTACAGACGCACATCTTTACCATTAATACGTTCCTTCTTATCTTTTAGAATTTTCTGCACTTGTAATTTTGAATTCTCAACTGGTTCTTCTACAGGAATAGTAGGTTGAACATCTATAGATTCTCCAGGTCTTGATATCCATGGTTTAATTAAACTTACTGGAAATACTGGGTGCTTTCTTGAAAGTTCTTCACTCAGAATTACCTCAACTGCATTCTTCCCATGTAGTTGTTTGATGACAAAAGGTCCAACAAAAGAGGGCTTGAGTTTTCTATTCCCTCCCAGATTATTGAAGTTTACCGTGGATAACATTACTTTATCTCCAATCTTAAATTCTGGTTCTCTATGACTCTTGTCCCACCTATTCTTGTCATACTCTACAGCCTCTGTTACACAATTTCTTGCATGATCATGGGCCGCATCTAGCATCTTCTTAAAATCTGAAGAAGTTGGATGAATATATGGCAATTTGTCATTAACAGTATTTTTAGGCATTCTAGGTATCCACCCACGTTCTAAGACATAAGGAGCTTCTTTAGTTGTGGAGTGTTTGCTACTGTTATATGCAACTTCTAAAGCCGGGAGAAGGTTAACCCAATCATGTGTATAACCATCTTGATTTTTAAATTCAAAACCAAATGAACAGAATCTGCGGAGCATATCTTCTAATGTTTGAATCATTCTTTCTGCTAATCCATCAGTCTGAGGGTGATAAGCCGTAGAAAAAGCAAGTTTTGTCCCTAACATGTCATGCAAGTTGCACCAAAATTCAGATGTAAATTTTGGATCCCTATCACTAATAATAATTTTAGGAATGCCTACATCAGACATGATTCTATTCCAGAATAACATAGCAATTTCCATAGCTGTGTCATCCTTATGGTTAGGTATAAAACGGGCTCTTTTAGAGAAACGGTCCACTATTACTAATACAGAATTATAGGAATAGGCTCCTGCAGGCGGCAGACCAGTTACAAAATCCATGTTAATAATCTCCCATTGGGATTTAGGTTCAGCAATTTTTTGTAGAAGACCAAATCTTTTTCCTGTCTGCTTATTAGCTTTCTGGCAGATATCACAAGATTTTACATAAGTTTGTGCTTCTTTTTTCCAATTGAACCGCCAAGCTGTATTACGAATTCTTTCCAATGTTCTGTCTTCCAAAAAATGCCCAGAAGTTACACTGTCATGAAACTCTTTAAGTATATTCATTACTTGATTTTTGTCACAAAGTACCAGTACACTAGAATGTTTATTTCTATAATACAGTAATCCATCCAATAGAGTAAATTTCCCTAACTTATAGTCTATCATTAACTCTGGTTGTAAGCTAGAAATCAACTCAGGGGGGCAATTATCATTTTTTAAGATCTCCACCAGTGTTAACAGGTTTGAGTCTTGATCATAACTGTCACGGACTAAGTCATAAAAAGCCTCATCCAAATCACACACATGAATACCTAATATGGGAAAAATATCTTCATCATCAGGATCATACGCAGGATTATCCGGAGTATTTGGTAAAGCCCATCTACTTAATCCGTCAGCATTTTTATGTTTCTTACCTTCCTTATGAATTATAGTCATATGACCACGGTATTGCTGTATTGCAATTTGCCACCTCAACATATGACGATTAGGAGTCTTCATGTTCATTAGTCTTGGCAGCCATACAATCTGAGATTACTACAAAGTTAGAACCTTCAAGGTAGTAATGCAATTTTTTGAGAGCCCAAACTAGTGCTAAACATTCCATTTGACTAGCCCCATACCCCCTTTCAGAATCTTTAATTTGTCTAGATATGAAAAGGATAGGTTTCTCAACAACCTGATCATCTATAAGAAATTCTTGATGAAGAGCCGCTCTTAACCCATCTAAGCAAGCATCAATGTACAATATAAATGGCTTAGTATAATCAGGTTGAGCTAATACTGGCGCACTAGTCAATAGTTTCTTCAACTGTTCATAAGCCTGCACTCTCTCATAGGTCATTTCAAATATTGTATCCTCATTACAAACTGCATACAAACATTTGGTAATATTAGAGAACTGTGGAACAAATTGCCTATAATAACTACAAAATCCCAGAAAAGACATCATTTCTTTTTTATTACTTGGCATGGGATTTAGCAATACTGCAGCCACTTTGTGTTGATCTACTGCTAACATAAGACCAGACACTATACGTCCCAGGGCTTTGAGCTCTCCATATCCAAAGTTACATTTTTTTATGGACATTTTTAATCCTACTTCAATGGACTTTTCTAAGATCATTCTTACCTTTTCTTTGTGATCATCCCAGTCATCAGAATAAATTATAATATCATTCATATATACCATCATCCATCCCTGTCTGATATATTGGCCAAATATAGAATCCATCATTCTTTGAAAGTGAGAGGGAGCATTCTTAATACCAAAGGGCATACGGAGATATTCAAATACTCCCAGATGGCAAATTATTCTGAGAAACTTACGACTTTCCTCTTCTATAGGTATTTGATGAAATCCTTTCAAAACATCCATTGTAGTAATGTATTTTGCTTTAGATAAGTTGTGCAAAGCATGTTCAATTCTTGGTATAGGGTAATGATCTGCTTTAGTATAAGTATTCAAGGCTCTAAAATCACCTACCATCCTAGACTTATCATTATGCCAAGCTATCATAACTGGAGTAGTCATTTCTACTTGTTCATTATGACCAACTTTTCTGATAACTCTGAGATCTAGTAGTTCATTGATATGATTCTCAAGAGCTTCTCTGGATTTAGGACTTGAGGGATAAGCTGCTTTCCTTAACATAGGGGGATAAGGTGCTTGTACAGTTAATTCTATGCTCATATCATGACCTTTGATATCTCCAATAGGTTCATCTGAAGTACAAAATGCTTGTTTATTTTCAAAGCATATTTTCAAAATATCCATTTTCTGACTGTCACTAAGTTCATTATTAACAGCTGCTTGATTTAAATAATCTGCTTTAAAAAATAACATTTGTTTCTGTATTTCAGGATCTATTTTAGTAACTGGATCACTTATAATAGAATTAATATTACAAATTTGGAACTTTCTCTTCCAATCACCACCTATAGTATAATGCCTATCTTTACTTTGGAAAATATCAAATCCATACATACAAAATGTATCATTTCCTAGAATAAGATAATCACATAAAGCATCCTGCAATACTACAAATTCAACAATAAGTCTCACTGATCCTTTAGTGTGAGGGAATATTAGAGGCATAGAAACTATTCCTATAGGATGCATGTTTGAGTTACAACTGCTGAATTTGGCTTTTGGTACAGGCAATAAGTGTTCTGTGAGCCTGAGTCTCTATAGTGACAGCAGGACACAAGAAATGGGGGACAACAGTTTGATTTCTTGGGATAAAGAAAATACAACTGTAAGAGAAAAAGAGAAAGAGAGAGAAAGAAACCAAGCAGGATAAGATAGAAGAGAAGTACTAGGTTATTCTAGTGGGAATGCACGTCCACTGGCAATGCTACTCTTCAGAAGAGTGCTGCTAATCTGTGCTAGAAGTGCTACAGCTTCCTCTCAGGAGGGTATCTGGATTAGATAAGTTTAATCCAGCCACAGTTTTTTAGACTTCTCTCTGGACAGTCAAGGTTCTTAATGGGAAACCTGAGGGACAGCCCTGCAACCTAGATTTTGAGGCAAAGGCCAAGTGATTATAAGGGACAGCCCTGTGATCAAGATAGAGGCAAAGGCCTGTAGAATTGAAGGGACAGCCCTGTGATCAAGATAGAGGCAAAGGCCTGTAGAATTGGAGGGACAGCCCTGTGATCAAGGAGGAGGCAAAGCAAGAAGAAAAGGCAGATCAAGCAAGACACAGAGTTGTACCTCTGAGATAATCAAGGTTCAGTGAAAGAGGTTACTTACTGTCAATATCCTAGGCGCCTGTGACGGTAGGTATACTGGGAGTAGAGTAGGCTCTTTGGTGGTGATCCTGGGGTTATCTGGGTGGTGGTTCTGGTGTGCTGAAGTCTGTGGATCCGCCTCAGGCAAGGGGGATTCTGACTACGAAAATTTTCACAGTTTGCTTATGTAATTTACATATGTACATGTGGTTTGGCGCACCAGGTAGTGCTGACACGTCACAACTGCGCAAGCGCGCCACAACTCAGTAACTCAGGGAAGGAGTATAGTTACAATGAATTGATAAGTTGTAACTAGGGTCAAAATTGCATGAGGAAACAGAATCTGAAGTCAAAACAAGGTTATCTCTTAAGATGAAAAAGATATAAAGTAATTTATATGTAACAAAGGTAGAACAGGCAGCTTTTAGGTCAGCTGTGATGACTCTAAGGCTGACACTGACCAAGAATGATGGACTTCCAGCTGGCGGTACCGGCAACAATAATACCTCGGAGCCACCCAGGAGATCGACTGCCGAACAGCGCCACAGACAAAAAGCTAACAAACTTGGTTCCAACATGCCAGCGCCCTGCCGACTGAGCTAAGATCTTATCGGCAGCGCGCAATTTTTTGCCGTCAGCCTTACCGTGTAACACTCAAATATGCTTCTCGGCTAGTCGGGCAAAGCCCATCATGGAACCCCAGTTGGTACATCAGCAAACAGCGACTGCATTCCCAGAAGAAAGAAGAAAAGTAACAGACCCAAGTGATGGATGAGTTGGATCCAGCCTTTTTCTAGGATGGCAGGGGGTTTTCCAGTGGTTGAATGTATGCTGGTGCAATATGCTAGCTCAAGGATTGGTAGAAGTGAAACCCAATCATGAGTGTAACCATCATTGTCTTTGAATTCTAGACCATATGCACAAAATCTTCTGATCATATCTTCAAGTGTTTGAATCATCCTTTCAGCTAATCCATCAGTCTGGGGGTGGTAAGCAGTGGAGAAGGAGAGTTTTGTTCCTAGCATACTATGCAAACCAGTCCAGAATTCAGATGTGAACTTAGGGTCTCTATCAGAGATGATGATTCTGGGGATTCCAGTCCTAGGCATTACTCTGTTCCAAAACAGTATGGCAGTGTCCATGGCAGAGTCATCCTTGAAGCAGGGTACAAATATAGGGGTCTTAGAGTATCTGTCCACTATTACCAGACAAGCATTGAAACTAGCAGCTCCTCCAGGGGACAAGGAAGTTACCCAATCCATGTTAATAACATCCCATGGTTTTGAAGGTTCCTCAATTTTCATAAGCAGTCCAAATCTTTTGCCTGTGGCTTTATTTGCTTTCTGGCATCTATCACAGGAGGAGCAGTATTCACCAGTGTCTTGTTTCCAGTTAGCCCACCAAGCAGTATCAGCTACTTTTTCTAAAGTCCTATCTTCAGAAAGATGACCAGAGTAGACACTGTCATGGCATTCATGCAAGATGGTGTTGATACTTTCTTTGTCAGCTAGGACTAGGACAGAGTTGTGTTTCTCTCTGAAGTAGATGAGGCCATCAAATATGGAGAATCTTCCTTCATCATATAGCTTTCTCCAAGGATCTTGTAAGGAATTTTTTAACTGGGCATCTTTAGCATCTTTCAACAAAAGTTCAGACAATATGGTAGTGTTCTTGTCTTGCTTGTAGCCTTCTCTCACTGAGTCAAAGAACTCATTCTTGAAAGTAGAGACATGTATGCCCATGATGGGGAATCTATCATCATCCTTGTCTTCTGGGTCATAAGCAGGGTTACTGGGATCATTTGGCAAAGCCCATCTGCTCAGTCCATCAGCATTCTTGTGAATATTCCCATCTCTGTGGATTATGGTCATATTGCCTCTGTATTCTTGAATAGCAATCTGCCACCTGAGCATATGTCTGTTGGGAGTCTTCATGTTCAATAGTGATCTCAAAGCTGTGCAGTCTGTTACAACATGAAATACACTGCCATCCAAGTAGTAATGGAGTTTTTCCAGGGCCCAAACCAGACATAAGCATTCAAGTTGACTAGCACCATATCTTGTTTCACTGTCCTTCAGTTGTCTGGATATGAAAACAATGGGTCCTTCTTTTCTCACTCCATCAATGACTTGGACTTGATGTAAAGCAGCACCTAGACCAGTCATACTAGCATCTACATATAGTGTGAAAGGATGGGCCCAGTCAGGAAACAATAGCAATGGAGCTGTGGTCAGTTTCTCTTTTAACAAGTTGTAGGCTACTATTCTATGATGAGTCATCTCATATATGACATCAATCCTTGTCAGCTCAGTCAGAGGTTTGGCTATCTCTGAAAACTTCTCAATGTGTTGTCTGTAGTACCCAGCAAAACCAAGAAATGATTGCATTTCTTTCCTACTACTAGGCACAGGTTTTTGGAGGACAGCAGCTACTTTATTCTGGTCTATTCCTATGGCAATACCAGACACAAGATGGCCTAGAGCTTTGATCTGATCAAATCCAAAGTTACACTTCTTCAAGGAGATTTTCATGTTCATGTTAATGACAACTTTCAGGATTCTGTCTATCCTATTGAGGTGTTCCTCCCAAGTGTTGGACATAATGATGATATCATCAATGTAGATAATGACCCACTTCTCATCAATTTCCTTTCTGAATTCAATGTCCATCATTCTCTGGAAATGAGAGGGGGCATTCTTGATCCCAAAGGGCATTCTAAGGTACTCATAGATTCCTTTGTGCATAATAATCCTGAGTAGATGTCTGGAATCTTCTGCAATGACATTCTGGTGAAAACCTTTGAGTACATCCATGCTAGTCAGATACTTAGCTTTGGCCAGGTTGTTCAGAGTCTCACTGATCTTGGGAATGGGATACCTGTCTGAAGCAGTGTATGAATTCAAAGCTCTGAAGTCTCCTACCATTCTGGACTTTCCATTGTGCCAGGCAATGATTACAGGAGTAGTGATCTCAACTACTTCATTATGACCAACTTTCCTTAGAACATTCAGGTTTACTAGTTCCTCAATGTGTTGTTCAAGAGCTTCTCTGCTTTTGGGGCTGGCAGGATAAGGAGGTCTTCTGAGGAGAGGAGGATAGGGTCTCTCAGTTGTCAATTTGATATGAACTTCATGACCTTTAATGGCACCAAGGGGCTGGTTGGTATTGGAAAAGGCAAGGTTGTTATTGTGGAGGACTTCAAACAGCTTCTCCTTTTGCTCAATAGTCAACTTATCACTGAACTTGGCTTCACAGAGTTCTTCTGTAATAAATTTCTGCAGTTGAGGATTGGACTTCTTTACAGCAGAAATTTCATTGGAAGGGCTCATTTTCTCCAGATGATGAGACTTAAAACTGAATTTCTTCCTCTTGTTCTCATTTCCAATGGTAAAGAATCTCTCTTTGCTGTTTGTGATGTCAAAGCCATAAAGAGACATGTAATCATTTCCAAGGATAAGATAGTCAATTCTTGCATTTTTCATGACTACAAATTCTGCTAGAATTCTGATAGAGCCTTTAGTGTGAGGAAAAATCAAAGCTATTTCTATTATGCCCATTGGTTGTAATTGGTCACTACAGCTGTGAAATTTTGCATGGTTAATTGGCATGAGCTTGTTTTCCCATTCTGGTAATATAGAGTCTAGCAATTTGTTGCTGATGATTGAGCAAGAAGCTCCACTATCAAGAAGACATGATTGTTCTCTGGATTCAATAAGGACAGTGGTAAGATTTGCTTTTCCAGTAAGATGAGATTTTCCTCTATCAGGTTTACATTTCATCAGTCTAGCATCCTCTATGTGGGAAGACTGGCAGGATTTGTCCCATGTCTGGGGTTGATGAGTTTCAGCTTGAATTTCAGCAATGGAGAAGTCTTGGTTTATCTCACACTCTACAGCATGTGTTCCAAAATCAAAATCAACTAAGGGGTCATAATTGGCACCATTCCCATTGTCCATGGCAAGAATCATATGATTGGTTCTATGATTCTCTTCTTCTTCATCTAGTTCTGATTCAGACTTGTGTGGTTCACCTTGATCTTCTCCATTGTCACTCTTGGGATCATCATCATCATCTATTCCTACATTATTGATCCTGTTCTTCTTCTTAGGGCATTCCCTGGAGAAGTGACCAGTTTGTTTACAGAAATGGCATATAAGTTTTTCTTTCTCAGGGGCAGAGACAGGATTCTTTTTGGCAGAGGAGTCAGTTGGCTTATCAGTTTTCTCAGGGGCAGGATTGCTTCTCCAGTGGGATCTGTTTGGAGTGTTATAATTGTTTGTCACAGGCTTGTTCCTTTTCATGACTCTGTCTATGACCTCTTCAGCAATTATAACCATATCCTCAAAACTCATTTCAGTGGCATCTCTTTTGTATCTGCTTTTAATAGCATGCTCAAGGTTTGGAGGGCATTGCTTTAAGATTTTCTCACAAATAAGATACTGACTGAGTTCAGGTTGATAAGCTTTCAGTCTTTCTCTCTGATTACCAAACCATTTATGGATTTTCCTCCCATCATAGGCAAAGTGATCATTCTCAAACTCTTGTTGCATTTTCCATTTCCAGTTCTCAGTGCCAAACTTGTTTCTGATGGCATTCTTCCACCAAGCCCAAGATTTGTTTCCATACTGGTCTCTGATGCCTAGGTACCAATTCCTTGCAGTGTCAGTTAACAAGATTGTTAATCTACTGATTATCATGTTATCCAGCATCAAGTAGTCTCTGACCAGGATATCAGTGTTTTTAATCCAAAGCTCATGATTGTAAGGTAATTCTCCAGAGAATTTCTCCCAGTCTCCATTTTTGGGGATACCTTTCCACAGTTCCTTCCTCATTTCAAAGTCTATTGCTCCATGATCAATGTAGGGGAATTCCTCTTGGGTCTTAGCCTCAGGAGTATTGCTAGCAGGCTTAGGAAAGTTATCTCTTGGTGGTCTCTGGGGTTCAGGAGTAGGAACAGGAGGAGGAGGTCTGTGTTCCTGTTGTTGCTTATGGTGGACATTCTAGAAGGGATTATTGTATAAGAGATGAGGGGGTTGGTCTCTGTCATCTGGTATTAACACGGAATCCAGCTTTGAGCTCACAGTGTTTACTACAGAAGATATGTCACTGAATCTTCTCTTAGATTGTTCAAATCTGTTGTGCTCATTGGCATGAAGGTCATTGATCTGATTACCAATGGAAGTAAGATTGTTGCTCACTTTCTCTTCAAAATCTTTCAGATTTTGGCCAATTGTATCCATGTTAGAATGACATTGTGATTCATTTACCAGAATCAAATCTTGAACTGTCTCAAACTTATCATCTATGTGTTTCTTCAGTTGTTCTAATACATTGTTATTCACTGTGGACTTCTCTCTGGCACTTTCACCTATGTTATTCAGGATTTGATCAAGCAAAAAGGGAATGAATTCATCTTTAAACAGATCAAGAATTGAATGATTCAGGACATCTTTAAAATTGCTGACACAAGATTCAAGAAGAGTACCAGGAATGGTTTCAACAGTACCAGATAATTCAGAGAGAAATTTAGAGAACAAGACTTGTAATTTTTCTTCTAGGAACAAGGGACCATTTCTAGACATTTCAGAGTTAAGGTTATTGAGAAAAAATTCTCTATTTGAAGGATCAGAGAGATTATCAATATCTAAACTGAGGCCTAGTGGTGAATCACTACTTAAGGAACTTTTGGGTAAAGATTCATCTAGTAAGGGCCTCTCCCTCTGGCTCTCCCGCGTCCATAGATTCTCCTCACTCCTCGTGTGGCTCTCATCAGGTATTCTCCTATCTCTAGTACTCTCTGAGTGTCGTCCTGGGGGCGTCTCCAGTTCCTCCCTGATCCTCTCCAATTGTCTTGAGGATGAGGGGGGTTGTGGTCTGCGTATCCTTGCTGCGTGTGAGGATAATGGGGTGGATTGACCCCGCCAGGTTGATAATGAGGGCTGGGGCGGAACAATTGAACCACCTCTCGCGGTATAGAAGCTGGTATTGGCCTCACTTGGAGCGCTTGTGGCGGCGGCGGCGGCGGTGGTTGCTGCGGCATTTGAGGGCCGTGGTAAATCTGACCTTCTGGACGCGGTTGTGGAAGTTCCTGACGGTTGGAAGGGGTAGGACCCTGGAACTCCTGCGTTGGTACTCGGTACTGTAAGCCCGTAGGCTCCGGAGTCGGCGTGGCTATCATTGGTTGATAGTTGGCGTGTGGCGCTACGGCTAGCTGCGAATGGTGGCGGATTGTTTGATCTGCCGGGTTCTGTTGCGCTAGAGATTGATTCAATTGATGGAGCTCCTCGTTGGGGATCCATTCTTGGCATAGACGGATAGCGTCTGCTCTCCCAACCAGCTCTATAATCATTTCTTGCGTCATCGAAGCTTGGGAGAGGAGTCTCTTCATCGAGGCCGTGTTCTGCGCCTCTCTCGCTCGGACAAACATGTCGAATTGATCGTTGAAGAGGTTGATGAGGCCTGTCAGCTCCATTTCTTCTGGGATCAGATCCATCGGGCCGGAAGACTCTTCCCGTCGTGGGTTCTGAATGGGCGGAAGGAGGGCTAAACTGGGGGAGGCATTCGGCCTCATACCCTCGGGGTTGGTAGGCTGGGAGGGCGGTTGATCCTTCTGAGGATAATTCGCCGTAGGGATCATTTGTTCCCTGTCTACTGGGCGCGGTACCGGCGTGGACCTGTTCGAGGCTAGAGCTATTGATGTCTCTCTCGCCTGGTATAGCGCCGGAGGGATCCCTGTGTCTGGGGGAAGCGGCTCCTCCTCCGGGAACTTGAGGAAATCCTCTTGGAGCGGCGGCAATGCTGACTCTAGCTCTTCGAAGCCTTTCCTCGGCGGCTGGACTGAGGCGGTAGCGGAGGCGCTGTTCTGCTGAGAGGTCTCTGCCATTTCTAAGGTGAGGAGGCATGGTGAGCACGTGTAGGAAAGTTGGTAGTCGAGCAGGAAAAGAAGAATAAGGAATTTTTTAAAGGTTAAGTACCTGAGGATTTAGCTTTAGCAGAAATTCTCTTGCTTTTCCGCGTAGTAGAAGAGGTTTTTTTCTTATTTTCCTTTGCGCTTGACTTCGCTGAGGAATTAGAGTTCCACTCGGCTATATTGACGGGAGCAACAGTCTTCTTTCAACGAGTTTTTTGTGCTCTTGCAGTAGCAATAGGGGTCCACGACGAGCTACTGATAAGATTGCCGTTGCGCGGGTTTGTCACTATTCTATCGTCGTAGTTTTTGTCTTCTGCGCTAGTCTGCGCCGTCACAAATTTTTTTACGGTCAACTTCGGCATTTATAGATAATAAGGCGGAGAATCTTTTGAGCGGACTCCGTTTTTCTCTATCTCCTCTTGATTCGAAGATATGGAGGGTTCTGGGGAGGATAAGTCCGACGAAGGGATGAATAGCGGCGCGGAGGAGTCGCAATTCTGCACTTTCACAAGTACACAGGACGTAAATTTTTTTTTTCAAGGGTTCAGTTAGGAATTTTATCAATATAAGAGCAATTTGGGATAATTTTAGAAGATTTTCAGCGTTAGTAGGATATGTAGAAAATTTTTTTTAAGTGATTTTTTCGAATTTTTAAGAGTTTTTTGTTTGATTTAGTCAGGAGGATCAGTCCTTTGGCTTTATAGCAGTCTAGAATTATGAAAAGGTGAGTAATTTTCCCGATGAGGCCCCCAATTGTGAGCCTGAGTCTCTATAGTGACAGTAGGACACAAGAAATGGGGGACAACAGTTTGATTTCTTGGGATAAAGAAAATACAACTGTAAGAGAAAAAGAGAAAGAGAGAGAAAGAAACCAAGCAGGATAAGATAGAAGAGAAGTACTAGGTTATTCTAGTGGGAATGCACGTCCACTGGCAATGCTACTCTTCAGAAGAGTGCTGCTAATCTGTGCTAGAAGTGCTACAGCTTCCTCTCAGGAGGGTATCTGGATTAGATAAGTTTAATCCAGCCACAGTTTTTTAGACTTCTCTCTGGACAGTCAAGGTTCTTAATGGGAAACCTGAGGGACAGCCCTGCAACCTAGATTTTGAGGCAAAGGCCAAGTGATTATAAGGGACAGCCCTGTGATCAAGATAGAGGCAAAGGCCTGTAGAATTGAAGGGACAGCCCTGTGATCAAGATAGAGGCAAAGGCCTGTAGAATTGGAGGGACAGCCCTGTGATCAAGGAGGAGGCAAAGCAAGAAGAAAAGGCAGATCAAGCAAGACACAGAGTTGTACCTCTGAGATAATCAAGGTTCAGTGAAAGAGGTTACTTACTGTCAATATCCTAGGCGCCTGTGACGGTAGGTATACTGGGAGTAGAGTAGGCTCTTTGGTGGTGATCCTGGGGTTATCTGGGTGGTGGTTCTGGTGTGCTGAAGTCTGTGGATCCGCCTCAGGCAAGGGGGATTCTGACTACGAAAATTTTCACAGTTTGCTTATGTAATTTACATATGTACATGTGGTTTGGCGCACCAGGTAGTGCTGACACGTCACAACTGCGCAAGCGCGCCACAACTCAGTAACTCAGGGAAGGAGTATAGTTACAATGAATTGATAAGTTGTAACTAGGGTCAAAATTGCATGAGGAAACAGAATCTGAAGTCAAAACAAGGTTATCTCTTAAGATGAAAAAGATATAAAGTAATTTATATGTAACAAAGGTAGAACAGGCAGCTTTTAGGTCAGCTGTGATGACTCTAAGGCTGACACTGACCAAGAATGATGGACTTCCAGCTGGCGGTACCGGCAACAATAATACCTCGGAGCCACCCAGGAGATCGACTGCCGAACAGCGCCACAGACAAAAAGCTAACAAACTTGGTTCCAACATGCCAGCGCCCTGCCGACTGAGCTAAGATCTTATCGGCAGCGCGCAATTTTTTGCCGTCAGCCTTACCGTGTAACACTCAAATATGCTTCTCGGCTAGTCGGGCAAAGCCCATCATGGAACCCCAGTTGGTACATCAGCAAACAGCGACTGCATTCCCAGAAGAAAGAAGAAAAGTAACAGACCCGAGTGATGGATGAGTTGTGGGGAGTGTTTCGCAGGGGAGCAACTTGAGATGGGGAGGATAAAGCAGAGGACTTGGAGGGATGTGCGATGAAGCAGCCTGCCTGACAGAAGTTGAGTGATGTCTTCTCCGGTCGGTCGCAACTTTGCAAGGGCTGCACCAGCACCCTGCACAAACCACCTGCAGTGTGTCAACTGTCAGGTTCTGTGGGATCTTGCCACACCACCATGAACAGTAAAAATTTCTCAAAATATTTCTCTTGACTTTTGAGAGTCAAGGAAAATATTTCTGAGGACTTATGAGGTAAGAGGAAATATTTCCTCCAACTTTTACCAGAAACAAAATATTTTCTCCAACTTTTTAGATAAGTTTGAGGAAATATCTTGTTTCCAGTAAAAGTTGAAGGAAATATTCTATTTCCAATAAGTTTGTGAAGAAATATTTTCAAAGAGGCTTGTGAAATATTTTTCCAAACAATCCCACAAAGTTTACCAAAATATTTCCAAAAACCAGTAGATTATTTTCGGACCACATCCGAAAACTTTTAGTGCACCTGTGGTGTAATCAAGTGTTTAAGGTTGTATTTCTTTTCCCCATGGGATTTATCTTGTTTTCACTTTTGAACTATCTTTTACTTTCACAATTCATACTTTTTCTATTTTCTGACTTTACATCAATTGAGCAAAAACCTCTCTTCCTGAAACAAAGTCAGGGTGTTCTTTACAAGGGACTTGTGTTAAGTTCGACCCGGACACGCGGCGGGTACCCGGGTCCACTTGGCGATCTCTACACCATATCCCCATCTGATTGCAGACCTGTCCCAGAGCAAAAATCTCAGCTTTCAAATGGTGCTGGTCTCTCATCTCCTCATTCCCAACTGTTCTCCCTGTACTAATCTTTCAAAAATAAAAATAAAAACACAAAGAAATGTAAACTAAGGAATTACAACCATCATGCCTTGTGGATCTTGGATTCACAAACCTGCAGATATCCGTAGATCCTACACCTGTAGCCACTGAGATGTTGCGGATAGGATATTCAATCTTGCATATTATCAGAAAATCCAAAAGTGATCCAGGCGCAATTGGTGCCTGTTTTTTGTTTATTGGGGGGCAGGGCTGAAGGAAGTTGCTGTTTTTTTTTTCAGCGGCGCGCTCAATGTTAAGCCGTTAATCAGTTTGCTTCTCACACTTCTGTTTTCCCTGCTTTTTCTTGCATTTCTTACTACGAGTTTGGCCTAGAAATTTAATTGGCATTTTCTTTCACATTACAGCGTGAAGCATTTAAGCAGAATTGGGTAAGTGGAATCCAATGCGTGGGAGCCGGAAGTTGGGGGAAATGCGATAAAAATGGAATTAACCAATCCGATTTACAAAGCATACTGGTGAGTGGTTATGTATCAAAGATTGTTGGCTCGCAGTCATCAATTTTCCTCAGGGACGCACATAGCACCCAGCAAATGGTCCTTGGCGGTCTGCCATAAACGCTGCCACTCGGAAAGCCAAGCCTTGAAGTCAGTTTGGAGGGAACAGCGATCGATCTTCGAAGATAAAGGGATGATGTACAAAGCCAGAAGAACTACATAAGAGTCGACCGTTCTTGACAGGCCGTCGGTCCGCCCGCGTAGCCACCCGCTATGATCATTCGTTGAGTGAGACATGTGACTCTCGTTCAAGTATGTAACGTGAACTAGACAGCTAAAGAGAATTTTATCGGGATCTATGTTTAGCTGGTGCAGTGTATCGGAGTTAAGCTCCGTATCCAGCGTGAACGGCAGTTGTCTGATGGTTGTGTTCAATATTTTATCAAATAAGATTCGCAGTAACTTGATGACCGGTACAGTTAATCTAGCCTGCTCGACGACACGTCTCCTGAAGATGGATTTGTTCTTTTGGTGAGGGCCAGTTATATTTGCCAGAATTTCTAGTTCTTCGTGGAAGGCTTGGACTACGCTTTGCCACTTGAGTTGGAGTAAAGCAAAGTCGGATGCTTGGGACAATCTAATTGTTTGGTCAATCAAATCGATGCACTCGACTGTTTCCTCTCCCGGTGTTGGAGTTCGATACTCCGGGTCTTCTGAGAGGTTACTTGAAAGTTTCCAGGATTCGATCAATCTACTGTAGCTCCAGAATACCGAAATCAAGTTGCTTTCTACCCTAGAGACACGGTTGCGCAGATCAAATCGTCTAAACGCTTTACAATGTTTGAAGGAGTGGTCGTGGGCGTGTTTTGGGTCAAGTGGTTGGAGGGGAGCAGAGCTGATGCACTGTATGGCTTTCTGCATAATCTGATTGAGATTTGATAAAGTATCCAAGCTCAATTCGACGTTCGGGCGGGGAAATTCACTAGAATTGTGTGGGGGGTCGAGTGCATTTGAAAGAGCCTTCAGTTCATGCTTGATTGACGGCAAGAAACTCGATCGGAGTTCGTCTAGAAGTTCATTTTCCTGATTCAGATCCTCCTGCGTCACTTTCACATTCTCTTTATGGTAGGCCAAGCGACGACTCGTTCTTATTGATTCCGCGTAGTTTTTCTTTAAAAGTTCCAGTGCCTCGAGGACTGGAGCTGCTGGAAAGTCGGACATCGATATTTATTTCGTGCTAAAGAATCTTTCCGCCAGCTAATAGAGCATCAATCGGAATGTTTAGTTCTTGATAACGAACCACAATGAGAATGAGATGATTCAGCTTGCAGTTCTTACCGATACGCTTGTCCTCTGGAGTGGCGTGGAGTCCGAACCAGTCAAGGTCTGAGCCCTTTAGCCCCCGAACCCTGCCAGCTTCCCTGACACGGGGGACACCAACTTCTACCCGAATGTATCGCCCCTTCATCCACTTTTTTTCTTGCTTTCGCGGGCACGAAAACCCATCAACAATTCAACCATCACTTTGTATAACGCCCGATACCTACGATCAACTGGAAATCACCACGTCGATATCGATTTCGAATCCCGTGCAAAGCCGGGAAATCATCGAACAACTGCTGGTTCCGCATGCCAGCTACCAGGAGTTCAGGTCCTCCGACGGCTGCCTCTCTCCAACCCATCTTGATGGAAGCCCTGGAGAACTGTCAGTACATCCACCTTTTCAGGATCAATTCCAAATTCATCATCTGATTGAACAGCAAAACCTGATAATAACGCGTTATTTTTTTCGTGCGGCGCAGTCAAACAAAAACACTCAAAACAAAACCAGGATTTAATTCACAAGAACAGATTCTTACTGAAGACGACAGCCGAGCTTGAACGCGTGATCAAGGAGCTGAAAAACGAAAATCTGGAGCTAAGAATCCAAGTCCAAAAGGCACATTCACAGACACAACACTGGCGACAGAAGGCAGAATCATCATCGAGTCATCCATTTTCACATAGCCCAGACCAGACGAACCAGATTCGAATCGCCTTGCTCGACATTGCCAACCGATGCAAGACACTAGAATCCTCGCTATCCTATCCGCAACCGACGCTCCCTTCCAATCCATCAACCTCAGTCCCCGCCTTCAACTCGACCTCGGCCGCCTCAACAACAGACTCGCTACCTGCTCTACTGCCTGGCCGAAATCGGGCTGAGTTACTGGCGCTACGTGAGCGCAGGAGAAGTCAGTTCTCTAGCGACCCTGAGGAGCCTCGCCTAAGCTTTATAAACGAGTGTAGTGGGGCAGAGGACCGCTCAGAATCAACTGTGCTCATTGAACCATGGTGCGTACTGTTCACTCTTGTGGAACCCATAGTTCCAGTCACGTAATTAGATTTATTTTTTATGTGTATGTAGCTAGGTGCTTTTCTTCAGTCATTCAAGTTTTTTTTACTCTTTGGGTTTCTCCCTTTTCCTTCTGTTTTGACGTTCTCATCTCTGGCGTTAGGCAATCAGGGTCGACAAATATGCAGCTACCAACCACGAATTCGGCCGATACCATGAGCCGCGTTTCTGGTGCATCTTCGCCGGGTCCATCGAATCAGCCCGCGAAGTTATTGCTGGACCGTTTTGTTGTATCTCGTCCTAATCGACGCCACGAGCTGATGGCCCCTGTCCCCAAAAAGTCTTCAAATTCACGCGCGGGGCCTGAGCCGATCCCGAACGGTCACTCAAAAACGTCTGCACAACATGCTCAGCTTGAGGTCACAGAAGAGGCATATGACGATCGATCTGAAAAGCAGGACTCTCATGATGACGCCGAAAATCAAAGCTTGGAGGATGACCACACTTGTTCAGGAAGCTTTTCGATACACAACCGTGCTATGAGTCAGCTCGACCAATCCTCATCATCCAGCAACTCGTCCGAAAGTGACCACGACTCCCAAGACGATGAAGATTCCGCCGAGCTCAATGAGAACATCCATGTTAATGCGCGCCCGAAAGATCAAAAAGCCCTGGTAGAAGATACCCAATGGCGGTCCAGACAAACACAACGCCGATCTAGAAAGCAGAGACGGACAAGTCTGACTCCTCTGCATATTCTTGAAAACGTTTCTCCTGCCGAGTTTTCGTTACCTACGCATACGCTCCCATCCCCAGAAAGTGTAGAACCCACTACACGATCGCGGCGGCCGGATGCGCCAGACAACCCGAAGCCCTCAGGGAGTGAGTTGAGCAATGGGACATTAACCAGTCAGCCAACAAGCGTCAAACGGCGCGACTCGGGCCTGACGAAAGAAGACACGGATGATGGTCCGGATGAATCCCAGCCCAGTCAAGACGAAGGCTGGGAGAAACGCCCAGTGACTAAGAAGAAACGCGTCCGCGCTGAGCTGGATGCCGTCAGTGAAGAACACGCCGCGTCTGCTCATCCGACTGGTCTTGTCGAGCAGGAGGCGGCTGTTGGCAGTTTATCTGGAGCGGGATTGCGAGAGGCCCGCCGTGCCCGCAAAGAGGTGAACTATGCATTGCCTAGCCTAAACAAGTACGTCTTGCCCCTCCGATTCTCGTCATTCTTTTTAGTTGCATACTGATGATCAGCCGGATGGTATCTAGAAAGATGCGCCGCCCAGATTCGGACGGGGCTTCGACCGTCAAGCGGAAGTCGAGCATCAAGCCCCCTTCCACCCACCACAGCTCCCACCTAAATACATCCACGAGTAGTAGCAGCAGCACCAAGCCGCCGAAGTCCAGCGCGAGTGTCAAGTCTTCCGGGGCCACCCCGTCGACCGCGGGGCCCAGCAACACGAGCTGCAGCACAACCACCTCGTTGAACCTCGACTCGTCCCCCCTCACCTCCCCCTCCTCTTCGACCAACTCGCGCCGCTCCAATACCTGCGCCCCTTCCACCCTCCAGCTCAAAAACCCACCCGTCAACTCTCAGCATAAGGCCCCTCTTCAGCCTTCATCCCTAGATAACAAAGATATCCTCCTCAATCGGGGCCGGAGACGCACTCATAATCTTTAATATACTTTTGCTTCTAGTCCTATTTGTCGGCAATGGTTATTTGTGACTGTTTGAGAAGCTCTTGATCTTTGTTTTTTTTTGTTCTTTGATTACATACTGTAGATCTAATGTTTTCTCTTTTGGTTTTCCTTATCCTCCCATCACTCCTTAAAAAATAATAGTATCACGTTTGTAAGTCAACTTTGGGTCTTTTTTTTTTGAAAATGGGGATGGATGAGAAAACACGTGATCTCACAGGACCAGCGGCTTGCATAAGCCACCAAGACAAACTTAAATGCAGTTATGTAAGTCCCCGAAAAAGACCTCACCGGGGCTCATTCGCGCCAGCTTGGAGGTTCGCGTCGAAAGCGTCAATCAACTTCAAGGTCCAAGTGAAAAAAAAAATCAACGAGCGAGAAATCACAGAAATGACTACAAAGGGAAAAGAACCGGAAACTGATCTGGACAAGGAGCCAAGAGCCCCGCACGGTAAGTCGAGCACCAGGTGTCCACCATGGAAATGACAAAGAACTAACCAAGATTATGGAACAGTCCCCGGGGATACAGAATTCGGCGAGAGAAATGAAGATGCCATTGTCGAGCTAAAGAAAGACCCGAAGGATATTAAATCAAAGGCTAGTGAAATGATGCTCGCGAAGGCAGTCAAAGCCTATGAGGAAGGGGATGAAGCAAAGTCGGACCGCCTCCTCGCGATGTGGGAAATGCTGGTCAAACCCGAACCAGCCGGAAACGCGAGCCGGGAACAGCCAACAGCCTCATCACCCGACAACCCCGCACCCATCATACCGCAAAAACGGCCATCCACGCAAGAACCGGTTGTAGCCGCGAATACCCGACCCAAGTACTCGGTGCCCTCCCCAAACGACACAAAGAAAACGGCAGCAGGTCTCCTCGCATCTCCAGCCCTTGTCGATGCAGAAACTCCCCCTCGACCTAAGAAAGGCCCCATCAAGCTCCAGCACATGGTCAAATTAGCGCAGGCCCTATACGGAGGCACCGATTTCCATCGGGCTTTGTTAGACTTGGCTATTGTCTCTTTCTGGGGGATGGCCCGGCTATCCGAGGTCACCTACAAAGACGGCACTGGCCCTCTCCGCCAAACTGAGGCTCTCACCTCGGACGTCAATTTCTTCAGTTCCAATGGGGTAGAGACCGCCACACTGACCATTCGGGGAGCCAGAACCTCAGAGCCTGGCGAACTGCATCAAATGCGACTCACCTATAAACCCATGCTATGCCCCATGGCTGCACTCAAACGTAGGCTCTCCGAGGCTGGGAGCAACCCCGAGACTTCCTTATTCGGCTTCAACAAACCCGATGGTACCCGGGCACACCTCACCAAGAAGGACGTATGCGACACCCTCAACCAAATCTTGGGATGTGACGGGTACCAGGATATCTCAGAACATTCATTCAGAGTTGGAGGCCTCTCGTTCAGACACGCTATGGGGATCTCACAAGAAAACATCTACAGGTTTGGCCGCTGGAAAACAGATTGCTACTGGCTCTACATCAGAGAATACTCCCCTGCTGAAAAGGCCGATGCCAAGCGGACCCTTATTCTATGGGCAGGATACTGGAAGAAATAGTATAATCATACTTAGTTGTTCGATGTCTCATCCATTGTAAAGTCATGACATGCACATGTCAACTGATCAGAGATGAGTTTGGGATTGAATGGAGGCTTGCACGGGTCTGGCTCTAGGCTTCAGACCTATTGAGATCCCTCAGCAGTAGCATACAATACTCATCAGCAGGTCATGTGGTGATGTTTAGAGTTTTGAACCTAAGGGCCTGTGCCATATGGCATGAAAATTGGAATTTGTGCAATTTATTTCTCTCAAAATTTTGTAGAACCTACAGGCCCTGATAGGTGAAACAAATCTATCTGAATTCCAGTTGATCAAAAGAATACTGCCACCAGGAAAAAAAAATAGTCACTTGATGGCAAGTGACATGATGCAGCTTTAGTTTCTGCTCCAGAGCTACTCCAGCGCTGCTCCAGGTCTGCTCCACCAGCACTTGTAGAGCTTGCAGGACTGCACCAGAGCACTCAATGTGGCACAGTCAGCTGATCCTAATTTTTTCCCAGGAACAGCTGATGCTCATCATAAGCTGAGAAGTGGGCATTGACTGAGCCTGGGCCAAAGCTGAGCATTTGCTGAGCCTGGGCCACAGCTGAGCATTGGATATTCCAAGCCTGAAACAAATCCAAGTGTCAGCTGGACCAAGAATATTCCAAATCTGAGCATCAGCTTAGCCAACAATTGTCCAAAGCTGTGCATCATCTTTGAAAAGGCTTGTGCAGTGCTTAGGATCAGCTGGGACAATACTGTTCCAAAGATTAACACCAGCTGGGCCAAAATTTTTCAAAAGCTGAGCATTGGCTGAGCCAATGCTGGTACAAAGCTGAGCATTGGCTGAGCCAAGGCTGTTCCAAAGCTGAGTATCAGATTTTTTGAGACTATTCAAAAGATTCATATCACCTGAGCCAAGGCTGTTCCACAGCTGATCCAAGGCTGGTCCACAGCTGAGCATCAGCTGAGCCAAGGCTGGTCCACAGCTGAGCATCAGCTGAGCCAAGGCTGGTCCACAGCTGAGCATCAGCTGAGCCAAGGCTGGCCCACAGCTGAGCATCAGCTGAGCCAAGGCTGGTCCACAGCTGAGCATTGTCTTAGCCAAGGTTGGTCCACAGCTGAGCATCAGCTGAGCCAAGGCTGGTCCACAGATGAGCATAAGCTGTTACAGGAGTGATCAGACTCAGAATCTGAGCATTGGCTGGGCCAAGATTTATCCAAAGCTGACAATCAGCTGAGCCAATACTGGTCCAAAGCTGAGCAGTGGCTGGGCCAATGATAGTCCTAATCTGAGTCTAAGCTGAGCCATGACTGGAATAAAGCTGAAAATAAGCTGGGCCAGGACTGGTTCTGATCTGGGCAAAAAAGCTGAGCATGAGCTGGGCACCAAAGCTGAGCATAAGCTGGGAGCCAAAGCTGAGTATCAGCTGACCAGAAATGGGGATCAGTGGTGCCCAGCAAAAACTGAGGATCTCCTGTGGAAATTCTTAAACTGGTTAGATGGTGGGTAGATGGTGGGTAGATGATGGGTAGGTGGTGGGTAGATGGTGGGTAGCCCGCCGGAGCTGGCATGATGTCACTTGTCATCAAGTGACTATTTTTTTTCCTGGTGATGCACTACAAGAAAACCTCTAGAAACTGCCAGCAGTTGACATGCAGCATACTACAAGAAAGAAACAAAGACTCTACTTGAAAGCAGCGGATGTGGAAGGCTCTCTCTTCATCTTTCCACAACATCATCCACTTGACTCTGCCTTGTGCCCACTTCTTCCAGCAGCCTCCAGAGCAGGCAGGGCTCTGGTGGACAGTAGGGTGGAGTGTGGTGAGCCAATTGGAAATTGAGCAGCCCACAGATCAAACACATGACCAACAGGGTGCGCAGGGGCCACAGGAAACATTGCTTACCAACTAAGTCATCACAATGATACTGGAGGACTTCCTGTTGGTTCTGCGGGCCCCACAGATCCCAGTTTAGACAAATAAAAGGTAAATTTTTGGCTTCTTGATTTACACAAGGGGTTCCATTGATTTTCTAAATCCTCATCCCTTCCGGCTTCTCCACCAGATCAGCAAGCACCACCCAATCATCAACAACAGATCTCTGATCCAACACAAACCCAATCAACACATGATCAAACATCCTCTCCATCCGGCCTAATGATCATTTGGGCACAACCAGGTTGGTCCTGTGACTTATAACCACCACCTCCTTGATTGACCAATTTCCAAGCAGAAGCATCTTCAAACAACGGATTCTTCCTTATAACCACTTCCTTGATTGTTCTCAATTGTCTGATTATCAAGCATAAATATCTTCAAACGACCTATTTTTATCAAAAAAACTCTTTGTTTTATCAAAATAACTCCTTGAATCACCATGACTCAAATCCGGAGCTCTCAGCAGACCCAACAGGCCGCCCAAATGACTCAGCAAACCCAAGAAGCCAGCCAACCAATCGAGGTCCCTGCCACCACCCAAGCGACCAATACCCAGACCGCTGCCCGCCGTACCGGTCGTCAAAGAGGCTCGCAGGGCTACAATGGAGCCGATTGCTCTGCTTTGGTTGATTGCATCCAGCGAGTCCTCCCCTTGGGGAGCAACAACTGGGACAAAGTCCACGACTTATACAAGAAATATGTGATCAAGAACGGACAACTCACATGCGACCCTGATCCGTTAAAAACGAAATTCAAGGCTCTAGTTGCATTGAAGAAGCCGACGGGCAATCCCAATTGCCCTGTGTGGATCAGAGAGGCCAAACAGGCCAATGTTATGATCAAGGAACGGGCTCATAGCTTGCCTTTGTTGATGAAGATAATGACAAAGATGTAGACAATGGAGATGAAAGGTAAATGTCCCCTTCACCTCTTTTTTCATGTGCAGCGACTAACTCCATTACCTCTTACAGGAACGGTGTTGGGAACCCCGTTCCCCTCTCTCTGGGTGACCCTTGCCTTGGCTCAAACATGGAGCGCACAAACGAATTGCAGGGGACACTTCTTTCCGGCTGGATTGCAACTCAGTCCCTGCAAGCCAACCCAGCTGATATTGAAGGAGATACCTCCGATGAGGCCGTCCAAGATATTGTGAACGCTTCGCAATCGGCACAGTACTCCGCTGGTGGCATTCCAGCTGCTAGCTTGTTGGCAACTCCCCACCCACCTGATAACACGGTCTCACGCAATCAAACCGTGGCTCGAGAATCCAGAGGCCCATCAGCAACTCCAGCTTCCCAATCAACCAACACAGCACCACCAAGCGGCCCCACCCGTTGCTCCCGAGAACCTCAGCCTCAAGCGGGCCTCCAAGCAGCTCTGACTTCTTTTTTTGATCCTGAAGCGTGTGAGGCCCGTCAGTGTGAGACCAGCATGTCTCAATTCTACCCTCTACAGCTACAGGACACAAATTTGACTATCAGCTGCTTGCAGGCCGAGGCAAACCGCCTCTGCAAAGGCATCAACATTTGGGTTGTTCGCTTACAGGATGATCTTCAGCAGGCCCGAAAAGAACTGGCCGACAAGACCGCCAAAAATCAGGATTTGAGACATCATATTGAGCTGATGCAACTCCAAATGGAGTTGCAATAGAGAATGTCAACCGGTACCCGTTTGGCGGTACCCGGCACCCGCGGGCGGGTACCGCCCGCACCCGCCAGGCGGTGCCGGGTGCCCGTTTTTTTGGAAAAAGCGGTGCGGTACCCGGGTACCGCCCCCAAGTACTGCTTTCCCCTGCCGGGTTAATTGGGTAACCCCCGGACCCCCGGATCTTGGCCCGCTCTGAGCTGCCCTTAATGACTGACAATAGACGGGTCATTGAGGACAGTCCCTGGTGCAATCATCAAGGGGAGTTGTCACTCCCCTCGATGGCAAGTGCGTGCTGGTCGTTGGGGGAGCACCCTCAATGACCATGACCGACCTGTTTGATGACCGGAACAGGTCGGTCATTGCTTTTCTGGTCATTGAGAGGTCCTCCCCTCAATGACCAACCTGTTGCGGTCATCAAGGGGAGGACCTCTTGATGACGCGTCCATTCCGGTCATCAAGGACACCTCTTGGTGACCTTTTTGATGAAAAAAAGCTGGCGGGTACCGCTGGTACCCGCCTAAAAGACCGCTGGTACCCGCCAGGCGGTGCCGGATGCGGTGCCGGGTGCCTGTTTTTGGAAAAAAACACGCGGGTACCGGCGGTGTAAATTATACCCGGGTCCGTTTTGACATTCTCTAAGTTGCAACAACCCAATTCGTACATGCACCCACCTAGTATGACGCGAGGTGGGGTGTATCACCATTCGTCTCATCATCACGCTCCTTCTTTGCCTCAGTCAGGTCCACATCAACCGTTGTCTTCCTGGAAATCTTCTTGGGATGGCAATCCTACTGGCCGAAGTCCTCGCAATCAATGATTCTGAACCATATTTTCTCCTGTCTGCTTCAGTTCCGTATTCATCTTTGGTCTGCTATTTCTTTTGCACAAGTCTCATTAAATGGCATTGAAGCATTGAACTTCCAATCAATCAAATAAAATTTTTGGTCCTTTTGTATATCATGTAGAAAAGCAATCTTTTTGTTATTATTATTTGACATGTGAATTCAACTGCTTCTCAGCCATAAACAACAAAGGGAAAACCAGGAGTAACTTGGGGAGTGCGAGTAGCAAAAGCAAACAAACCAATAAAAAACCTTGATTAACTTCGGTTGACAAAAGTGCTTGAAAAAAAAAGTACAGACTCAAGCAAAAAACATAAGAAGAAAAGGGACCCTTTGATTCATAGCCATTCATCATAGTATTGAGAGATGTGGCATTGTGCTTGGATTTCCAAAAATAGCATCTTGTGAAATTTGCGGCATAGGATGTGATTTTCATCCCACACAGACTGATACACCGTGGCTGTTTGGTTGATCCCTACCAATTGGCATTGGAGCTGGTGAAGGCGGCATACAACTTGCAGAAGGTCTGCTTGATATTGATGATTGCTTGCGGGAAGCGGCATTTTCAATTGAGCAAACAAGCCTTGAATCAATCACATGCCCCACTCGGCTGCCTGGCGTGCAGATACAAGTTGCTCATTGAGCAGCTGTAGTCGGGCAAAATCAAGGGAGTTGGTTGGCAGGCGATCCCTTTGCTTGACTGGGGCAAGGATCCGACTTTGGAGCCTTTCGGACTTGCGCGGGAAGGCCGTGTTGCTGATGATCCAATGCCCCGGTGGTGTCCATTCAAGAAGCTGGTCATAGAGCGGCTCAGCTATTGTTGAATCATGCCAAGACCCTGGTGCGTTGAGTATAGCATACATGATTGTTCCATTGGGCGCAAAAGCAAGGATACAGCTACAATAATGTGAGCATGTCCAGCCATTGTAGTATGCGTTTTGAACGCTAAAGGGATAGTCAGCAAAGTTCTGGGGAGGAGATCAGGTATAATAAGCGGAAAGGCTCACTCTTCATCATCAGAAACAAGTACTGGCAAGTTCAGTCCGTCCAAGAAGCCAAAACACTTGCTCAAGAGAGGAAACTTCTTCTCAATTGGAGCACTGTACTTTTGTGCCCTTTGTTTAGTAGTTGGCCACAAAAAACGAGCTTGAGGGTGATCCTGTAGAATGGCAAGAAGGTGCTGCATCCCAGATGCCAGGTATCGCAAACAGACGGCCGGTGTGATTCCAAAAACCTGCTGCAAGGTGTAAGCAGACATTGTCGAGCAGAGCCAATGCAGAACTAGTCCTAGAGCACCTGCTGCATCAAGAGATCAACATCTGATTTGAGGCTCTCCGGTGGGGTTCACATCATTGCCCTCAATGGTACTGAAGTTCCACCTTGCCAAAAAGCGTTCGAGGAGGTCTTCAAAGGTGCTGACATCAAGTACCATTGTAGTGATGAATGATCGATTGTTTCGAGATGCCCACAAGTAGGCCCAGGGACTGTTGACCATTGGAAGGGTTAGTAGATCCGCCCGGGTTAAGTATGATCAGAACTGACAGAACTTTCCGGGGGTCCCAAGGAATGCAAGAGCCGTGAACAATGCACCTGCTTTGTCCAACTGTTGTTGGTCCCCGGCGTCCTCAGAAAAACAATCTTTGATTTTGCCTCTTACAACAGTTTTGTCAGCTGGATTGATTTCTGGATCTTCTTTGGTGATCTGTAACATCCGTTGATGCTCCATGAGGAGGAGGATTTGCTGAGAGTTGATTGAGTTGATCATTTTGGGAATTGGTCTGAGGGTGAAATGGATTGGCGGCGAAACAGATGGTCCAGGTGCGGGCTATGTTTGAGTCAGGATCGAGTTTTGGGGCAAAGCCAGCAAGCTGTAAAATTTTAGGAACTCTGAGCAATGGAAGCAACAATTTAGACTTTTAGAATTATTCTTTGTAAATTATTTTCTGCAAGGCCCGCAGAACCGGCGGGAAGTCCTCCACTCTAGAGAGGCACCTGCACCCTGCAATAAGTAATCAGACCTAGAGATGGCCCAGCAGGTACCTGTCTGATTTTAATGAAACTGCTTCTGAGTGCTTGTGATCATATAAATTCAATACGTAACACTTTCATCTCATGAAGTACCACTTGGACTTGAGTAAGACACTTAGCTGACTGTCTGGTAAGGCATACATACAAGTGGAAATGGCAAATTACGGTGCACAGGTACACCTGCTGGCAGGTACCTGTGCACTGTAATTTGGCATCTGTGCTTGTATGTGTGCCTTACCAGACAGTCAGCTAAGTGTCTTACTCAAGTCCAAGTGGTACTTCATCTCATGAAAGTGTTGCATATTGATTTTATTTGATCACAAGCACTCAGAAGCAGTTTCATTAAAATCAGACAGGTACCTGCTGGGCCATCTCTAATCAGACCCTTGTGCCCAAACATGCTTTGGACACAGTGTCTGATGGACAGAGTTTTTTGGTTTCCATTGGACACTGAATGGTTTGGACCCTCAAGTGTCCATCCAACACTCCTGGTTGAGAATGTCCAATGGTCAGCTTTTTTTGATGTCCAACTGACAGATTGGAGGGCCCAGCATCACATGGATGCTTCTGGAAATGTCTAAGTGATACTCAGGCAACAATGCATCTATTACGCTACAGTTAGCGTGTAATACCCTAATTTAGCGGTTTTTTAGTGCCGCTAAGCTAAACTAAATTGTAGCAGACGGACTATTACAATTAGAGCTAACTCAGATTGGGCAAAAAAGTGCAATTTTTGCTACAAATTACAGCTAATTTAGCGTAGCAAGCCACTAATTAGCTGTAATTTAGCGTTAGTCGTTTTCAGCAGGTTGGTATTACGCTAAAAATCACAGCCCCAGATTATTAGCAACAAGCTCTTCAGGTAACCAATTCTTAATCACAACTTATCAACAAACAACACACACTGACAAAACAACTTGATCACAGCAGTTAGTCCCAAGGATTGAAGACAAACTTTTTGATGAGGAGTTCAATCAACACATACCATAGGAGGCTCAGCCTTTGTTTCTTTTTTTTCTGTTAGTTCATTAACCAATAAAATAATTGTTCTTTGGATCATTTTTTTTCCTAGTTCTGGTTGTGCTCTAAAAGTGACTTGCTTGTGTTCAGTTAACTAGTGTAGATTGCATCTATATTCTGTTAGTTTCTTTTAATATATCATGCTTTCTTGTGGTTGATTTGACTCATCTTGTTTATTTCTATTTGTTTACTAGTTTTTCTACTACTACTACTGGCTGAAGTAAAGTATGATTTGCCACAAAGAGTACTCTTGCAAACATTACAAAACATACAAACCTGGTAAACATTTTTGACAGCTCTGTTTATGAAGCTTAGGGCAAAAAACCTGTCAAAATTAAGGGTTTTGGGCCCTAGCACTATAACTGTGCTGATGTAAACACTAGTAGTGTAAATTACTAAAATTGTTACGTGGTAAATATGGCCACTACAAGGGTTTTAAACACTCTTCAAAAGAGGAGGATTTATTATGTAATTATTAATATATAATTATTAATTACAGGGAATAAATTTGGCGTAAAAAGTAGGTGGTAAGCGCTTAAACTGATTGGCTGCTTGACAGAGGCAGTGGTCTTACGGCAACTACTTATAAGGATAAAGCTTTAAATATGCTAATAAGGGATTTTTTTGATAATTTAAAGGGTTTAATCCAGTGGATTTACGTGCTGGGGATGGTTTATAAGGAAAAGGGGCTACAATAGTAGCAGAGGAGAATATTCACGGCAAACTTACAGTGTATGGGCGGTGAATGGTCTGGGGGATCTTTTCCTGAGGGCCAAATAGGCCTCTATTTATAGAGGGGACCTCAGTGGGCGTAAACACTGAGTCCTTTTCTCCCTATGGGAGTATCCAGGGGTGTAGCCGTGAAAAGGGCTTGGCTGTGGGCAATTTATTTGTATTGTAATAGACTAATTTCCCTGACTCTGTCACATGACATATTTATAACCAATTGTCATGTAAAAGAGCTTCAGTAGAAGTCTACATAATACTTTCACGGGGTATTTTTACACAAGTAATATTACTCATTACTGTACAACAGTTTATTTTTATGTACTTTATTTGTTTTACTAAATTTTTGTATGTAATACTATTTTTTGGGCGCTTTCTGGGGCCAATTCTTATTTATACAATTAGTACATGAAGGAATAGGAATAAGGGGGTACTTTGAGTGGGTGACCCCCCTTAATTTATGATGAGGAATCTGATTCTGCAATAATAATTTAATAATTATTATTATTTACCAAGTTATTGCAGTCTTTTGGATACTTGATGTATCTCTAAGGCTGACATTTTTATAGAATATGATCACTTTGGAATACATGGTTGGATTGACAAGCCCAGCAGTGTCTGGTATGGGGATGTGGAGGATACTTCAGTCATTGGGAGTGGAGGTATTATTATGGGTGGTTGTGGAGGACTGTGCGGCAAGGGTTTGAGTTGGGAGGGGTGTGGTTCAGCAAAAACACCAGGGCTGACATGTTTGTGTTGATTGAGTGCTGAGCGCAAGATTGGAGGACTTCCCGTCGAGTCTGGGAGCCTCCCAGATCTCAATTTACACACCCAAATTCTTAACTTTTGACAAAAAGGGAAATGTTTTCCTAACCCTACAGTTCATTAAGTTCATGTCCACTGGTTGAGTTTTTGATAGGTGTCTTAATTTAGTACTTAGAGGGGCATCTTGAGCTCTCTAAATGACAACGGGAAGTCATCCAGTACGGCAGGGAGGCACTGCTAACCTTCTGAAGATAGGTTTCAAACTCCTCTTTGCAAGCCCTGGTTTCAGCGATCTAGCTGAGATCTGTCACAGGACTTCCAATGGATTGATGGGAATCATCCTCAAATAGGTTCTCAGCATGGAGGGTGATCCCAAGTCATAAAGTTTATCTTCCGAGTCCGAGATGGCGATCCGAGTCATAAGGCTTATCTCACCAAGTATAAACCAGGCAAGATCCGTATCGACAGTAATAAGAGGGTAAATGGCTGTCAGAGCCAAATCCTGAAGTTCACACAATGTGGCAAGGGAGGGTATAGGCCGCGAAAGGTAGGAACCGGCGTACAAGTAATGGTACAAACCAGCGGTTTGTAAATGGCTGTGGGGGCTTCCCTTGATATCGAGAGAGACCCTGTGGTCTTTGCAGAACCGACTTGTGACGCCGAAGATGATTAGACAGAGGGCTTTGAAGCCATTTTCAGGGTAGATTGAAATTGTTTTTGGGGAGAATTACAGGAGAGAAAAGCACACCGTTCGCCTAGAGTGAAGAAGAGGGAAGAGTTGACGGTATTGCCAGCAACAAGACATCATTCGATGATATCACCGGGCCGGATGACGCCAAAATGGTTGACTTGAATCCACGTGCCGTGACCTTGCCCAGGGACGGCGGGGCGGCCAGGGTAGAGGAGGACAATAGATGGTAGTAAGAGGAAGGGCGATGCAGCGTTTTTCGGCGGGGAAGGCCTTCATGGACTCGTTGGCCTGATCGCAATATTCGCCACGGGCATGCTGCCGACTCAGTCATCTGGGAGCCATAGTAATCGGCGACCTGGGCAAGAGCCGGGCCGTCGATGGGGCCCGAAGGCGGCTGGAAACGGGCCGCCGTGTGGTGCGGCAGGAAAACGTCGAAGATCACCTCGCGATGAGTCCGGGAAGGATTTACTCAAGGGTTTGCCTGATGTTTGTCATTGGGATTCAGATAGCGAGGTTCGTGTCCGTGCGTTTTTTGGGGTAGTGATAATGGTAGTTGTCGAGAAAAGACGGATGAGTAGAGAGAGACAGACGACGGGAAGGGAGCGGATGCTGGTGAGTGGTGGCGCTTCTGGCAGGGCAAAGTGGCCTGCGCCGATCAAGGACCGGGTGAGATGACAATGAGACGCCGTCTGTCTATGTATAGAGTGACTCGTCCGAGCTGAAAGATCGACCAGACATCGTTGACCCTTAGAGTGCTAGTCCGGCAGGCATCAGGACGTCATCCTGATAACCATTGCGCCGCCGTCGGTCGAGGAGCATAAGCTCCAAAGCCAAAGCATGATGACTTTCCGGTCCTGAGCAGAAGTTGGTCATATTTGCCTTGCCGTCCGAGTTGTAGTATTCAGCAAGTACCAGAACGTTCTTGCCTTGACGGAACTGGGACGCAGTGACGGAACTGGGACGCAGGAAGATTTCAGAGTCGTGACCTTAGAGCTGGTAGTATGCGGACGATACCAGTCAGTGATTGATCAATGAGCAAGAGTCAAAGATGGTTTGTACAAAGAGTCAAAGATGGTTTGTACATACGTGGGTCCCGACCGATTTCTTCGGGATCAGGTAAACTTAAATAGTTTTTTCCAACGAACAAGGTAGTGATTGACGGGGGCTGAATCAGAAGTCCACCCAGAGAGTTGAGAAACTGGGCATCGTTATCGGTGTCCGATGTTACCGAATGGTACACCATCTTTGCGCCACCACCTGACCCCTAACGTGCCTTGATCAGAAGAAAAAAAACTGTGCCAAACAAATTCCTCCAGTAAAGTACAGCTGGCGTCTCTAAACTGCCCCCTGGATGTAAACACAAGCTTGTGCCCTGTTCGGGCGGGCGCGCGACGGCCAAAATCTCCACCTCGCCGCGGTACCCAGATTCTGATCTTGGTCCACTTGTTATAGCTGGCAGCCGAACATGCCAGTTTTATCAGATCGTGTATACCAGTGAGTCTGACCACCAATTCGGCTTCTCCCCACAGGCCAATTTCACTCGGTCGACAATCCTCTGGGACCTTAATGTTGACCGGGAAATTCCCTCCCAGTCAACAAGCTGCGACGCTCTTCCTGGCTAGCCTAACACAATCCCCTCGTTCCAGGGGCCGGGGGACCGGTGCGCCGGGGGCGCCTCGCGAAGCGAGCCTCTGGAAGAGGGGCTTGCAACTTGTGCCCATCCTGGGGTGAGAGATTTCCCATTTTCGCTGTATTTTGGAATATTCACTTCAACCGTGGATAGCGTCTTCACCTGAGCTCCCCCTCGGATGAGATGCACATTTCCCAGCAGGCGGGCATCTTGCCTTCCTGCTGGTATTTTTTTTTATTAAACAATCTTTAGAACCACAATGTAACGTTTTCCATTTGATTGATGAATTATAGGACGCTATGTAGTTTCGTATGCCGCTATGACTTGTTCTTTTGATGGCATGTATTAATTTTCATCTTATTGTTTTGTTATGCGCATGTGTTTTTGTTTCGAGCATAGTTACTAGAAGATGTTTTCCTTTCTCCCCTCTTCTTTCTTTTCTTCATCGCGATATTTTTGTTTTCATCATTATCATTATCCGAAAGAAATCATATCTCAAGACTTCCTTAATCAATCCCTTTCAAGAGTTTATTTCTCCTAGGAGGATAAACTACCCTTATTACATCTGAACGTAGGCGATAGTCTCTCTTGAGTCTATTCATAGCCATTAAAGCAGTAAGAGTAATAGGGGGCCCCTCACAATTATATCGCGATCTTCTTAGATTAGAGTTCAAAAGTTCTACCTCAACAACCTTTTTCGATCTTCTTCGATTTTCAATCGATTTTCAAAATTTTCTCCGGTTAAACTCAAGTTTTAAGTCTATATACATTACAATTATCGCTCGGGTCAAAATCTTGGTTTCCTTGCTCTCCATTACAGTTGCAACTCTGAAAATTCAACTCCTCCGACTTTGTTAAGATCGACTCGTTCAAGTATTCGGTGTTGATTCTTTTTTTGGTTCACTCACGACTCGATCACACTGGTTGAAGTTTTCATTCTCCTCACTTAAATCCTTATCAAGCATGTCGGACAACTCTTCTCTGAACCTCCCTTTGCGCATGTCGTTGCCCAATTCACCCCTTCCCGCTTCCCCTTCCCCGAATACGTTTTTTCATCAGAGTGCTCAACCTTTTATCACTCCCTTTCAGAGCCCTTTACCAAACGTTATGGTTTCTGATAACGCTCAACGATCACTTCCTCCGTTGGGCCCGATTCCGGACAATTTTGAACCACGACCCATTGAATCTCTTCCAATTGCCACGTCGCCGACTCCGCGTCAACAGACTTCTGGATCTCGATTGCATCACCAGGACGACGTGTCCGGTCTCATTGCGGGGTTAGATGTGAACAGGCTCCCGGATAGGGATCAGACAATCTTGGTGAATTCTCAGGCGATTGCAACGCTCCAACTCCAGGCGAGAAGAAATGAGGAAACTATGCGTCGGAATGATGAATCTATTAAAGAATTGTCACAATTGCTCGTTTTTGCTAATGACTTCACAAGAATGAAAAACCATTACGCCCAGGAATTTCTTCAGGTTCGTAACTCGGTGGATACGGTTTCAAACTCTGTCCAGTCTCGGCTTGCGGTTTTGGAGGATCCATCTCATTCGCGTAACGTAGTACGATCCAGTGTTCAACCCCCCCATTTCTCTCATATTTATTTCTCCGGCAACATTAAAGAAACTTATCGATTCTGTTCAAAAATGCGAGACACCTTTGCTCAGTATCCCGATCACTTCGTGTCTGATCGACAGAAAATTCTCTGGATCGCTTCATATTTTTGAGCGGCTTCCGGTAATTTGGGGGATGACTGTCCTTCTTATAATTGGTGGCGCGGGATATTGAAGAAAAATGCAGAGGCGTTGGGAATCGATCCAATTCGGGCTTCTTCTCAATCGGATTTCGTCATCAAAATTCTCGAAGATGCGGAGACATTTCTCCAGACCTTGGAGGGTGTTTTTTCGAATCACAAAGAACGGGAAGAAGCTCAAGATAAATTGTCTGCGCTTTGTCAAGGATCTAAGACGATTACGGACTTCAACATCGAATTCAACTCCTTTTTACACTTGGTCGATTTTTCCGAATCAACGCTAGTTGCTCTGTATCAATCTGGCGTCAATCCTAAGATTCATGACTGTGGGGTCATTCGTGGAAATTGGACCTCTATCAAGACTTTAGAAGAAAAGCAAGAGCGCGCGGTGGAATTGGCTCCGGACGCGGGGGATGTTGCGAATTTGAGTCATCGACGTTCGGCGGCGCCAGCACCTAGAATTGAATATCGAGTGGCGGTACAACCTTCTGCGGCGGTTCCCTCAACTAAGCCAACTCAACAAGTTCCAATGGATATTGACATGTTGTCAGCGGACGCAGGTTTCACTTTCCCACTTTGGAGAGAGGAGGCTAAGCGTCGTTCCTTGTGTATTCGTTGTGCTGAGAAATTTGATGAAGAACATTATCATAAGCGCGGTTGCCCTCGACCAGAAGATGAATGGTTATCGAAGGAAGCTTTACTCTCGGTTTGGAAAAGTTGGGGAGGCGCCTTGCAGGAGGATAGGAATCGGTCGGATTTTTCTTGTTCTCGATACGGTGACAAAGGCAAGAAGCGCGAGTCACTTTCGGAGGTTGTGGATCAACCGGTGCAGAAGAAAAGGAATCAGCCACCTCCGATTGCTTCAACTTCGGCCCCTTCGATCCCAATGAAACAGGACGCTGGTGCGGAGTATGCCGGGGTCCGATACGTTGATTCTATTTCGGCTGAGACGCTCACGGTGGCGGAGTTGCTGTTTAATCGCGAGATAAGTAAAGAAGAATTTGATGAATGTAAGCCCTTTTATCATGTTAAGGTTTCAAGTTCAAGTAATCATCCTACTTTTGATGGCAAATTAATTGTCAAGCGTAGAGATACCGTTGATGTTATGGTTCTGGTTGACTCCGGAGCTTCAAATTCCTTTATTGACGACCGTTTGATTTGTTCACAGGAGTTAACTACTCATTCACTTCCTCAGCCGTTGTCTATCAGGTCGTTCGATGGTTCAATGGCTATTTCTGGAGATGTTACGTCTTATGTAGATATTTCGCTTCTCATTCCCATCATTGATGGAAAATTTTTAGAATCCAAGGTTCGGCTTAATGTTACTTGCCTTTCTTCGGCGAAGATCATATTGGGTGCGACTTGGTTAAAGGATACTAACACCTTTATTGGCGGGAAGAATAACGACATAGTTATTAATGGTTGTATTTCTTTTGTTTCGGCTGTGAATAGATCTCCTGAAGAATGTTTGTTGAGAGAGTTTTCTGATGTATTTGTAACAGATAGTTTGGCTTCTTTGCCTCCACATCGCGTAGGATTTGATTGTGAAGTGAATCTTAAGGAAAATGTTATCCCACCTTTTGGTAAGATGTATAATCTTAGTAAAACCGAGAGAGAGTCTTTAAAGAAATACATTGATGACAACTTAGCTAAGGGGTTTATTAAGGTCTCTTCGTCTCCTGCAGCCGCTCCCATTTTTTATGTTAAGGTGGACGGGAAGGCCAATCGCCCGTGTGTTGACTACAGGTTGATGAATGATATGACGATCAGGGATTCTTATCCCTTGCCGGTGATTTCACATTTGCTGAATAACCTTCATGGTTGTAAGTTTCTGTCGAAAATAGATTTAAAAGCGGCGTTTAATCTCTTGAGGGTTGCTCCTGGGCACGAATGGAAGACGGCTTTCAGGACGCCTTGGGGTTTGTATGAATATCAAGTCATGCCTTTTGGATTAGCTAATGCTCCGGCAACTTTTCAACGGTTTATACAGCATGTTCTCCGGGAGTATTTAGATGTCTGCTGTTTTGTCTACATTGATGATATTTTAATTTTTTCTCGAACAGAAGCGGCACATTTGATGGATTTAAGGAATATCTTGTCGAAGTTAAGAGAGTATTCTTTGAAGGCCTCTTTGAATAAATGTGAGTTTTTTAGCGCTAAAGTTACTTTTCTAGGGTTTGATATAACTCAGGAAGGTTTGAAGATGAACGTTCGGAAGTTGGATACAATAAATCACTGGCCTTACCCTTCTAACCTCAAAGAATTACGCAAATTTTTAGGATTTACGAACTTCTACAGAAAATTTATTCCGCGGTTTTCCGATGTCGCGGGGCCGTTGACTTCGCTGACCAAGGGTGACACAGGAGATAGGGTTGGGTGGAAGACGGAACAGTCAGTTAGAGCGTTCAAGAAGCTGAAATCTTTGTTTGTTAATGAGCCGTTGTTGGTTCATTTTGATTTTGATAAATCCAGGTATGTTCATGTGGACAGTTCGGGATTCGCGATTGCGGCGGTGTTAAGCCAACCAGACAAGGATGGGAGATTGTTACCAGTGAGTTATTTTTCAAGAAAATTGACTGATAGAGAACGTTCTTGGATGATTTTTGATTTAGAATTGTTAGCCATTGTGGAGGCGTGCGAAGAATGGCGCGCTTGGTTGATGGGGACTGAGGAGCCGGTAAAAATTTTGTCTGATCATTCAAATCTTCTGTACTTTAAAACCGCTAAATATTTATCTCCGAAGCAAGCGCGGTGGGCTTTGGAGTTGGATAGGTATAACATGCTTATTTATCATATTTCAGGTAATAAAAATCCGGCTGATGCGCCGAGTAGGCGGGAGGACTTTGTAGGTATGCGGTCAGAGATTCCTCAGGCGAAATCTATAATTGATAAGATGGTCCCCATGGATGCGGTAGAAGAATTATTGCCGACTAGTGTGGTAGGTTTCCACGGTATACATGATTTGGCTTTCCAACGTCCAAATCAGTTGTTACTGGATTATTTTACACGTCATTATACTGATTCTGATTTGTTAGGCAAGGATGTAAAGAAGGTTGACGGGTTGATTTTCCATCGAGATCGGCTTTTTGTTCCTTCGTCTCTCAGGTTGAAGCTGATTAGGATGTATCATGATGCGCCTACGGTGGGCCATCCCGGAGTAGCGCGTACATTATCTACTTTAACGCGGACGTTCTCTTGGCCGGCGGTGGGACAGATGGTTGCGTCTTATGTAAAGTCTTGCGACTCGTGTCAGCGGGTTAAAGCGCGAAGGCAAGCGCGGGATGGACAGCTGATTCCGTTGGTGCCTAGCCCCAAGCCGTGGAGTACTATATGTATGGATATGATTACTAAGTTGCCTGCTTCGGCGGGGTTTGATTCTATTTTGGTAGTTATTGATTTATTAAGTAAACTAACACATTTTATTCCTTGTAAAGAAGCGTCTTCATCGGCGGTTTTAGCAGGTCTTTTCAGGAAGCACATATTTAGATTGCATGGCCTTCCGGACAAGATTATTTCCGACCGAGGAGCTACTTTTGTGAGTGAATTTTGGAAAGCATTGATGAATTCTCTCAGCATACAGTCCGGATTGTCGACGGCTTATCATCCACAAACGGACGGCCAAACGGAGAGGATGAATCAAGTTTTAGAAGATTATTTGAGACATTTCTGTTCCTATTATCAAGATAAGTGGGACAAGTGCTTGGATATGGCGGAATTCTCTATAAATAATTTGGATTCGGCAAGTTTAGGGGTATCCCCATTTTTTTTCTCATATGGCCATCATCCCAAGTTTAACATTATGACTGAGTCGTTGGGCCGAAAGGATTTAGATGAATTCATTTTGGATTTGCAGCTGACGCAGGAGAAGGCGTTGGAATGTTTAGCTTTGGCGCGAAAGAAGCAGGCGATGTATTACAATACGGGTAAGAAGCCTTCCCCGGTTTATTTAGAGGGAGATCAGGTACTACTTCTGCAAAAGTTTATTCAATCGCGGCGGTTGAATTCAAAACTAGATTACAGGTATATTGGGCCGTTTTATGTAAAGAAGATGGTAGGTCCGAATGCGGTTGAATTAGACATTGGAAAGGAATACCCTAAATTACACCCGGTATTTAACGTGTCACTGATTGTAAAGTACGTACATCCAAATAGTATTGTGGATCGAGGAGTCGTGGATGGTATAAAAGAAAAATATTACAGGGATGCGGAGATTGTCGATTGGTCCTTGATGAAGGCAATTCTTGATGTGAGGTCTTTGAAGAAAGGTAAGTTTGAATATCTAATTTCCTGGAAGGGCGCGACGGTGGCGAACGACACGTGGGTGGCGGAGGAACATATTGCGGATTCAGTTAAGTGCTCTCTTGATTCCTTCAAGTTGCTTCATGGGGAATTGTTTGGTAACAAGAAGAAAAAGAAGACCAAGCCACTGGCGAAAACAACGGGAGAGTCGCGGGTACAAGGTTAGGCCTATTTGTAACGTTTTCCATTTGATTGATGAATTATAGGACGCTATGTAGTTTCGTATGCCGCTATGACTTGTTCTTTTGATGGCATGTATTAATTTTCATCTTATTGTTTTGTTATGCGCATGTGTTTTTGTTTCGAGCATAGTTACTAGAAGATGTTTTCCTTTCTCCCCTCTTCTTTCTTTTCTTCATCGCGATATTTTTGTTTTCATCATTATCATTATCCGAAAGAAATCATATCTCAAGACTTCCTTAATCAATCCCTTTCAAGAGTTTATTTCTCCTAGGAGGATAAACTACCCTTATTACATCTGAACGTAGGCGATAGTCTCTCTTGAGTCTATTCATAGCCATTAAAGCAGTAAGAGTAATAGGGGGCCCCTCACACACAAGCCCCTCTTTCAGAGGCTCGCTCCGCGAGAGGCGCCCGGCGGTGTTTCACCCGCCTCCCTCTGAAACTTCCTGGGCTCCCCTAGAGCGAGGATGCTGAAACTCTTCGTCCCGCGCGTCCGAGAAGGCCCTCTGATTAGTACAAGCGCTACAGTTCCCTATACGAGATCCGCGGCGTGGCATTGTCCCAACAGTGGGTCAGCTATGCTAACATAGCTGTTAGCGCAGCGCAAATGCGCTATTTTTTAGCGTAGCGTTAGCGCAATTGCGCGCATCTGCGCTAACGCTACGCGCAAAGGATGCAAAGCTATTTTAGCTTTTAGCGTAGCGTTAGCGCAGATGCGCGCAATTGCGCTAATGCTAAGCACGCAAGGCGCAAAAGAGCGCGCGCTATGCTGCGCTAAAGCGTTTTTTGCGGCAAAAAAGTGCCTTTTTCCGCTAAAAGCGCCTTAGCGCAACGTAGCGGCTGTAGCGCGGCACTAACGCTAAACAAAAATTGGTATGCTGTTAGCGCCGCTGAAAATTAGCGAAGCGTAGCGGCGCTAACAGTGCGCTAACGCTATTCAAAAAAGGTTGGCGCTTTTTGCCGCTACGCTAAACTTTAGGGCTAAAATAGCGTAGTTTAGCGTAGCGGCCCACTGTTGATTGTCCCGAGGGTACCTCCCGGCCCTCGGCCTCATGCGAGTGGGCATGATCAGTCGGCAGTGTCAGGTTTGAAGGCTGAAACCAATGTGCAATTCTTCGCCTGAAACAACTAGATACAGCAGACCCATAAAAGCTTGCGACTTTTGTCGCGCGTTTTGAAACTTTGTGCCGCAGCCGCGAATCTTCTCGCAGCAGAAATGCACCGTGCGCGCGGGCCGTGCTTCGGGGGATCACGGGGGGATCAGCACCATGCCTGCTGACCCGCAAGCGAGCGGCCAGCCGTCCCCCCCCCACCACCAGCGCCACCACCTCACCGTCGCCGCCGCCGTCCTCGTCCCCGTCACCGTCGCCGTCACCGTCACTGTCACCGTGAACATCACCGCCAGATCCAACCGTGCAGATTGATTCGGTCGTCAATTTGGAAAGATTTAAGTGCTCCCGATCCAGAAGAATTCGGTCGGGACACTTGGAACTGCCCACGTAAGTCTATTCGGTTCTTGCTTGTTCATCAGCCACCACCAACTCATACATTTCTGGTACTACTAGCCCGACACCATCACCGTAAACCCTGTTCAGATTGATCCGGTTGTCAAATCGATCCTCTCCTGCCGATCCAACCCACACAAACCATCCGCCTCTCTTCAGGATGAACAACGAATCACACGGTCGTTCTATCTCTCCATCCGAATATGAAGAATGGTTCCATCACCCCTTGACCCCACCCTCAGAGCGCCATGTGCCGGGCTTGTTTGATGGAACCGCACATCTAGTCGAACTCCGCAATCGCCGCCGTGCAGCCTTTGTGCAAAGCCAGCAAAGAGAATCTGTCCTGGACCCATCACTATTTGGCCCAGTATCACCAGCCACGGTCCGATCAATCACATCAACTGCCAACTCTCAGCAAAGCCAGCTAACCAACTCTCAACAAAGCCAACACCGCCCTCGTTCAGACTCAACCTCTGGCCGCCCCGAGGTTCCAATTGGGATCGACTTCATCTTCTTTTTCCCCGCTTCTCCCCCACCTTCTCCTAGCAACTCTCGCAAGCGAAGAACCCTTGTTCCTGATCCCCCACAACACAGAAAAATCAGCCCCGATGTTGGTAAGTTAATTGTCAATTGGCCAACGCGTGATTACAATGTCGATAGCTTCAAAGCTGCGGTGATTTCCTCAATTCAAAACGATGAAGATGAGGACGCTGGAATCTTTGCTCAGGAACGCGAGGATGATGGGAAGATCACTTGGTACTTGATCATCCCACATGGAGGCCCCTTTGCAGCAGCCCAGAAAAAGCGACTTGACTCCCCGGAAATATTCCAGCAATTCCTCATGGCCGCCAAGGGCACTCCAGAACATTTCCAGATTGTCTGTTGATTAGTCCAGCAAGATCCCAATGTTGTTGCTAATGTAAGTTGTATTTTTTTCTATCTAAAGCTGTTATAACTCATCATCTAATTTTTTGGACAAATTCCAGAAAGTATCGGCATACAAACACCTCAAGACAGCTCGTAATGGCGGAGCTTCGACTTCTACCCCAAATCCAACCGATGGACCCTCTCAAGGTGCCCAGGCCGCGGCCTCTACTGTTGAATTGGTCAACCAGCTCAACGATATTCATGGCCCCGCGGAGCACCTCACTGGAAGTCACGAAGGCCATGTTTACATCAATCCGGAAAACCCTGATCAGTATTTCCACTTGAATATGGGCCGAGCAACTTCGTGGGCAAAGGCGATTGTAAGTTTTTTTTTTTGAATTTTTTGTTACAATAATTTGCACTGACTTTGCCTTTGAAAGAGAAAAAATCCTCGAGTAACCCTCCTGGTTCCGCCAAGATCAGACCAGTTCCAGTATAAGACCAAGGGCGATGAACCACCGCCACCACCTCCCCCGCCTCCATCGGTGCAGATCCCAGTTGCGAATCCATTCAACTTCCCTGCAATGTTCTTCAACCCGACAAACATGCCGACCACCTCAATGAATATGCCCACCGCCAACGCTCCAAGGAACCCCGACCCGCCAGCGCGGGCTGTGTCTCCAACAACTCCGCCACACGATATCGGTAACATGGATGATTTCTTCCGATTTTCTCACGTCGATCCCAATTCCCCCGAAGTCCATGATGGTATGAGCACCCTTGGGATCACACACTGGACGATGTTCAAGCTTTTCACTGCGGCAGAGCTCCATGAAAAAGGGATACCTGAAGGTCCGGCCCGATCCATAGCTTACTCGGCTAAGAAGTATACTCATCACTTGATGAGGGGGTCTAGAACCCAATAAAGAGAGTAATCAACTTTGTTCTTTTTTTATTATCATTTTATCTTTCAAACTCATTTGGTCATTATCCCCTTTCCTTCTGCAATTCTTTCCTCATGTCCCTGTGATTCTTTCCTATGTACAATTCATTCTTTCATTTTGTGTGATTCTTTCCTTATGTACCGATCTTTGATGCTGTGACCTGCTCGAAATTCTTGGTTGGATGATGAGCGCAATATCTGTGAAGAAACCGCGATGAACGCGATATCTGTGAAGAAACCGCTTGTCCGTTCGAAGCAGTGAAGGGACTCTAACTGGCACCGGCTCCGTGAAGGACGGAGGGCCTGCCACCTTGCTTATGATGCAAGTCTGGTGACTGGCTCAGTCCGTTTGAAGCAGTGAAGGGACTCTACAAGCTGGCACCGGCTCCGTGAAGGACGGAGGGCCTGCCACCTCGCTTATGATGCGTCTGGTGACTGGCTCAGGGCCGAACCTGTTACACTTCATCGAGTAACAGATGAGATGCAATCAGAAACTCTTGGAACACGTCCTGTGGGGGCGGGGACTTGTGAAACGAAAAGAGTATTGATTGTCTTTTGAGCAGTGAAATGATGACAAGAAAAACAATTGACTTTTGGGTGCAAGTGGTTAAAAAACAGAGAAATGTGACACAGGAGCAACACAACAACTCAGTACGAGCTCTAAAGGGAGTCACAAGCAGTCAAATGATGATCGGGAAGTGCCCATGAGACCGGGGAAACTGTTTGGGATCAAGCTGCTGTAGCTGAGCAATGACTGCGAACTGAAGGCTTGGTTGAAGAACGACGAGAAAGAGCTTCCGAGGCCGGAGAACGCTGGTGGAGACAGGATATTAGAAAGGGATACGGTGTCTCAGGCTTAGGATGAGAATCATTGAGGTCGGTCATAGAGGGTGACTTACGGGAAACGATTGACAAATTCAGTCCGTGTATCCCGAGCCTTGAAAAAGGCCGCGCATGAGCTCAGGGGTGAAAATAAGCCTGGTGAAGGCCTCAATCTGCTCCCCGTCGGTTTCGCCACCGTCCAGTTCGCCATATCGTCGTAAATTGGACTTCAAGACACTGAAAGCTTTTTCAATTGGGTTCATGTCGGGGGAGTAGGCAGGAAGGTACACAAGATGACAACCAACATCCTCAACGAGCTCCTCGATTCGACCATTGTGATGGATCTGAGCGTTGTCCATGACTAGGACACTACGGGGTCCTGGAAATGGATTCATGCTTGGAAGCTTCAAGAGCAAGGCATTCAGAATGAATTCACAAGAAGCTAATGCTAATTTCAAAAGAAAGACTCACCAAAGCATGTTCTAAGTAGTGCTCAAAATCAACCCGCTTGACATTTTCTTGCTGGGTCATAATTGAAACCAGACCACTGAGAGCCACTGCTGGGATTAAGTTGAATCGATGAGTTTCCCGCGCCACCGAAAGTCTTGATGTCCTCTCGCCAATCGGGGCCCAACCCCGGGTACGAATTACGCCGTCCAGACACACACCACTTTCATCTTGGAGGAAGAAAGTTCAATGAGCTAAAATGTAGATAAAGAAAAAAGAAAAAAAGGGACTCACCGGTGAAGACAAGGCAATTGGGGTCGTAGTTAGCCATCATGATGATGTATTGTGCGCGTTGGATTGGGTTTTGGTTGGAATTGACCTTCCTCATTGTTTTTTGACTCATACGGAGGCGTTCATGGAGTTCGTTTGATATGGTTTGTAAAGAGATGTGAACGTTACACTGCTCCATTAGGGATTCCCGGATTTCTTCAAGGTATATCTTTGGATGGTTGGTGACCATATCCAAGAGAAAGCCCCTTTCTTTGTTGTTGAGAGCCAAGGGCCGACCTCTGGTTTGGTAGGTAGCTGGATCGGCGACAACAGCTCGCGTTGTCTCATATAACGAACACCAGCGTCGCAAGGAATCAGAACTGACCTCGGATCCATTTGCAACATTGATTTCCGCAAGGTTTTTCCCATGAAGGGCCGCCTGAACAACAAGGTACTTGAAGGATGCGCTGTACTTGACATACATTAAGCCTAGAGAAGGGGGAGTGCTGTCAGCTAGGTAAGTGGTATTTGAGGTAAAAGAAAAGGAAGACAAACCTGTCTAAACTGTCCAATTGCCGAATGGGATTGATCTGCGCGGGTGGATCTGGCGGCGACGGTGACAGTGACAGTGACGGCGACAGCAACGGCGAAGGTGAGGGTGGTGGTGGCAATGGTGGTTGGGTGTCGTGGGACGGACTGGCTGGGCGCCTGCAGGCACCTGCACTCTGGCATATCCCCCCGTGATCCCCCGAAGCACGGCCCGCGCGCACGGTGCATTTCTGCTGCGAAAAGATTTGCGGCTGCGGCACAAAGTTTCAAAACGCGCGACAAAAGTCGCAAGCTTTTATGGGTCCGCTGTACCAGAACCCACTGCCTATGAGAGGTTTATCCATATGCACGCGACCAGCCAGCGTTCTCCAAAACCAAACACATTTGCAAATAACTCCTCCCACCCATCCGTCCCAAAGTGACCCATTCGACCCAATCATCAATCTTGTTCTCAATCTTTAGCACCACAGATGCAATTCGCCACATTCATTGCCCTATGTCTCCCAATTTTCATCTGCCAACTGGTAGATAACACACAAGCGATGGAGAGTGTTGTCTGGACAGGCCGCGCTCACGATGCGGCAGACAGTTTCTTGGGACCAGAAAGGGCTTCCTCCAAAGTCGTTGCAGCGCTTGATCATGGATCTTGGATCCCTCCTGTCCCGGATCAATCTCCCCGCTTCAAGGTATATATCGAAGAGTACCGCGAAGCATATAAGAAGCTTGAAGGTGTGTAAAATAGCCCTACGCTCACGTCCTACCTACTTCCACAGATTCTTGTCTCTCGTTTCTCTTTGCATTATGACACGTCCTGCTAAACAAGAACTGACACAAAAAAAAATCATATGGATTTCCAGAACCCCTTCCAGGTAGGCCTCGAGATGGTTCAGCACCTCAATTTAATCCAGATATCATGGATTGCTAAGAACTCTACTCATTCTAATATTTTTCCGTAACATCTTTCTGTCTAGCATTATTAACCACAGAAGAGCCAGAAAATGCAGATGTGAAAACACGTTAGTACTGATCCATCCCTTCAAATTTGTACATGTGGAAACTCAGAGTAGGCGACAATAGCTGAGATTTTTCCGCCCCCTGTTCTCCTCAAATTTTCTTGATGTCCCGTTCGGCCCTTGTTCCCCGCCAGTCGGGCTGCACTATGCTCAAGGTACATGAATAAGCAAACACCTTCCACAATACACATGAGACCTACTATACTTTATCCTATTCCCTGTCATGCCTGAAGCTAATAATTTACACTTGGTTCAGTCAACATCAATTTGGACGATTTGGCCCAAGACGACCCACGCAAGCTGTTCATCAGTCATTTGCAGGCAGACGCCTGTCCAGATGAATACCCAACTCACTTTATACAACTTGGGTTCAAAAATATCCTAGACAACCACGATGCCAAGGATGAACAAGTCAAGGAATGGCTTACAGTTCTTGCTTATATTTTAGGCCTGTCTCAATCTAAATTCCTAGGCCCAGAGGCGCAATCTATGGTTATATCTGCCTTGTATGGCCTCTACAGCCTTCGTTTGAAGTATCAAAAACTCGACAGGATTCTCGCTTATTACATCGATGGAATGACTTGGTATGTTGAGCATATTCCCTTCAAACTGGGTCTAGCATATCCTGCAAGATGGGAAAAAGGTTTGTTTAATTATTAAATATCTCTTCTTGGTGCCTCATTCCTCCCGGTACCTTTTTCACTGACCTATCTCTCCCAAATTAGAAATTCTTCCGAACTATATGAATTCATTTGGAAAAGATTTAGGTTTGTATAATGAGTGATCTACAACAAGATTTTGCAGCTGACATCATTGATGCTGACTTTCCACCATCATTGAAATGCCCAGACGACTTAAATACGTTCAAAAAAATCATTGAGAATGAAACCCAGCTCAAGAATGCAATGTCTTCATCCGAGGACAAAGATTGGAACTCCCTCAGGGCCCTCTGTGCAAGTTTCGGCTCTCCATCGGCGCATAAGAGAGTGGCGACCCTGGCTGTATTTCATCATAAGATCTCTGCATACTGGAATGATACAGGGTTCCTGGAATTGTTCAAAGAAATTTGTGACCGCACTGATCTTCTACAACATGAGCGCAATCTCATTCAAACAATTCGTGCCCGACTACATCTTCTAAGAAAAAACGAGCGAGCTCGCAACAGAAATCTATCAAAATTACAAAATGCATCTTCAAAAAAGAGAAAGATTTCAGGTGAGTAGCATATCATGTGTATACTTGTTGAATCCCTATAAAGATGTACTGATATGTTGTACTTACATACATGTGATGACACAGGAGACTCTTCCAGCAAATCTTCAACTTCCAAGCGAACTCGAACTTAACAATGCCAAGGAGGTTGCGCGACATCCGAAGGAGAGACTTGCATTAAATTTGCAAATCTTGGAACACCAAGCACTCAATTTGTTGCCAAATTCCCAAATTTTTCAGTAATCCACCACTTTCTACCCCACCTTAGCAAAATATTTGAATCTTTTTTTGACCAAATCAATGATTTCCATTTTGCGGAAGGCACCACAGTTCTAAAAATTTCATTATTATTGAACTCCAGTCTCACTTATCCACTCATATTCTTTTCTTCTATCACATTTGGGATGCTATGCCCCCCTTTCCATTTCATCTTTTCCATCACCATATGTGATGTCTTCTTTATTATTTTTGCATCAACATTATGTTGATTTTCATCCATTACCAATCTGTAATGCTCATATTCTGTCCATTTTCAAGTCAAAATACTTTATCCACATGTTAGCCCATATTATGCTCATATCTCTGTCTTAGATCAAGCACTGTCCAGGCCACCCTTTGAATCTTGCTGGGGAGGCTCTCTATATGGTACTACTCAAGTCTACCCCTCTTTTTCAATATTTGAAATACAGAATCAAGTCTGATCTACACCACGGACGCAAAACAACGAAGTAGCTTCAAAGTTGCTTCAAATGATAATCAAATGAAAATCAATTCAGGGTAAAAAGTCTCACTTAAAGTTTCATGATTTTATGATTTTACACATTGCAATTTTATGATATCAACTTTGAAGACCTGTGAAGCACAAGTTACGCTTTGACACCTTCAATTTGCAAAAAAACTGTGCCATGCGCGTCTGCACTACATGAAAAATGTGTGCCAAAAAAATTGCTCCGAGAATATAGGGGCTTTTTAGAGTGGCTCTATATTTTCCCCCACCAAAATTTTCTCGACGTGTTTTAGACTGTCCTTGAATTGAATCAACCTGGACACAGCAAAAACCTCTGGAGCCTGATCGCGCAGGTTCGTTCGGGCGCGCGAAGGCCGCAATCTCAGCCTCGGCCGGAGATGAGAATCTGCCGATGGTCAATGAAAGAGCCGAACATGTCTCAGTGTTATCTGATCGTGTAATTGCACCTATGCAGATCCAGATTCTGCTGATCAAGGGTGCTTGGTATGAATTTGGCTGCACGATCGTAACCGCCAATTCGGTATCTCCGCAGAACCCACTTTGTCCCGTTCGACAAGCCTCCACGACCTGGTTGACCGGGAGGGATTCCTGCCGGTCAACAGGTTGGGACTCCCCTCGCGGTATTTCTGGCTCCACTAGAGAGAGAGCACTGAAGCTTGGAAACAGTCAATATGGCAACGCCTAGCTTCCGGGAGCAAAGCGCGGCGAGGGGACCTCCCCTGCCTCATAATGAGGCTAAAGGGGATAAGTCGGGTGCTTGAGGCTGAAACCAATTTGTAAATGTTAGTTATTATGCAGCCTCAAACAAGTGCTGGATGGCAGCTGGCACCGCCCTGGAGATGAGCATAAAAGCCCCTCCCACCCACCCGTCCCACCATCACCCATTCGACTGCCCATCACTCCTTAGCACCACAGATGCAATTCCCCACATTAATCGCCCTGTGCTGCTCACCTTTCATCTGGCAACTGGCAGGTGGCACAGAAGCAATGGATATGATCATCAGGATGGACCCCGCTCTCGATGTGGCTGGCAGTTCCTCGTCCTATACAGCCGCTGCAGCGTTTAATCTTAAATATTGGATCTCCCCACCAGAATCTCCAAAAGTCAGGGAACAAGTTGTAGGTTTCCTGAAGCGTTGCGCAGAATTTCAAGGTAAGTAAAATAACCCTACTCTCATGCCATAACAACTTCCACAGATTTTTCTCTCTCGTTCCTCTTCGCATTATGACACGTCCTGCTAAACAACTAACACCGTTTTTTTATGATACGGATCTCCAGGACCTCGTCTAGGTAGGCCTCGAGATTATTTGAAACCTCCAGTACTCTAATCCAGACATCATGGGTTGTCAGGATCGCTACTGATTCTCATGTTTTCGAGCGCGATGTGTCTCTATCTAGAATTAAACACGAAAGAACCAAAGAATGCAGATATGAATGCGCGTGAATACTGCTCCATTGCTTCAAAAGTGCACATGAAATAGTTGAGATTAGGCAACGATTGCTGAGATCTTTCCGCCGCTCTGTTCTCCTCGATTGTTCTCGTTGGTCCATTTGGCTCTTGTTCCCCGGCAGTCATTGATTACTACGAAAACGGTACATAAGTGAACTCCACCATATATAATGGGGCTATCATATTCCCCATCATGTCTGAAGCTGATAATTTAAACTTGGTTCAGTCATCATCCAGGAGAGCGATTTGGACAAAAATGACCCACGCAGGCTGTTCATCGAACACATGCGGGATGAGACATTTGAGCCTGAATATGCAGCTTATTTGATACAATTTGGTTTCATGAGCATTCTGCACAATCGTCCACTGGCCGAGGATGAACGAGTGAAGGAATGGCTTAAAATACTTGCTTATACTTTACGCGAAGCTAAACACGCGCGCTCATTTGTAGTATCACACCTGGCCGTATCTGCCTCGTATGGCCTCCTCAGCCTTAAGTTGAGGTATAGAAATCTTGAAAGGCGTCTCCCTGATATCAGTGCAATGATTGAATGTGTTGACTACATTCACGGAGCCATAACTGTTGACGAAGCAAATTTTTTAAGATGGGAACACGGTTTGTTTTACCAATATTTCTTCCTGGTATATCATAATGCTCACAATTTCTCCTTGACCTATCTTTTTCAAATTAGAATTCATTTTTCGGGGCCGCTTTGGACGAGAGATAAGTTCGTATATTGCATCACACTATCTCACACCCGAACCCATTAATACTGACTCTCTGCCATCATTAAAATATTACTGCTCAGTTGATCCAGTCAAGTTTACGCAAATTGTTGAACTGGATAAACATCTTGAAAATGCAATGACCTCTCCCACACCGGAGAATGGTTGGAAATACCTCAAGAAGCTCTGTGAAGAATTTGGCTCTTCATCGGCTCACAGGAGACTGGTAACCATGGCTATCTTCTATCATAAGTTTAAGTACCATGGGAATGACAAAGAGTTCAGGGGACTGTTTCGAACCATTTCTAGATCTGGTCTTCTACCTCATGAACAAGCTCTAGTCGAATTTGTCAAAAACCCAATTAGAATAAGTCAAACCACTCATGTTCTCCCTTCCAAATCATGAGAAAAAGTACTCTCATTGGGCACACATCAAGATTGTGAATTGAATAAACTCCTATTAAGCCTAGTATCCCAGCTATTGTCACCATGGATATTGCACAGATCTTGTTCTTTTCAATCTGAAATAATTGTCTACAACTTGCATTCAAATCTGCTGTCTCCTCAAACTCAGAGCTTGCATATGGTATTTTGCTTAATTTCTGGATGATTTCTCTTTTCCGGTTTTGATGGTTGCTGTGGTAAGATCAATCAAAATATAAAATGTTTAAACTAATTAAAAGACTAAATTACAGATATAAAATGCATGTATACATCATCAGAAAGCGTACATGAAACTAGTATAAAATTTACAAGGTAGTTCCATACACAATTACATGAAAAAAACTTCATCCCAAAGCACCCAGAATCACAGAACACACTTTAAATCACATGTACACATTTTTTTTTCTTTCACATAGCATTTGTTTTATTACAAGTAAAAACATAACTCACTCATATTTTGGCAAACAGCTACTTTGGGCCACATCTACTTAAATAAGAAAATTCCCCACAACATTTTTCATAACACAAGGAGCAAATCTCTTCTTTGACGCAATTTACTTCCTCAAACTGGATCAAGCCAAGTGATCATAACCCAAAGGGGTATAGCACAGAGTTCTGTCCATGCTGGTGCAACATGGAATGTGAGGTTTGGCCAACCTGCATGACTCCACCTGGAAAAATTGCCTGTCTTCCAGCAGGAGAATTAGGGTTCTCAAAGTTGGGTGACATAAAGTCATAGCATAATATTCTCTTGGACTAAAGGTCAAAAAGTTGATATGGAATCTTGTGTAATGTGATCTACTATCATCCCTCTACCCCCAGCAAATTGGTCCATATCAGTTTTTCAACATTGAATTTGAACCCATAAGGCTTGAATTTTGTATGTTTTGAACTTTGAGAACCCTAAATGCGCCACCAATGTGATCTTGACCTACAATGGGAGCTTGAAGTGAGTGTTTTCACATTGGTGTGACCTCCGCGCAGGCATGGCGTTGGAAGAATACATATGTATTGGCAGTGTGAGACTCCAAAAGCGGTTTGTACCTCTTATGGCTGAATTTAGAGAAGTATGTGTGGGGAACCCCTGCCTCTCTGAAAGACAAAGACTGAAAACACCCCCAGCTAGGCTGGAAGCAAGAAGACAGTGGTCTAGCGTAGTTGAATACTTTTCTCACAAGACTCAAGTGGCTCACAATGAACTGTGTATTGCAAAATATAAAGCAAGTATTTTATCATGTGGCGGAGAGTGTCAAGGTGACAATTTATTTGAATCTCCTGGGGGGAATGTGTTGGTATTTGGACTCTTTGCTGACAAGGAGAAAGAGAAGAGCTCTTGAGGGTGCTTGATAAAAGGGGCGGTGATGATGGATGGATCACCGGATGCGGCTCAGATGCGGAGCAGAGAAAGAAGAAGAGAACCAATGAAGAATGATTTCCTGTACATGGCCAAATATAAGTAGACCATGTACAAGCATCAATCTGTGGTTGAGAATAATAATGAATTTGAAACTTCTCAAACTCATTGTCATTTGTGACATGTCAAAAGGTACATCAATATCCCCAGCAGAGAGTGTGAACACAAGAGGATAAGCAATAAGATGGAAAGCTGACAATATCATCTAATCAGGGATCAAGGTCTACAAGATAGTAAGAAAGCATACATGACCATAATAAGAGGCAGACCAAATGGATGGGGACTCATAAGTGCTGGATATCTTTGATCTGAAAACATGCCTATAGAGGAGGATAAAAAGGGTGGAATGGAGGGAGTATAAAGTTTAAGGATTTTTAGAGCATTCACATTTGCTTGCTAAGTTTTTGGGTTAAATAAGCCCGGGTTTGTGGGCAGGTTAGCTGACAAGGTTTCCTTCAAGTGGGCAATCACATTTGTTGGTCAGTTTCAGGCTAAATTGTGCTGAAATGAGTCGCAGACTGCCCTAGCCTGAGGCTAGATTTCAGGTTAAGGCTTGCTAAATTTAGCTGAACTTAGCCTGAAATCAAACCTGAGGCTTGTTGAACCGGGGTTAGCCCGGACCAATGTGATTGCCGCTTGGGTTAAGTTGCCCAAAATCATCAACTTAACCCGACGAATGCGAATGCTCTTAGGGATGAGTGGAAACAAGACTGAAATTTAACAGAATGATCTCCCAGATTGGATGAGGGAAAAAGGAAGAGAGAGCCCCTCCTTATATGGAAAATGTGAGGCATTTGTGCTGGTGGTCTATGTACATGAGGGGTTTTGGCTGGTGTGCCTTTTACAAATGAGATGTTTTGGCTGGTCTGCTGTGCAGAATACAGCTATGTACAGTGTGGCAGTGCAGACATGAGCAAATTTAGCTGGTGATCTAGTTACAAGTGTGGCTTACACAGCCCTCTGGTCATCAGGGGTGATTTTGAAGCACTTTCCAGAGAGTGCCATACCATACCCTTTTTCCAGAACTGTGCTGGATGCTTTTGGTGAAAGTAGTGTAAGAAATAATGAACAATGCTTGAACTCATCCACAGCTGTTCTGAAACTGATCCTGGATTCATCCATAAATCATCCAGAAGTCATGCAGAACTCAACTGGAACTCAATCAAAACACAGTTGAAACCACTAAGACACAATGACCGCAATTAAATCATAAATCAATTTGACATGTTTGTTGATTGGGATGATTTCTTGGGGTTCAATTCATATTATTCACATACTCATGAAGGTGTTCATTGTTTTCACTTTGCTAATTTTTCCCTCATGTGCGCTCATAAAAGGTTGTTACAAATTGTAGGCTGGGCCTCTGTCAGATCAACAACACTTACACACCGGTAAGAATGATGTGAAAGGCCCACCTTAATTGTCATATTTACCTAAAAAAAAAAGGCAGGTATCATCTATAATTGAGTCAAAAAAGGATGAAAATAGGGTGAAAGTATGTTTCAAGTCAAGCTTAAAATTTAAATGTTTGTGGTACCAGATTTCAGCCAAACAACTTGGCTTCTTAACACATATAAGCTTGTGAGTCATTTTTATGGTTTTTGTTTTGCAATATCTCCATGTACATGCATGTGAGCTGTTTTGCATTTTGACAATTTCACCTTTGTGTACGCGCGTACATTGGGGTGACAGATCACCAGAGGGGACTGTCACAGCTCTATGACAAGTAAAAACTGTTCAGAAAGCCATTAAATCCCCAGCTAGTCACATCTATGTTGTGTGAAACCCCTTGCACATAGAGAAATTGATCAAAATAAATTCACCAGCAATGATTGATAATTAGGCATTGAGTAAATATCATTTCATTATAGGTTTTAATTGAGTTATCCTTAAAGAATGAAACAGTTCCATAGAACATTGCATGAGGTCCTGTGATACTTCCTCATAAATTATTATAGACTTCCAATTGACTTCTGAATAATTTATAAATCATTTCCTAATACACATCTGGCTGACATCAGATCCAGAAAAACATAGAATTACAGTCAGGCACTGTCTGGAGAGTGCATCAAATTCTCCCCTGGTGGGTTGCTATGGAGTCTCCTCAAGTGACCTGCACAGATTTCTGTATTGCTGTGTAGTCTGCTTGAGTGACTTGTGTCAGAATCCTGACCTCATCTTCCGCTCACATTATCTGTCTGGCCAAGTGGCCCCTGTTTCCTGTCCGACCAAGTGGTCAAATAATGTCCTGTCCTGTTGTCACCTGTTCAGTTACCTGTTCAGTACCCTGTTCCTGTTCCCTTTTCCTGTCCCCTTTTCCTGTCCCTTGTTCCTGTCACCTGTTCCTTTCACCTGTTCTGATTTGTTTGGCCGAGTGGCCATGACTTGTCTCCTGTTCCCTGTCACCAGTTCCTGTCACCTGTCCTGTTACTGTTGTTAGGCCCCCCTTTGGATCTTGCTGGGGGGCTCTCTAGTTGTTTGGTTAAAGTCCGCTCCTCGGACATGAAACAAAAATCATCAAGTCTGAGCTTCAACAATCTCAACCCTGCTCCTTGGTCCTATCTGTTCACCTCAAGATAGCCCCCCCTTTTTTGTTGCCTCAACCTGAAGAGCTGAAATCTTAAAAACTTCCACAGCCCCATGTTTACTTTGCCGCTTTATTAATGTGGCTTGTGGTTGCTAGGTTACTGTAATAAGTGGCTTGTGGTTGCTACACAGCCACATCTGAGGCTGGTGAACAAAATATGGCCAGAGGCCTGAGAAGGAGGAGAAGTGAGCTGAAGAAGGTCAAGTGCACAGGATGCACAGGGACTCAGAACAGCAGTGCAGAAGTCTCCGATGGAGCAGGTCAGACTATTATGGGCTCAGAACTAAGTGAAATCTGTATTTCATATGGGAACAGATGAAGTAAATGTGGAAAAAGGGGCCTAAAGAGGGGCCTAGATGATTATGGAAACCTGATGTAGGAAAAAGAACAAAAGAGAAACAGGCCCTCTTCTGGGCAAAGGCAGAATTCTGACAGCTGGCTGGTTGCTACGTAGCCGCATGTATACACACAGATATATGTAATATAAAAGGGTAGTATGTGAGCTATATAAATGCAGTTGTGTACAACTGTGTATGTAAACTGAAGGGATTGTGTGTATCAAAAAAGGGTGTAATGTAACACCGCATATGTAAACTAGAACTTTTTGAATTTTTCCATCCAGAACAAAAGTGCCTACCACAGCGGCTTGAAATCCACGCGCTGATGCAATGCTGTGCTTGTTGGCTTGACCTCCACGCGGGGATGGTGTTGGAGGCATCTCAGCAGCTTGACCTCAAAGCGGGCCTGACACAATGCCCTGTCATTGGCATGCCATAAGGTCTTGCTCCTGAAGATGCAAAAAGTTTCTCAGAAAGCAGCTTGATCCAGCTAAAGCAATGGCAGAAAATCTTGCGGCCAGCTTTTGGACCACTGATTTCAGCCTAAAAGCCTTTATGGATCCTGTATGTCAGGAATGCCATCAGAAGAAAAAAAAAAAGTTTCTTGTTTTCCACTTTGGGGCCTTGAGGGCCCCAACATTGGATTACTGGAGTAATTTTACCTCAATCCGGCCCTTTGCTGCTCCTGACTCCCTTGCCCCTTGCCCGGCCCGGCACCCATTTCAAGCAAAACCAGCCGCCCAAACTGGTTTTGACTGCCTGTAAAGTGAAGCTGTGAGGCTTACTAATGATGTCTGCAGGCTTACAGACAAAGGAAAGATTTTCAATCCTAAAAAAACAAAAACACAGTTTAAAAATCAACAACATATGTACAACAAAAACAATAGTCAGTTTTTTTTTGGCAGTATACTGATGCACACCCTCACTTTTTTTTTCCTGAGGCCCAAAATCCAAATTTATTGAAGAAATCTGTTTTGAATTTCAAAGGAATCCTGAAGGATATTAAATTTCTCTACAGATTTTCGAATTTTCTTATAATATGCAAGATTGAATATGGTGTTGCAAGCGCGTCTGGGCACTTACCCAACTCCCACTTGGCCGAGTGCCTCCGGGGGTTGGGTATGTGCCCAGCGGGCTTGATTGGGCAGGTTGCGCGGGGGGCAGAGCTTGGCACACAGCCAAGTCCCGCTTGGCCAAGATCAAGCTCTGGGCCGATGGGATCTGTGACTTGGCATGCAACACGCCGGTCATCAGACGCCGGCCCTCGTCTCTGCCTCGAAAGGCAAGAACAATGTGCCCTCGAGGAGGGGAAACGTTCTCCCTTCTCGACATCGCACATCGGACATCAACAAGGGAGCTTTTCCTTCTCGATGGCCGGTCTGTAAGCTGGTCATCGGGGAGGAAAGACTCCCTTCGCGGTGGTCAATACTTGTATCGATCATCAGGAAGGGAGTCTTCCCTTCTCGATGACCAGTTTGTAGACCGACCATCAAGGAGGGAAACTTCTCTCCTTGATGGCCGGCACAGCGTTTGGCGTGCGTGGCACCCTCGCTTGAACTCGGCCCAGCGGGGCTTTGTCCCGAACCACCCCAGCTTTGGACTGTGCCAAGCGGGGGTTGGACGTGTGCCACCCACGCTTTGGGATCGGCCAAGCTGGCTTTAGGGTCGGCCACGCGTGCTTGGCCTTTTTTCGGCCGAACTTTGGTGAGTGCCCAGACGCACTTGCAACACCATATCATATCTGCAACAATTGAGTGGCTACAACACGGGTGAGGTTTTAAAGTTTCCATCCAGTAAAATTACTGGATGGTACAAAAAACCAAAAACCAATTGGAATCATTCTGGTCTGGTCAAAGGACCAAAACCAATTAGAAAGCTTCTAATATGATGGGAGGACCAAAAAGCAATCGGAATGCTTCTGGTATGGTCAAAGGACCGGAATCATTCCAATTGCAATTTGGGTTAAAACCAAACCCAAAAAAAGGTTTACATTGGAACGAAGTCAAAAAAATGTGGCTTCATTCCAGGAAATACAGACTGGAATCTCATTCTGGTATTTTTCCTGGATTTTTCACAGTACATTTTTGTATATGACCAATCAAGCCTCTCAGATGCAGGTTCATATACACAAATCACACCATGCACTGTATGGCTTGTCTAGAATAGTGGTCAAGGAGCTCCACTGGGGGTGGATCAGCAACATGGTGCTGGTTTGAGCCCCCCTTTTGGCTGGGTGATTTGCTTGGTCCTCATTTTTGAGCCCATCACCACCTGCCACAGCCCGTAACCATTCCAAACAGAATTCAAAAGCAATTTAGAAATGGGTTGGCATTCTGTGATATTTTTGGATTGCCCTCCCGTAAAATTCCAGGAAAATTCCAGTGGAAATGCTGACCGTGTTATGAGCTGCGCCCGCGCGCCAGGCTCATCCCTAGACATGTCTTGTAGCTACACATACATGTCACGCTCCTCACCATAAGGAGGAGCCGGGGGAAGACCCATCCTATTTCCCCATCTAGCAATTTACATTCTAGCTAGACTTACCGGACCAGCGCCTTCTCCCCCCAACAACAGACCCTTACAGACCGTCTGACAATGGTCCCCCCTTGCAGGCAGACACCTTGAAATGATATTGGTTGCCAACCAAAATCATTTTGAAGAACTTCACCCACAGTGTACAGCTGTGGGATCTGCAAATATCTGCAGGTTTGTGAATCCAAGATCCACAAGGCATGATGGTTGTAGATCCTTAGTTTACATTTCTTGGTGTTTTTTTATTTTTAAAATATTAGTACAGCAAAAGTGGCAAGGATTGGGGAAATTGGGCCCAGCACCGTACCATTTGAAAGCTGAGGTCAAGAAGCGTATTTTGGCTCTGGGGCAGGTCCACAGGAGCTGAGGGGGATGCTGGGTGTTGCTAAGTATTTTTCCTCCAGCCATCCATGTTTTCTTTCTTAGCCAAATTTTTGACTTTGTGCACAAGTCCCTCCCTGCTTTGCGGCCAGCCACAGCATGAGCAAGCCTCCCAGCAGGGGGGACTTGTGAATAAGTTGGCCCGGTGGTGTGTCACCTGCCTCCCTCTGACACAAGGGGCTTGTGTCAAGCTAGCTATGTTTTACGCCACCAAAATTTCCTGGACATATTTTGGACTGTCCTTGAATTGAATTGACTTGGACACTGCAAAAAAGGCTAACTTAACTAAGTCCCTCTATTGGAGGGGGGACACCGCCCCACAGAGACCCTCCAAAGGAGGGACTTATACACTAATTGGACCCCGCGGCCTGAGAGAATTAGCAACTTGGCCTTTTTCAATCCTGTGCAGCTTCATCACATTACATTAGGGGGGTTCACAATTGGATTTCACCAGCAACTTTTTATCACCTCACCAGTAGAGATGCGCACGCTGCTCAATTAAATTTTTTGCCTCGCACCAGGAGGATTTTATGCCAGCTGAGCAACGGAAACATACTGGTGCCCATCACACCATGAACCTGGGCCGGTCATGACCGGCCATCAATCTCACACACCTCAACTGATGAAAGGCTGATAATTGGGCCAACCAACACCCATACATGCACCCCACTTGATGAACAACCTGGCCATTGGGGGGATACATACTCCACTCAATGACTTTGGGTCATCGAATGGATCACCTCTACCCGGTCATTGAGTGGGTACACCCTCCACTTGATGACCCGATTGGCCATCAAGTGGATAACTACTCCACTCAATGACCAACCCGGTCATTGAGTGGATACACACTCCACTCGACAAACAACCCGGTCATTGAGTGGATACACACTCCACTCAATGACCAACCCGGTCATCAAGTGGATACACACTCCCCTTGATGACCGGATTGGCCATCAAGTGAATACAAACTCCACTCAATGACCACATTGGCCATCAAGTGGATAACTACTCCACTCAATGACCCAGTCCGGCCATCGAGTGGGCTACATGCTCCACTCAGAGTGTGTATCCACTCAATGGCCGATCCGGTCATTGAGTGGAGTAGTTATCCACTTGATGGCCAATCCGGTCATTGAGTGGAGTGTGTATCCACTCGATGACCTGGTTGGTCATTGAGTGGAGGTTGGTCATTGAGTGGAGTAGTTATCCACTTGATGGCTGCTCCAGTCATTGAGTGGAGTAGTTTGCACTTGATGACCTGGTTGGTCATTGAGTGGAGTAGTTATCCACTTGATGGCTGCTCCAGTCATCGAGTGGAGTAGTTTGCACTTGATGACCGGGTTGGTCATTGAGTGGAGTGTGTATCCACTCAATGACCCGGTCCGGCCATTGAGTGGAGTGTATTTGTCCACTTGATGACCTGGTCCGGCCATCAAGTTGGGATGGATGACCCAGTCCGGTCATTGAGTCAAGTAGTTATCCACTCGATGACCGGCTAGGTCATGTCATTGAGTGGAGTGTGTGCAGTCAATAAACACTCCACTCAATGACCTGGGTTGGTCATCAAGTGGCGTTTGTGTGTGTCCGATCACCGGTGTTGGGGAACAGTTGAGTGTGTACTTGACCCGATGACCGGTGTTGACCGGCCATCAGATGGAGTTGTGTATTCCAGGTGATGACTGGTATTGACCGGTCATCAGAAGGGGTGCCGTAAAATTTTGCTGGTCCCTGTTGGGTGACCAGCAAAGTTTTACCATTTCTGGTGGTAATTTTATGGCCCAAATTTGCACCAGCAAGCAACATTTTATGGGGCCACCAGCAACCAAAAATCCAATCGTGAACCCCCCTATTATGTGATTAAGTTGTAGGGGGACAAAAGATGCAGAACATCAAGGAGAATCTTTCCCCCTATTGTCCTATTTTTAGGGATATTTAATGACAGTCAAATGTCTTTTTTTGCAACTTCATTAGTTGGCTATATCCCGTATCACACATGTTGCACTGTACAGAATCTGAAATCCATGATGTTACAACTCTGATTGCAGCTCAACAAGAGGTGTCGAGGATGGGAAAAATTAGTAGAAAGATAGCAACATGAGCTAGGGCCATCCCAGAAATGTAAACAATTTCAAAAATGGTGCAGAGGCTCATGAGGGAGATAGATTCTAAAAAAGTCCCCACCAAAAGTCATGATTCTCTGGTCCACATAGCCTCTAAGTTCCTCCTTCGGAGGCCGCTTCGCTCCCCCGAGGAGGAAATTAGCTAAGTTAGCAAAAAAGGCCTGGGAGGTTCGGCGAAGGCCGCAATTCAACCTCGGCCGGAGATGAGAATCTGCCGATGGTCAATGAAAGAGCCGAAGATGTCGGATCAGTGTCATCAGATCGTGTAACTTACACCTTGTTGTAGCTGCACTCTGTAACTCGCCGCAGTCGCGGTATCCATCTCATCCCGATTCTCGGAGCAGAGTCCGGCCGGGCTAAGATCTGCTCATCCGGGTTGAGAGCTGGTCAATCAAGATCCATTGTGTCACTGCTCCGGCCCGTGCCACAACACACCTGTAGATAATGCAGATGCAGATTCTGCTGACCAAGGGTGCTTGTCAGGCTTACGGGAAGCCCCTCCCGGGTCCCGCTCTGCCGGGATTTCGGGCTCCGCTATGAGAGAGCGCTGGAGCTGGAAGACGGCAACGCGGTTCCGTACGCAAACCGCGGCGTGGCACTGTCCCGAGGGGACCTCCCCTTGCCTCACAAATAGGCTAAAGCCGATGCGACAAGTCGGGATTGTCATGCTTGATGTTCGAAACCAATGTGTTGATGTTATTATGCCGCTTCAAACAAGTGCCGGCAGCTCCGAAAAGCCCTGGAGATGAGCATAAAAGGGCGCCCCTCCCACCGTCACCCATTCGAGCTAGCCAGCACACTGTCAACACAGCTCAACACTCCTTAGCACCACAGATGCAATTCCCCACATTAATCGTCCTGTGCTTCTCATATTTCATCTTGCAACTGACACATGGCACGCAAGGAATGGATTTGACCTGGATAGACTCCGCTCGCGATTTGGCTGGCAGCTCCTCGTTATCCAACACAGTCGACGCATCGTTCAATCTTAGATATTGGATCTCCCCACCAGAAACTCCAACAGTCTATGATCAACTTGTAACTTTCCTGTTTCGTTGTGTAAATTTTGAAGGTGTGTAAAATAGCCCTACTCTCATGCCATAACTACTTCCACATATTTTCCTCTCTCGTTCCTCTTCGCATCATGACACGTCCTGCCACAACAAAACTGACACATTTTTTTATGATACGGATCTCCAGGACCTCGTCGAAGTAGGCCTCGATATTATTTGACACCTCCAGTACTCTAATCCAGACATCATGGCTTGTCAGGAACCCTACTGATTCTCATGTTTTGGCGCGCGATGTCTCTCTGTCTATATAGAATTAAGAACCAGAAAGGAACCAGAGAATGCAGGTCTGCAGACGCGTGAGCACTCTAATCCATTGCTTCAAATGTGCACATGCAGTAGTTGAGGTTAGGCCACAATTGCTAAGATCTTTCCGCCGCTCTGTTCTCCTCAATTTTTCTCGTTGGCCCATTTGGCTCTTGTTCCCCGGCAGTCATTGATTACTACGAAAACGGTACATAAGTGAACTCCACCATATATATCGGGGCTATCATAGTCCCCATCATATCTGAAGCTAATGATTTACTATTGGTTCAGTCGCCATTGACTGGGCAACTTTGGACATAAACGACCCACGCCGTCTTTTCAATCGACATGTGCTGAAGAAGCCAGTTGACCCTGAATATGCAGCTTACTTAGTACAATTTGGTTTCATGAGTGTTCTGCACAATCATGTGGCCACGGATGAAGGAGTCAAGGAATGGCTTAAAATACTTGCTTACACTTTACGCCAAGTTAAGGACGCGGGCTCATCCGTGCTACCACACCTGGCCATATCTGCCTCGTATGGCCTCTTCAGCCTCAATTTGAGGTATAGAAATCTTGGAGGCCGTCTCCTTGATATCAGTGCAGTGCTTGACATTGTTAAACATTATCACCAAGGCATAGCTGTCCTAGGAGCGGATTTTATAAGATGGGAACACGGTTTGTTTTACCAATACTTCTTCCTGGCATATCATAACACTGACACTTTCTCCCTGGCCTATCTTTTCCGAATTAGAATTATATTGGCCGGGCAGATTTGGACCACATATAGGTTCGTATATTGAGTTATCCATCCCACTATCTCGCACCTGACCCCATCAATACTGACTCTCCGTCATCATTAAAATCTTATTACACAGAAATTCGAGACAACTTTATGCAAATCATCAATCTTGATGAAGACCTCAAAAATGCAATGTCCTCGTCCAGGCAGAAGGACGGTTGGCATTACTTAAAGAAACTCTGTGGAGAATTCAACTCTTCTTCGGCTTATAGGAGACTGGTGACCCTGGGTATCTTCTATCATAAGTTCAAGAAGCATGAGAATTCCAAAACGTTCATGGGACTTTTTCAAACCATTTCTGGAGCTGTTCTACGTCATGAAGAAGGTCTTCTCGGACTTATTGAAAATCAAAGTCGAAATACTGGAACCACTCGTGTCCTCCCTTCCAAATCATGAGAAAACTCTCATCGGGCACACATCAAGATGACAAATTGAATAACCCCCTGTTAAGCGCTTGATCCCAGCTATCGTCACCATGGATATTGCACAAATCTTGTTCTTTCAATCTGAGATGCTTCCCTAAAGCTTGCATCCAAATCAGCAGCTGTCTCATCAAACTCGCAGCTCACATACCACTTTCCTTTTCACTTTCCAAACCCCTGGATCAATAGACACACCATCTTGCCAGATACTTTGATAAAATGTATATAGTTTTTTTCAAGATCTCAATCAAAGCTGTCAGATATTTCATTGTGACCAAGTGCCCGGAATTGAACTCTCTCTTTTAGCCTAGTCTACTGTTCTTGTCAGTTCCAACCAACTAAGCAAGTTTTACTCTTGGCAAGATCACCTTCTAGCTCAAAATTGGCAGCAGGCGTAACTGTAGAGTAAGTGACCAGAGATGCTCCGCAGGAATCTTCTGGGCCATGGCTGCCGTAGGACCCCCAAGGTCTCTTCAAAACTGTTGAAGCACTTGTGATGTTGATTTTTCCTTTCAGCTGTGTGTATCTTTTGGAGGGAAAAGGGTCAAGCTGGGCATGTAATCACTAGAGGACTTGCGTAAGCCGGGCTTCAAGAAGGTATCCGCTGGATATCTTCAGCCACATTTCTTGACGGCACTTGCGCTTAATTAATCCTCCGTGCGGGGTGCCCCCCGGGGTGCTGGTTGCGGATACCGTCAATGAACTCGGTTTTTCCCGGCCCCTCGGTCTGATCCGGCCTCGGTTGCCACGGGCCACGCCTGCGGAAGTCCGAGGCTTCATGACCGTCTTCCTCGTCGATGGCCAGCAGAAGACCATCCAGCGAAAACAGCGAGCACGAAGCCCAGACGATGGCCGGCGCACCCGAGCACGCACACGGCCTGGCCCACCAGCACCACCACATCTTCTTCGCATCCACCCACAGACGCTCCTCCTCGTCCAGCACCACCACGACCACCACAGCTGACTCCGCGAAGACCGGCCCTGCCGACGCAGCCACAGACCAGTCATCGTCCCCGCTGCTCTCGTCCGTCCCAGCCAAGGAGGAGGAGCCCTATGTCCGCCGCACCCGGCCTCTCGTCCGCCCCCCGAGCACGCACCGCCCGCAGCCGGCCGCCTTCTCCGTCCCCACACTCGTCCTCCAGACCCTGCCCTCCCTCCTGCTCTCCGTCCTCGGCGGCTGTCTCACCGGGCTCCTCCTCGACCATGTCCGCGACTGGCCCGCCTTCCGCCGCGTCCCCGAGCTCTACATCCTCCTCCCCGTGCTCATGAACCTCAAGGGCAACCTCGAGATGAACCTTGCCGCCCGGCTCAGCACCAGCGTATGTCCTCTCGTCTCCCCACACCCCCGAACCTTACCCGCTGATGCGTGTGTGTGTCTGTAGGCCAATGTCGGCGACCTGGACTCGCCCAAGAAGCGCCGGGCATTAGTCGTCGGAAACCTCACTTTGCTCCAAGTCCAAGCGCTGATAGTCTCCTTTGCAGCCTCCTTGTTGTCCTTCGTTCTCGGCGTGCTGTCGCGGAACAACCTGCCCACGCTGCGGATCGCCCATGCCAAGCCGCTCACGGCGGCTGTCCCGGCGGCCATGCCCGCCTGGAACTCGCCCCTCCAGGGCGGGTATGCCGAGTGTCTCCTCGTGCTTGCCGCGGGGATGCTCGCTGCGAGCGTCAACTCGCTGCTTCTGGGCGGACTCGTCTCTGGACTGGTTATTGCTTGTCGGGTCCTCAGGATCAACCCTGGTCCGTCCACCTCCTTCTCTTGTCCTCAAAAAAAAAAAAAAAACCCACACTCACGCATGTTTGCAATATCCACAGACAACATCACCACCCCGATTGCGTCCTCGCTCGGCGACCTGATGACGCTAGTCTTCCTAAGCCTGGCCTCGTCCCTGTTCATCCGGTTTTCCGACACATGGACATCGACAGTAATCTTTGCTCTTCTTGCGTGTTCGGTCGGATTGCATGGGTACCTTACTGTCCGGAACGGCTATGTGCGGGGGTTCCTGGGCGTGGGATGGACGCCGCTGTTTGTGGCGATGGCGATCTCGACCTGCTCGGGCCTGGTGCTCGAGAAGGTCGTCGTCAGCCTGCCCGGCTTCGCCGCCGTCGCTCCGGTGCTCACGGGCATATGCGGAAACATCGGCACCATCTCCGTCTCCCGCATCTCCACTGCCCTCCATGCATCCGCCGCCAGCCGCCAGCAAGCCGCACACAACACCGGCCAAGACGGCTTCCTCAAACTCCCCAACCATGACTACGACGATCTGGACGATGACGAGGGAGATGACTGGGAGATCGACGGCCCAGAAATCGACATCCTCGAGCCCCCGCCCTCGTCCTCCACCCAAGAACCCGCGTGCAAAGTCGCACTCGTCCTCCTGCTCCTCAGCACTGCCATCCTCGCCGGCTTCGCCCTCATCAACATGGGCCGTGCGGGCTTCGATCTGGGCTTCTTCGTCGGCTTCATGCTCTGTGTCCTCTGGACCGTACGTCCTCCTCCCCCCTCTCCACACACACACTCAGAACAATACTGACACATTCTTGTCTGTTAATGCAGAGCGCCGTCTCTCTTCTCGCGGCGTACCACCTCACCCATCTCCTCTGGACCCGCAACCTCGACCCGGACATCTATGCGATCCCTCTCTTGTCCTCGTCTATCGACCTCATCGGCCAAGCGAGCCTCGTCCTCACCTTCCTCCTCTTCAAATCATAACAAGATCTCTCACCATGCGCTATACATACTAGAGTTCTCCGCTCCATCGCTGCCTCTCCCCCGCATCCGCATACCAAAAGTACATCAACACCCGGACTATCGCAGGCTTCAAGCACCCTTACCACCCCGACCAGCCGCGCTTTCTTTTTCTCCGCGCGCTTTGTCGGCGGCCATAGATTGTGTACTATTAATCGTTGCATGCATGTGTAAGACTAATGTATTGTACTATATATCGTGTAATGTAATTTTTTCTGCAGGGACCTGGATATGCTTACCGTGGCATTGTGGGTTTGGTTGGAGATGAGAGGGCGGAGCGCAGGGATCCCGCTTCCAAAGGCAGCAGCTGGGCCTGTGGGAGAAATCGGCCAAGTTTCTTTGCACCTGTCCGGGGTGCTTATTGTTGGCTTTCATGTTGGCTTGAACGGCCGAGCCTCTGTGCGCCCACAAGCCCATCACCCCAGACCTTCTCTGTGGCACAAGGAATGTCTAGCTTAACCAAGTCCCTCTCTACGTGGAGGCGGGACGCCGTCCCGCAGGGACCCTCCTCGGGCGCAGCGACCTCCTTGGGAGGTCGCTGCGCTCCCCTGAGCAGGGAAATTAGCTAAGTCAGAGGAATGTATCGTGTGTTCACGGGGTTTTCTGCACGGAACCTGCTGAACATTCCAGAGAGTAGGGGGTTTCAAACATGATGCAGGTCCCAGTTCAGGAAAACAATGTTCCTGCAACATGAGGGGGTAAAATTACGCATGTCAGGCGGGCTTGGGCCGCCCATGTCAGGCCGCAGAATGGGCGGGCGGGTTGGGCTGGGTCACTTTCTCTCAAATCACTGCCCCCTGCTAATCTGTTTAGCTGGCAGGCAGCCCAAGGGCCTCTCAAACCGTTCAGCCCATGGGGAGCAATGCTGAAACAAATACAATACATGGAGTGTATATGGTAAACCTTTTTCATTGAAGAGATGCATTTTTGTTTTTAGCCTTCATCCTCTATACAATGGCTAAAATCAAAAGATTGGACATGTAGGTATGCATCTTCCATGAAAAAGATTTACCATATACACTCCATGGATTGCATTTGTTTCAGCGTTGTGGGGAGCTTGTGGGCCTCAGCCAAATAACCAAGAAAAGTGAAATAATGTGGATTTCTGTGATTCTGTTTGGGGATTAATTCCAATGTTGATATCCCCGGCGTGTGAATGTGCCATTTCAACAGGCGGCAAAAGACATTGAAGTCAAAATGTGGATGCCAGATGACCTATGGAACCCCAATCCCTGCACTGTAGAGGTGGGAGGAGGTGTGCATGCAAGGGCAGCTCTATACAGTAGGGGGCTTCAAAATTGATCCAGGTGAGGAAGCCATCCAGGCCGCAGTTTCCAGGAAAAATGAGCAACCTGGAAGGCTTCCTGCGGACCTGTGCTCCTTCTCCCTATGCCCTTCCAGGACCTCCAGGAAGACAGGAAATTGGGAAAGACATATGCCCACAAAAGAGATAAATCCAACTTTTTTCCCAACCACCAGCCAACCCCCTGCTTTTTTTTGGCAGCCATCAAACACCAGACTCACCCACACCACATCTTCTTCGGCGTAAGCTGACCCAGCGGCGCCCAAACACACACAAACCCAGGGCATAGCATGGTGGTATTCGACGCGTTTTTTGGGCCCCTCAAATACTGATTGGTTGAATATTCAAGTATTTGGAGATATTTGACGGAAAAACTTCCAAAATACATTAAAAACACCAAAAAAAATTACATTTTTTGTGTTTTTGACTTATACTAGAGTTTAAGGCGCCGCTGCACGTTCAGGTGTCCAGCTCACCAACAGCAAATTAATATCTCTCCTACATCCTCTATGGCTAAGGTTGCAGAGTCAATCAAATCTTCTGCCCAAAGTTACAAAACTTATTCACCCTCTCAATAGAACCTTAGTGTCAGCCGGGCTACTATGATAAGTTAGAGCCCGGCTAACAATGCTAGCGTATGTAGTAGTGGCGCAGAGCGCCGCGCACAAGGATAGAAAGGGTATTCATTAATGAATATTAATTGCAGCGCAGAAGCGCCGCGCACCAGAAACTATGCAATACATATCCCCTCAAACCTTAAACCAAGTTGAGGGGTGAATAGTAGAACTCCAGCCAAAAACGGCCGGAGAACCAGTTATGAATTGGTTGAAACCCGCTCTCAAGGTAAGAGAACGGGTTGCAAGACATTCTCCAGTTCGATCGAACTAGGAGAAAAGACAACAGAAGGGACAATGTGAAACGGCCGGAGGAGTGTAGCAGTAAAGTGAACTACTGAATCTCCCTGGCCGCAGATGAACAGTCCGAGAATGACTAGAAAATCAAATACCCTCCCTCGGATCAAGGGAGAGAACCCGTCATCTCCAAAAGATGAATGACAGGAGCGATGTGGATCCTAGAATCCTCGAACGCTCCTGTCACGCTCTACTCCTCTGGCCAAAGAGCCAAAGGAAGAATAACTAAACAGAGATACAAACCTACCGGTTGTAGCTCAAATATATAAATGAGGGCCTTTGGGCAATTCAAGGTCCCCCAGATACATTTATAACCACTTTGAAGCTTTGCCCGTTTTGCCCTTGTCTAATCGACCTGTGCGCCAGCCGGACCTTGCCTCAACCTCGGTTTACTTGAATCGGTAGTCTTTTTTACCGCAGACCCTTGCTGAGAGTAAGTCTGCGTTTTTTCCCTTTTCTATTGGGATTTTATCCCAAACTATCTCCTGGGTGCGAGTAATTGCGCAACTACCCCCTTTCCAAGGGCCCCAGACGTCACAGTCATTAAAACAACCCCTGCGCATCTAGTGCGCAGGCCCTGTAAGAACCGCGGAGGGCACTAAACCACCCCTGGCGCCCCTGGCCCCTCTGTTAACCCCTTTTTTTGGGTTCATTAGAAGTAACTGCCCTCAGTTACTTTGTACTTTTACCGCGCATTTGCTGCGCGCTCCATCACACCATGCACAGTCACTGGTGTAGCTAGAGGAGTACAAGTACTCTTGGCATCACTGCGCCTGACACTGAGGTCCCGTTTGGCTGCGGCGTTATACATCATAAATGGTTGAATTTATGACGCGCAAACCCCGGGGGTTTCAAAGTTTTGGTGGCAACAGGGGGGCAAAATTTGGGGGGAAAACTTTGGGTTGTACATCATAAATTTGAGAATTTATGATGTATAACGCGGCAGCCAAACAGGGCCTGAATATAAGCATGGCATATTGAGCCCAACATGTAAATACTGACTGCTAGGATGATTTTGGCATGTAAGTCCAGGTTCCAACCAACCCTCATTAAAATTTTGGCTGATTGTTATCAGGCCATGTAACCCTCCCTCCTTGGGGGTGTCACAAGAAGGTTCACAGGTTCCCAAACAACCCCGTACTTAGTCCAGCCACTCCGCCCCTCCTAGCTCAGCAGAGATTGGTATGCCATCTCTCCTGAGCTAGGTGAGTCCTTTTCCATTTTCCCCTTTTCCCATCTTCCTCTGCCTCTAATTGTAAATACTGACAGAGATTGGTATGCCATCTCTCCTGAGCTAGCCCCCCTGACTCCTTGCAATACCAGAAACAGAGGTTCTAGAAAAGCTGTCCCTTGCCCCACGCTCCCAGCTCCCGCCTCCTATTCCGGTCCAGTGAAGCGCTCCCTAGTGACTGCTTACAGGCCAATTCACAGCCTTTTCTTGCCGCACTCACTGGAGAAAAACTCATCTTGTCCACCTTAGAATCAGGTGGGATTTGTTTGTTATAAAAGTTTTGCAGCAACTCATAACCCGCGAGCGGCAGGCCTTGGAGGAATAGGATTTGGATTAGTGGGGATATAAGGCAGGTCTTTCAAAGCGCTGGGATGGTGTTGGCTACGGCAGGGTCCGTGGGCTGAGTGGGTTCCCAGAAGAGGCCGAGGTTCTGCTGGTTCAGCCACTTCTTCTGCTCCTGTTGGACAACAGTTTTGAGTGCGATCTGCTGGCCGAAGCCGTCGACGGCCTTGAAGATGAGCCGCGTCTCTGCCAGCCAGCTCCTTGGTACCTTTGGTAAGACCCCGTTGCCCCAACTCCAACTGCTTGCACAGCCGGATCAGTCGTTCCAGCTGCTGCTGCGTCCCTCCCACCGTGCCCTCATCAGTCCCCGCATTTAGCTCAGACTTCTCACTGTCAAAGCTTGTCTGCTGGAACCCCCCCCCCCCTCAAGCCCCAATACCAGCCAACCTCAAGAATGGGCCACCAACCAACGGACATCTTGCACAGATCAGTGAAAACCCCCGTGGGTAGCTTCTTCCCATGCCATGACACATCCTTCCTCTTGTGTTTGCATGAATCAAACCTGAGCATATGTAGAAGTACAACAGTCAGCAAAGAAACCCGCCCTCCCCCCCTCATTAATGGAAAGGGTTGCTTACCCACACTGAAAATTATTGGCAGCTGTTGAGGGTTGGCAGCGGCGATCCACAAGAGGGCCAACATGTGCTCTTTTGAAGAATTCCACCTTGTCAGGCCAGTCCTCAAGGTACAAACTCTGGATAACCAGAGTTTCCAAAGCTAAGGAGGTATGGATGTGGGATGGATATTACGAAGCACAGCCGCTCGCGCCGTTTGTAGATTATTGGGTCGTCATTTGTCCGCCGGGCTTGAAGCAGTCTTCCTGGGTCACAATGTGCATTAATGGGTGGCTAGAAGATGAAGTGGTTGTGGTGTGTCCAGTTCTAGGGGGGTGAGGACGAGTGAGATAGGGGATGCGTGTTTGTGGTGGAGTGAGTGGGTGGGCCCGGGAGACGGGCAGGGGAGAGGTCCTGGAGAACGTCTCAGGCGAGCCGCGAGGGCGAGGGCAAGGCTGAGGTCGATGAAGCGCAGCCGCTCGCACCGATTGTAGATTATCAGGCGCTCATTCGTCCGCCGGGCTTCAATCAGTCGTCCTGGGTCACGACGTATCAGTGTCCAGTTCAGCTGAGCAAGAATTGGTATCAAGGCTGGTTACATTCACGACAGCGGCTTGTCTCCTGGGTGAATAGAGGGCCAATTAGCCGCAATACACAACTGGTTGGTTAACGGCCAAAGAGTTTGGATCAACTGGATCCACATACCTCAGGATGAGATCATTGAAGTTGATTATTTGAATATTGGTGACTGCCAGGCCGGCCATAGCGGAGGTTCCACCTTCACCGGAAGCATCCGTTCGTCATCGCCATCGTTGCCGAGTATTGGATGGTGAGAAGGCAGATGGAGTAGGGGATTTCTCAACCAATCAATAAGCAGTCTGTAGTGTGTGAGTCTCTGCATAGTTTGAGGCCCTTGACTTTGAGCCCATTGAGCTGGTCAGCAAAGGAGTGTTTCTCAAGTTGGCAAGGATGCGGGAGCGCTAGCTGAGTTGCTACAGTAGTTTCTGAATGGGGCTGGCTTTATGCACTCCAAATATTTACTACACTCCAAAAAAGGAGTGAACTTGTGTTTACTCCAATAAATTTTGGAGTGAGCAAAGGTTCACTCCAAAAGTGGGCTGAATTGGAGTGTTTGGAATTTCACTCCAATAGGAGTGTTCAAAGTTGACTGCATAAAATCATAACACCATAAATTCATAAAATTTTAATCTGAAAAAAATGTGTAACACCCAATCATTAAAAAAAGAGCAACAATTCTAAAATGGTACATAAAAAATGATCACTCAAAAGTGTTATGATTTTATGATTTTATGATTTGAAAAAAATATAATTTCAACTTTGAACACCCTTAATATATATTTGGAGTGAACCTTTGTTCACTCCAAAAGTGGGCTGAATTGGAGTGTTCAGAAGTTCACTCCAATATTTATAGGAGTGAAAACTTGTGCACTCCAAAAAAATGGAGTACATATAAAATTAGGCACTTGAACTGTGGAGTGGAGTTCAACCCGCTCCATGTTTTCATTTGGAGTGTGGACCACTGGGCACTCCAAAAAAGTGGGGCCAGCAATTCCCATTGAAAAAGAGCATATGAATAGGCTCAGACTCACTTGAATCTTTGGGGCCTAGTCTCAAGGGGAGGAATGTGAGTGTGGTGGAAGTTTGTCTGTAGGGGGGAGGCAGGGTCTCCAAGGGTCAAAGCATGACTTTGTTGATCTGGAGGAGTTGCTTGGAGTGCATGGATTTATTTAAAATAGGTGTAAACTCCAGTATTTGTTGGTGTGTACAGTAGTACACTCCAGTATTTATTGGAGTGTACAGTAGTACACTCCAATCTTGAAACATACCAAGTTGCAAGATTGGATTGCACAATTTTCCACTCCAATAAATATTGGAGTGAACTTCTGAACACTCCAATTTAGCCTCCTTTTGGAGTGAACAAAGTTTCACTCCAAATATATATTGGAGTGAACTTCTGAACACTCCAATTTAACCCACTTTTGGAGTGAAACTTTGTTCACTCCAAAATTTATTGGAGTAGACACAAGTTCACTCCTTTTTTGGAGTGCATGTAGTAAATATTTGGAGTGCATAAAGCCGGCCCCTTTCTGAATACCTTGATGCCCTGGATGTAGTCAAGCACAATGTTGTTGATGACCTGGACCTGTGCGCCGGCCGTCTGGGTCCGGCAGCCTTCAAGTGCGCTCACAAACATCGTCCTGAACAGCATGATCTCTTCAAGGTTCACAAAGATGATCATTGCCACCCACAGACCAATCAGCGGCTTGAGCTCCAGGTAAAATATTGGGTGGTTTCTGGATATTGTTGGCAGGGACCATGGTGGCCGTTGTTGTCATGCGCAGACCAAAACCTAGACAACATCTAGCCAGTCAACAGAGGGGCGTGGCGGTGGCGTAGTTGTCAGGGCTTGATTAATGTGGCAGTCAAGTTGGTGGATCTTGAGAATTGTGGTGCTGGATTGTTACAAAAGAAGCTTCAGGTTGCTATTTTGTGTCCCCCAGGGCATCCTCTGCCGCTGTAATTCCACTGTGTGGTTTGTCCTCAACCCCCTCCGCTGTTGCACTTGCACAGTTGGAGGGACTCTACTTGATGGCCCCCCTTTGCATAATGCCTTCAATGCGGCGCGCTGGGGGCCATCACCCACTATTTTAAACCCTGCCAGACAGTGATGGATAGTGGGTCTAGTTTGTGGTGTTTGGATTTTGTGTTAGGAAGGCTTGTTCTTGTGATTTGTTTTTTTGAAAGGGGGAACCCTTGCATTTTTTTTGTACTTTGATGAGGTAGCACAAAAAGAAACATGACAAAAATTTACTGTGCTTTTCTTGTTGGCTTTATAGTCAGAGTCTCCAGATTCATTGTGGTTGGTATTGTTTTTGATATCATTTTCAGCATTTTTTCCAGCATTTTCATGTTTGTGATTTATGCAAGTCTCTTTGTTGACATTTTTTATAGCAACATCCTTTTTGTTCAACAGATCCACTTCCTCAGCTTGCACGTAAGGAACTAACAAAATCCAATTCTCCTTCAAGCCACATGAAACAACACAGGTTGCTGGAATAAAAGCTTCTTGATAGGAAGTAAAATATGTTGCATAGTCAAATTGATTGGGTTTTCAGCAATCAAATATAGCATCAGGTTTTTTCAAGTTTGTTCTGAGTGTTGATACCAGGCCACTGAGTAGTTGATCCAACCATGCCAATGGCTTTGCCTGGATTTAATGCAGCAAGCAAATCCTCATGTAGTACTTGAATGGCAGAGCGGATCAATTTCCCAAGATTTGAAACTCATCTGAGGATTCAATTCAAGTTAGTTGACCAAATATTTTGAGTAAAAAGACCTGCA